>NW_013952403.1:275786-285447 GCF_001266775.1 Austrofundulus limnaeus | reverse complement strand
TGACGTGTTCAATACTTATTTTACCCGCTGTATATGCACACATTCAGTGAAAAAAAACAGCTGAATTCTGCTTCAGTCACAGCCTGACCCATGAATTTTGCATGTATGTAATTGGCCAATCAGTGATCCTTGCTCTCTCAGTTTGGGGGTCCCATGCTGACTGAAAAATATTGAGGACCCCCTGGTTTACTGGAAAAATATGTGTGTATAGTAATGAAAGGAATTTACAATTTATTCACTGAATTTTTATTTGGAACTGCTAAATTCAATGAAACAGAAACGAAACATGTCTCATTGTGCTAAAAAAAGTTTTAAACCTTTGGATATTATATATTTTATAAATAATAGATGGTTTCAAGAGAGGGTGAACATCATCCAAAAGTAACAATAAAAAAAGGTGAAACTCRGCGCCAAAAGCGTCAGTCAGTATGCCCACCTGCCCAAGACATGTCTGCCTTTGAAGCACAACTCTGTGCAGATGTTGGCATGAGCATGTATGCACAAAACATTGTACTGGAGAYTTTGTCAATGGAAACCAGGTTATTTGTACTGTCCAGGAATTAGAAGAAAATGCCGGTTTTATACCGTATTACCAACCCTCACAAATGACTTTGACGCCCAAATCTAGTCAGACTGAGTACTACTCTAATGGAGTTACTATGCCTTTTTTTTATAAGTAAATATATAATTTCATTCAGGAGATATCATGTTCAAAAGACCGCCAGTGACAGATGGACACTACACTAACACAGACAGCCAGAGAACAGTATGTCTGTGGCTCCAGTGGGCGGAGACAAAATAAAAAGTAACAAAAACTAGTGAATGGAGGCATCCTGAGACTGACACAGCTGCTCTCACAGACAGCTATCAGGCATGAATCCTCTTTCTGGTAAATGTGAAAACAGAGCCTGTAAATGATGTTATGCACCATCTCGTCATGCTGTGAGACGTTGCAGGAAGTGTCAGTGATGCAGAGATACGAGCTGCTGCCTCGGAGAAGTCACCCCCGCCCCCTGTCTTATGCGATTGGTCAATGTTTTCTGTCAGTCAAAACAAACAATTTTAGGGTTGACAAGTGGACTCCGGTGTCACATATCCGAAACCAGAAAATTAGAAGTGACACACAGTCATGAAAAATGATTTATAGGAGAAAATGTATCAAATTAAACTTCATCTGACAATCAAAAATGTTGTCAAGACAAATTAAAGCCTTTATACAGAGTGATGCTTTTATTGTTTAATATTTAGCAAAGTGACATTGTGTTAAATCAATGACAGTTTATCATTTAATTTTATGTTTTTTATTATGTAGGAGCAGCATTATGTGTCATTTACTGATTGATTTATTGATTCATTTAATCAATTACTCACCCATTCTACACATATCCTTTGTTTAACTCATATTTTGGGAAATATTTTAATATCTGTAAATGAACTGAATTAGAGTCATTTTTGTGTTTTTAAAACTAATCACTTTTATCAGTCATCTTAAATYGGCTTGGCTTCAAAATCAGTGTGCTGTTTTAATATCCTTGAATGCGTTTGTATTTTATTGTGAGGCATTTTACAGTTTTTGTTCATGAAAGTTGCTGTTATGAATAAACTTTACATACAAACAGACAGAAATACATAATCACCTACCTTGTGCTTGACTTGGCAGGCAGTAAAAACTTTGTTCATGAGGTCAAAAATCTAAAGAAAATTAGAGATCTTCCCAAATGTTTGACTTTTTGAGTGAGGGCTTTTTAAAAGACTTTTAACTTTAAGACTTTTGTTTGTTATCAATAATAAAAAAAAGCAGAAAACACTTTTATGTCAGTCCAAACTTTTATTTCCACGTTAAGCAGAGCTAAGCTTATTGACTTCATATTTAGCAGTGGTTCTCTACTTTAAAAAAAAGAAGGACATTTTAATGATTGACTAAAAGTTGCAGGATTATTTTCTAGGATGTTATAATCTTGAGCCGCTTAGTGAAGCTGTTGGTTTTGCTTTTTTAAAAAAAAAGGAGGGGGGGAGGGGAGAAAAGCGGATTGAGAAGTTGGACGTTGTGTTTTCTGAATGTCATTTTATGAGCATAAGACTTTTATCAGAACCCTRAAGCTGTTTTACCAACACTCTACAAAACATACCGCATTACTCCTTTTATGTGTCACATACAGAAGACCCTTGTTTTAATCTTGAGTTAAATATCAGCTGACTGGGACAAACTATTTTTATGAGAGCTCAATAAAACTGATGTCATGAAATATGAGAAATAGGAGGCCTAATGAATGCATGTTGCCAGTTTTAAACCAAGATCAGCTCGTGCTGAGAAAGAAAGTTGTGATCAAACTAATTAGTTCCAGCTGTTCTGATAAAAAAAATGAAACGAACACTGAGTTTAATGTGCTTTCAAGTTATAATCTGAATTCAGAAAAAAAWAAAAATCATCCATGAGTTTTCCTGTGGGAAAACACCAACATGTGTCTCCAGTGACAGCAGGCTGGCTGTAGCTTTCAGAGAAATCACAAAAAAACAGATTGAGCATCTCAGCTGGCTGACTGTGAAACCGAAAGTCCAATTGAAAAGATTCCCAGAGGCAGTTTGTCTTATATTATTCTGTGTTCCGCGCTAAACTGTAAACAACCATTTTGCTTTTAAATTAGTTTTGGCACCGGCATGTATTTGTATGATTAGTGTAAAGGATCCAACTGCTGAGAGCTTTTTGTAGTTTTATGACTGCATCTGTTCCCATGGGTGCTAGCTCAAGCATATTAATAAGAAATGCTTTGATTTAAAGACTGAAAAGTGGAAAACTTGCTTATAAGAATGAACGTCACTCAGGCACAGCCAGCTGTTCGAGGCACTCATCTCAAAGCAACAAAAACAGGATTAGGGATGAAAAAAAAAATTGATTAAAACCCGCCCTCCAAAAAAATAAAAATAAAAATCAAGATTTAAACAGTAATGAAAAACAGGATTATAGATTTGTCACACAAGTGAGCAGTCGAGTTTATATCTGGTGGAGCAGTCTTCTACTCCTTCATCCAAGCTTTGTGTTAATATTTTATGCTTGTTGCTCTTTTGTTATTTTATGATCTAGTTGCAAAYATAAAATTGGTCAGAAAAAATGTTCACATGGAAGCCGAATCAACCTTGACCTTACTTTTTTAGTTCTGCAGCCTTTTTGGGTGTGCAGAATAGTTCCTGGTTTAATAGATGCTGTAAATGCAGCCAAATGTTCTCTAACTGGGACTTTGCCATAGAAGGACGTGTCAGTTTGTTAAAATAGTGAGAAGCTTCCTGTTCACKGAGCAAAACTGGACTGTCCAACATAAGGTCAGAGCTTTCAGTGGTGTATTCTAACCCAGTGGTTCCCAAACTTTTTGTCTTCTGACCCACAAATTATCCAGGGCAAAAACTTGTGACCCCAAATATTACTGGCCTGAGTATATGAACTTCGTTAATAACCCTAAAAACACAGGCTTTTTGATAATCTAACCAGCTTATACACAAATATAAACACTTATTTTTACTTATTTTGGGTTTTTGTAATAATTATAGGGAAAATATTACATCAGCAATTATTTTATTACCCTTTAAATTGATTTCTGGAGATTATYCAAGGTGCTTCATGACCCATAATTGGGTCCCAAGCCCAACTTTGGGAACCAAAGTGCAGTGGTACCCAAACYTTTCAGCTTTTGACCCACAAAATAGTACAAAACAGTAGCAGAGACCTGTGCCCMCAACTGTTTTTGGATGATAAACATTTGTATCAGGTCAACAAAACATGGGCATAGTAACAACATTTTTTATACTACATTTATCCATTTTAAATATACCAACCTCACTCCTTTTTACCAASTAAGGCAAAAATGTAATTAATTCAGAAAATCGTTTCAGGACCCCACCTTGATGTTTCGGGACCCCACTTTGGGTCCCGACCCCAACTTTGGAAAACACTGTTCTAACCCAACTTTGATAGCTGGAGAGGCTCGTGCTACTGTGCTCATGAGAGGTGGAAGAAAACGTTGTTCCCAACCACAGCGCACAATTTACAAGATTTCAATAGTTTAGTTACTTTCCACTGTGTTCCTGTTAATTGTATGCATTACCCGAAATGACTGAAGTATCAATCATTATTTAGATTTTAGAATCAATGTTTCAGTATCAATCTGCGCATGAAAATATTAGACCAGGAAGATTTCTCACCATGTGTCCACATGTGACATCTTGGCCGTGAAACTGTAAAACACCTTATCTGAAAAATCACTCACTAAGAAGACATTTTTGTCATTTTTTAAGAAAACGTGTTGCCATCTACTTTTCTCACAAAAGGCAGCTTTAAAGGTCATGGAATTCAAGGCGGCTTAACCAGAACAACAGATCACAACAAGATTAAAACACTGCAGAGCCAAACCATCACAAAACATTAAAAAAAYTCAACTGTTACAGATAAACTGAGCATTTTTCTGTGTTCCCTAATGTAATTTGGAGTGATTCTCTCCATTACTGTTTAACTTGCTCTAGCAGAGCAGATCATCAGCAGTTCATGGACGCCATCTGAGGGTCACAGTTTAAACATTTAAGGTGGTCCGAGGCTGGGAGTTGACTGATTTGATATTCAGGTCAAATTTGGCATTTTATTTGTTTGGTTCAGTTAAAACAAGCTAAGGTCTATATAGCCACATTAATGCAGGTCAGTTGAGCTGGTCCTTTGCAGACATGCTGGTTAATCAAGTAATACAGATGTAAAATGTTTGGCAAACTCACTGAGCACATTTGTTTTGACTCAGACTTTAATCATATTCGACTTGAATTACATTATTTAGGAATGCTTTTGCTTTCACCACAAAAGCTAAATGAGCACTGCCATCCTCAATACTGAATACGAACCACCAATCATCCAAGTTTTTTTTGTGCCTCCTGTTTTGCCAGCACTCTCAGCCTTTCAAGCAACAGATTTTGACAAGATGATATGATAAAACACAGTAATAAAACCTAATCCTGCACAAAATATGCTGACAGTGGAAGTGCAGCACTGACGTGCTTATTATGTAAGACGAGGCAGGAGCGGAGTGCGATTATTCCAGGTGTGCTGCTTCCTGGGTCACTATCAGCGGCTGAGGGGAGAGAGAGCTCATAATTCAAGACCCAGTCATCCATTTCTCCCTCCTGCGAGCCCTCTATCAGATTCTGTCTATATCTGTCTCTCTGTCGGATTTCGCCTCTCTCTCATTTCCTCGGCACTGCCAGGTCCTGCTGAGGGCAGAGACTGACACGTGGATTTGAGGGCTTTGAGCCAAGCCRTCTCCCAGGAAAATTACCTCCAGCTTGCTGGACGTTTAATGAGGTTCACAATGATTTATGCCRCCTTATGTACAGAAAATAGAATCAGGGACCCACGTATTGGCTTGTTACTGATTAATTCCAYGCTCTAATTTTACCTTGGATACGTTTCAATGTGGTATTGACAACATTGTGATGCCCTCTACTTACTGCTTTACAAGGAGGGAAATTAAAGTTCTGCCAAATTAAACCCAGGGATCTCAGTCTGAAAGCTTTWTTWWTTWWTTTWTWWTTTTTTTGCTGGATTTYTTCTGTTCTACAGAAGTTTAAGGTGAAAATAACTTGCCATTTTAATAGTGGTCCACATCCCTTTTTGCCTCTTGTCCTCAATGTAGTGTTTTTTAGTGCGTTGTGTACAAAATGGGCACACACCTTTAAAATATTTATGGGAGGTGATCCATGCTGTCAGGTTGCAGCTCGTCAAAGATTCCTCAAAGACATACATAATTGCAAGCTGATGGCTTAGTTGCCTCACAGCAAGGAGGTCCTGGGCTCGAGACCCGGTTCGGACCTGGGTTCTTACTGTGTAGACTTTGCATGTTCTCCTCGTGTTTGTGTGGATTTTTCTCTSGGTACTCAGAAACCTGCATGTTCGGCTGCCTTCAGACCCAGACCTCCCCACCTCGAATGTGTAATGTTAATATAAAACAAAATGCTATCATTTTTATGAGTAGAAAACTGTAAACTTATCAAATGGTGGACTGCAATCTAGAGCCAGATCAAAATGAAGTTTTATATGGACTCAAACTGCTTGTTAAATTCCAGGAAAATGAAATTATTATTATTGTTGTTGTTGTTGTTGTTGTTGTTGTTGTTGTTGTTGTTGTTGTATAAATGTTTTTGCATATACAGTAATTTATTTAACACAACACAACTTTTCTGCAGTTTATGGTAACTCATTTTATGAGGCCCATCTTTTCAACCATTTGTGGYAATTCATTAGCATCTCCTGCTTTCTCTGTTCCGAGGGAGTATTAGGGCCACACAACGAGATTTCTAAATTTTTTTTAAATTACGAGAAAAAAGTCATAATATTACAACATTAAAGTCATATAAAATAAAGTCATAATATTATGAGAATAAAGTCGTAATATTGCGAGAATAAAATCGTAATATTACGAGTTTAAAGTTGTAATATTACGAGTTTAAAGTCATAATATTACGAGATTAAAGTCATAATATTACGACATTAAAGTCGTAGAAAATAAAGGCATAATATTATGAGAATAAAGTTGTAATTTTGCCAGAATAAAGTCGTAATATTACGAGTTTAAATTCATAGTATTACGAGATTAAAGTCATAATATTACGAGAAAAAAAGTCCTAATAATGTAGCCTTTACATGAGAAAGCATGCAGTTACCACTGCATTAAAATGAGGAATGTTGAGCAGCTTCTTTAGTATTTCTATAAATACGTAATCTTTTAGCATATTAGCATAAAATTATCAGTAGCAGGACTTGGAAATTGTGCAAATGACTATATGATAAACCGAAGCTGCACTGACGGATTTAGTCGTCACATAGCTAATTTGGATGAAAGCATATTAATCTAACAGTGATGAGTCATCATGGACCACTTTATGGCATACAGCAGRTGTGGGGAAAATAAGGAGGAAATGAGGAACAGGAAATAGACACGTCGTGATTACGACTTTTCTTGTAATATTACAACTTTAATCTCGTAAAATTATGACTTTAATCTCATAATATTGTAAGAAAATTCGTATTCAATAAACTGAAGTCGATATTAAAAACACCATTGTTAAATTAAATGATTTGTAGAAGGAATCCAACCATACAACACCAGAATTCTGGATCTGAGTGAGGTTTATTGTCACTCAAGTGGACAGGAAACCAACACTACTGGAAAAACAGGAAGTTCATGTATTTATACACCTTCTTCAATGCCTGCGTTCGCCCCCTACTGACCTACGGCTGAATCACAGGCATTCAGACAAAATCCTCAACACCTTCTTCAATGCCTGCGTTCGCCCCCTACTGACCTACGGCTGAATCACAGGCACTCAGACAAAATCCTCACCTACTGTTATCATAATGTGTTATTATGTGTTGTCACATATTTTGGACATGTAACTAATCTATATCAATCAAAACATAATAAACACTGTCAACATTACAAAAAGGAAAACCTAAGAATATAGTGTTGTGTTTTTAACATCAGAACTAACCTCTAATAACTTTAAATTTCTTCAATATTGTGACATTATTATCATAATATGACTAATCTCGTCAAATTATGAGTTTAATCTTGTAATATTACGACTTTAATTTCGTAATATTGTGACTTTATTCTCATAATTATGAGTTTAATCTCATAATAATAATGAAAAAATTTTCGTTGTGTGGCCCTAATACTCTGTCGTACTTTGTATTTATGGAAACCCATTTTAGGCCCATCAAAGAGAATTTCAACACATACTGTATATTTTTAATTTTTAAATTTTGCAGGGGGGAGGGGGGGTCAGATGGGCTTTGCCAAATTGAATTGAAGACCAATGCTTTGTCTCTCTGTTGTCGTGTCTGCTGGTATCTGGTTCATCTCGGTGACACCAGGCTGCTGGCTTCAGTCGCTGCAGATATAGCAGCCATGTTGTCTAAAACAGCTCTGATACTGTCGGGGCTGTGGGGAGGAATTATCCAGCATCGGGTCTGCACCTTTTCCTCACAGTCTAAAAGCCAACAAATCTATCARCGAATCTGTTAATAACACTTCTCCCTCGGCCTGCTCTGTTGATCTCTTTTAATTAGAGTTCCTCATATTGACTGGAGATTTGTAAAAGGAGCCAGTTTCTTAAGTGCTTGTTGATCCTGATTAGCAACACCCACTAATCTGTCATGGATGTAAATAAAAGCATCAAGTCATGAGGTTCGGAATCACAAGAGAAGTTTTTCAAGTCCAACAGTCCAAGTCCAAATTTTTGTCAAGTTATTTTCTTGTAGTTTTGAGGATTTTGGGTTCAAAAATAGGCTCACAAGTTATTGTCAGTGTTTATGTTTCAGCTAATAGCAAAAAGGTACAATACTGAAGAAATGTTCATATTTTACAGTAACAGCAGGTTTTACAAGTATAGACAGCGCAGGTGGGACCAAGTCGTTGTTTTGTAAGTTTCAAGAAAGTTATCATCAAGTCTCAAGTCAAAATAGACAACTGTTAAAGTGATAGTATTATGTAAAATTAATTATTTTGAGCTGTATATCATGTAATAACATCATCCCTTCATCAAAAACAAACTCAGTGTTGCTTTTACTCACCATGTATGTTTGGGACCAAAAAATGGTCCTGTGGCCCACCATCATTATTTATACAGTATACAAATAGACACAACATACCAGAGGATGTGTTTGCATGTTGTGTTTCACAAGTTAAAGTGCAGCAGCCTACAAGGAAGAGCGTAACTGTTTAAAAAAACTGATGAGCTCTTCTTCCACTCAGACTTTAATGTTCATGAGGTTCTGATGCTCAGTCAGTGGATCAGAGAGCTGGATACAAACTGAAGAGAACAGATCAGCAGGTAAGAAGCTCTTTCTTTACCTGGTGAGACTGAAAATATTACAAAGTGACTGAAACAGTATTTATGTGTCATCATAGTTCTACCTGCTGCTGTAAGGTTTTAAACTAACAGAATATTAAATGAAACAAAACTAAAACTTCCACCTTCCTAAAAGTCAAATGCAGAGCTCTGATTCACATCTAAAGGTTGGTGTTTTCATTATCAAATTTAATAAACTACAGTGTTTATTTAGGGATGTATAGCCTATTTTATTTAACATTTAGTATAATAAACAACCCATGGATTCTAATTTCAGGTCAAATTATTTCATTTGACCCAAACCTATTGATTTATTTCTTATATTTCAACATAAGAAATTAAAAAAAATCTGCTGTAAAACGTGAGCACACTCACAGACCAACTTTTATCACTTTTTATCTTAAGAAACTGCAGTTATCTTTCAGTAAAATACAAATGTGTTCGTTTTAGTAAACATCAGAACCATAAATGAACCTGAACAACTGAAGCATCAGTCTAACATTTATACAGCTGCTGATTCAATCAGACTGTTGGTCTATCTGTGATCTATGGTTACCATTTGTAATTTATTTTATGATCATGACGTGTGTATGTGTTACCAAGCCAAAACGTTTTCTCTCTACTCGCTTCGGTTGTTTAGAAAACGTACTTTCCGGTGTGACGAGGGATCACTCATGTAAGGTTCAATTGTATCCTGAGTTGTTTTTTTCTGAAATCATTATTTTATAATGTTGTTGCTTTTTGTTATATTACAACAAAACACAACACTGGCTAAGAC
>NW_013952403.1:268839-275776 GCF_001266775.1 Austrofundulus limnaeus | reverse complement strand
CACACTCACAGACCAACTTTTATCACATTTTATCTTAAGAAGCTGCAGTTATGTTTCAGTAAAAACAAAAACAAAAAAACAAATGTGTTCATTTTAGTAAACATCAGAACCATAAATGAACCTGAACAACTGAACCATCAGTCTAACATTTGTACAGCTGCTGATTCAATCAGACTGTTAATAAACATATTCATGATTAAACTTTAATGGCTGATCATTTCAAACATAACTTGGACACCATGGAGAGAAGAATTAGCTGATATATCTATGGATCTACCTGCTGACAGAGCTGAATTTGATACTAGTTTTCACAAACAAAGCCTTCATTAAACTATGAACTCCTTGTTTAACATACAGAACAATGATACAATATGTTTGTTTTAAACTCAACAGGTGAGGCTATACAGGTAGAGAAGCTGCAGTTAAACTTGAAGCCAGAGTCTCTTAAACATCTCCAGATGGTCCAGGAGTTCATATTATTTTAATTCAACTTGAACGGTGCAGGTTTAGCTAACCTCTAACTAACCGTTATCTTCTTTCCAGCTAAACTGAAAAACAACACGTTTTGTCGGCATCGTTGGTCTATCTGTGATCTATGGTTACCATTTGTAATTTATTTTATGATCATGACGTGTATGTGTTACCAAGCTGAAATGTTTTCTCTCTACTCGCTTCGGTTGTTTAGAAAACGTACTTTCCGGTGTGACGAGGGATCATTCACGTAAGGTTCAATTGTATCCTGAGTTGCTTTTTTCTGAAACCATTATTTTATAATGTTGCTGCTTTTTTATAATTATTACAACAAAACACAACACTGGCTAAGACCGATTGTAAACAGCATGAAACGTTGTGATGATGTGGAGAAATGGGCGTGATGAAAACTGTAGGAGGTTCTTAAAGAGACAGAGGCTCATTTCAAGGTGTTTAGAAATGGCTATGATACAAAGTCAAATTTAGTTTTGATTTATACAAATTGACAGCATTTTCATAACAAATAAATTTGACACGGTTACTTTATTATGATACAGAATTGAAATACTGTATATGCCTGAGAAACTCATAATACTGACACTTTAAGTAAAATCCCAAGGCTGAAACTTGGACTGCTGCACTAATTTCAGTAACTTTTAGCTCCAAAAAARGCAGAAAATCCATTAAAAAGCCTGCATATTAGATTATAGCTTGTTGAAAACTTTCTTACTACAGCACATCTTATTGTAATGATGTTTTCTGTGAGTTTGACCGTGTTGCTGTGAGAAAAGCCGAATAAACCTGTAAGATTCAGATGTTTTTGTTACAATGTAAATTACTGAGTCGGGGGTAGTACCACTCTGGTTCTTATGCAAATATGTTGGATATGCTGCAAGCTTTGCACAGTCACTCCAAACAGCAGGCTGACTGACCACATGGATTTATTTATAGCAGCTCTGAGTACTGCTGTCACCTCACAGTAAGACGGTTCCAGGTCTCAACCTTGCCTGGGGCGTTCGCATGTTCTCCCTATGCCCATGTGGGTTTTCTCCAGGGTCTCCATTTTCCTCCCACAGTCTAAACAACATGCACGTGAGGTTAATTACTGATTCTATTTCGACTTTGGTTCATGAGCGTGTGTTTGTAGACGTGTCTTTATGTTAGTGCTATGATGGATTTGTGAACCRTTGGACGCAGGGCCTGATAACTGCTAGGATAGATGAATGAACTACTGATGTGAGTATGCTTTTTTATTGTAATGAAAAAGAAAAGGAACACTTAAGGTATTTTTAGAGGTGCAGACTAMCTGGGGACACACACAAAACCAATCAAATGTGCTTAATGTATTATTGATTAATTGTGGATTATCTGTGGGGCAAGTTGTCCCTAGGAGCTGAGGTGGGTAGAGTACCCAAAAACTGTCCTCAAGTAAGAGTAGCACTACGTCAACATATTTTTACTCAAGAGAAAGTAAAAAGTAAGCATCCAAAACAGACTCAAGTAAGAATAAAAAGTACTGAGTAACTGTTGAAGACTTAATATTTCTCTTAATATTTAAAAAATGACATCATCAGACGGACCAAAATAGAAAGCTAGGAGGAAATTTTGGTATTTTAAAGATCAAAATGAAAATAACTCATTTTTTCCAAATCAATTTCTTTCAACATGAAATGTATGAAACAAAAAAACTACAGGTATGTCTGCGTCTGGTGAATTTTTGGTGAAGCTGCTTCTTCTTTCAGTGAAGTTACTCACAGTAGGTAGAGTATCCAGAAATTTTACTCAAGTAAGAGTAGCTTTACTTCATGATAAAATTACTCAAGTAATAGTAAAATGTACAAATAAAGTAAAAATACTCCTAAAAGTACATTTTTTTTTCCCCAAAAGGTACTCCAGTAAATGTAACAAGCAGTGGTTGGCACAGTTCACCTAAAGCACTAAAGCACTAATAGGGGAACTAATTTCCTGATTAGTGCTTTAGGGCTTTTGATAATTTTAAAATTTATTAGTGGATTAGCACTTGTTAATTTTATAGGCTAAATTTAGAAGCACTAACCGAGGTCTTTAAATGTTATTGATCAACGTTAATGTTAACAGATGAGGGTGAAAACTGTCACACATTTTGTTCAGATGTGTCACTTCTCCACTTGGTGACAATATATTGACAATATATGAAGTCAAATGCAGCTGTGGAATATCAATGATAAGTCTTGAGAGAGCAACATGTGACTCATGTTGTTTGTTGAAGAATGTTCATGGGTTGACTGGGTTATTTTGATGCTTTAGAATTAGCTTTTGCTAAAACTTTCAGTGCATTAGTGCTTTAGAATTAGGGGACCTGAATGTTTGAGTTTGTGTTTTAGGCCTAGTGGAACTAATTTTCAGATGAGTGCTGCCAACCACTGGTAACAAGTTACCAACTTTATCTAGGAGTATCATGCCTGTCCCCTGGTGTGAGTGAGTCTGGTTGGTTGTTTGTCTCTGTGATGGACTTGTGACYTGTTCAGAGACTAGTGTATCCCTGTACAGCATCCTGTCAGCGGCTTCTCCAGTTTGTGCAGAACTTAACCGTCACGAGTTTCAGATTGTGAGTTACCCTCAAGTAACAACTGCTGGTGAATCACAACAGACATGATAATTAAGCTGCTCTACACACATGTTTGTGCAGATAAACAGAACATGTCGCAGTCAGTGTTTAAGGTGCTGCGAAGACGATCCGGTCACCTCTTAAGCGAGCCAAACATTCTGCTTCCCTTGTTTCCAGTTTTTCCGAGTTAACAAGCCGCAGCTTCATGTTTAATTCAAAGATGTAAGAGAGGCATCCAACCTCTCATTTAACTCTCTGCCAGAAATGGACTGAGCATGTTTCCTAATACATCAAACCMTTAACTTTAAGACTTTTGTGCTTTTATTTCTACTTCAGCCAGATGTGTGTCTAGCTTTGTAAAAAAAAAAATCACCAGTAAATCTTTGCAACAAATGGCTTGTAATTTAGATTTATAGGAACTATAGCTGTCAAAGGACTCGACTCTTTTACATCTTTGATTTTTTTCCATCTGTCTTGCATCTTTTACAGTGCCTCCTTGTGATATCTGTCCAGTCAGCAGGAAGACAAAGACAGTGCGGGTGTCCAGTTTTCAGGCATTAGTCACATGCAGTTTGCCAGTGGTGTTTATCTCTGCCCCCCGTTGCACTTGCATTCCTCTGAGGCTCATAGCCAAATGCATCTACACGCAGAAATACACAACGTGGGACCATAATCCTGTGTTTGTGCGTGCGTGCACAAGTGCATACAAGCCCTCCACCTGTTCTCTGAGCTCAACAACACCCAGCTGCGGTTTCCTTCAGACGCGGTTGCCAAAGTGTTCCCATAGCTACTCTGCTGCTTCCCTCTGTGTAATATTGCAGGTGTTTAGATTAATTTAGCTGAACATATGTTCCTCTTTCACCAGAGCAGGTTTGWATGAGTATTGGTAGCCTCGTCAGGAAATCTTTTGCCTTTCGTGACTTATAGGTTTTGTGGAATAAGTGTCTCTGAATGTCTAAAGAAAAATAAATCTTTTTACAAGCAGAGAAGTATTGATTTAATAACACAWACATTTTCATTTATTCAAAAGTTAAGCTGTTTTTCTCTATTTGGACTTAGGCATTTTGTTGATGGGCAAGCAAAGCCCGACAGCTTGACACTATCTGAAGCTGCCACGGGTGTCCAGAGAGGTGACAGAAAGTAAATCGTTTAATGTCACCACTCCACTGGATCTTTCATGTTACACTGGCTGACATTGTCCACTGCAGCAGACAGCCGCCCCACTCAATAACTAATTACAATGTCTTCGGCCTCCTCTGCCTCCTTGCCACCTTCATTCAAAGGAGAGCCAAAGGACAGGATACCTGTTAATTAAAAATGCTGTCTCATAATAGCTTGTGCCCCCCGCCCCCATTGTTTTTTTCTTCCTTTCACACATTAAGTAACCTGATATAGTCGCTTATTTTAGATGCGTAGAAGTCCGATACCTTCTGCAATGATTTCTATAATAGTAGGAAGTGTTACTTTTTACAGATTCCTACACAAATAAGCAGATTTTGTTGAATGTTACTCCACATTTATTAGCAGGAAAATATATATAAATATATTTATTGCCCACTGGGTGAAGTGGCAAAAGTGGTTTTACCTGTACATCCGTATGTATTTGTGTTCATTTAACTGTAGTATGATGAAACTCACAAAACTTGCAAAGGGGTTTGCAACCTAGCACCAATTTTAACCTTAAACTTGATAAGGTCAGTGTTTATTCCAGGAAACACCCCTAAAACATGATGAAGTTGAAATATTTCATTCACGAGACAAATTTAGTTGTTTCGGATCAAGTTTTGATCCAAATGTAACTTTATTAAATGCAGAAGTCACAATAAATCTAGTTTTCTGATTAGTGTGAACAAACACAAATCAATTCTGTCCAGTCAGTAAAAATATGTTAAATAATAATGAACTCACGAGTATAGTGTTTTTTTGTTTTTCTTTTACTTATCTTTCTTTATTCTACCTCACCCTGCCTTGTTTTGAGTTGCTGTAATGTGCAAAATTCCCCACTGTGGGATCAATAAAATCTTATCTTATCTTATCTTATCTTATCTTCTAAAAATTAATAAACACTAACACATTTGACAAATTGGATAAAAAAATAATGCACTTCTTTTCTTTTTACTGAATGGTTGTTAAATTGCTTGTTTATTTTATTTTACAAAGCAGTCACAYGTTTTTATTGTCACTYCGAGAAAGTATTTTTTCAGCGCGATACTTAATCTGATAACAAAGATAGGTGATGTTTATTTTCAATGCTGACCACTTGAAATTTCTTACCATAAAACCATGATTTCTCTTTAAACTGGGAYGTTTTGTTACATTTTACCTGCATTTTCATACAAAAAAGGATACAAAAAACCCCCACTAAAGAATATACGTTAGATTTTGAAACTTTAGTCTTGATTAAGTTTGAGGAAAGCCAGAAACACAATATGAAAACATAAATTCCACTGTTAATTGGCTGAAGTTACAGGCTTAAAAAAGTACAATTTCTTTTCTTGCATTTTATCTTTTTCCTCTCAGTTATGAGTAAAGCTTGAGACAATAATTATGTGCAGATCATTAAAGTTTTTCCTCTGGTGGGCGAGGTGACAGCTGGCAAAGGAGAAGAAGAAGCTTTCTTTACTTTTTTCTCCTCTGGGAAAGGATCAGACAAAAAAAAGATGACAGAAGGTCATCAGAATCTATATTAGATCCCTCAATTCTCCTCCATGATAACTTTACACAGAGCACCCCCTCCTCTGGAGCGCCTTGTCAGTGCTGCTGAGGAGCCCTGTGCAAATTGCCGTCCTGGGTAWAAATAGGCTGACAGTCTGGCAGGGCCAGGTGGTCTGATCTACCAGTTCACTGTCCTCCACACTGCCTGGCACGGCACCGAGGCTCTGAAGTGGATGTTTACCCCACATTCTCACTGACCTTAGATTGTCCACAGATGGCACAATTCTCTGGCAAACTCTAATGATACTGCTCTTTTCAGGAACAAGATGACTCTAGTGGCTCCARAAATGCCCATAAAAGCCAYAAATGTATCAAATTCAATAAACAATCTGGCATTWAAAATCACTTATCTGAATTGGCTGTGTTTTTGTGTGTTGTGTAACTCTGATTCATGGTTGTCGCTACAACCTTGACCTTTTTATTGATTACAGTCAGGGTTGTGCTCACAACAAAACCTAAAAAGGTCACAACTAAAGGATGGGAAAATTACTTTCATTGTCTCTTTTTTGTTGAAGTAGGTTGTGGAGGGAATGATGGCACTCGGCTGTGAACACAATGATCTATTCAGTAAAATTAGGTGTTGTTTGCCATGTGAGACTAAGTCGTGTCTATTGTGAGAGCCTATTGTCCAACCTAACAATGCATTCAGCTGTGAATTGTCTGCCTACGACTTACATGTTCATTTGTATGATTTCTCTCTTTTGGATTCATTGTTTAATGTCTTTTTATTTCTCAGGTACTCTGGGAAAAAAAAGAAAAAAGAAGGCTGTGAACTGAATTCTGAGCATCCAGAAATAAAATCCAAGAACCTCTGCAATCCCAAAATGACTCCTGGAGGCATTGTGTCTCTCAGCCTCACAGTGATTTTCAAAACCAAAGCTTGAGGCTTCATTTTATTTATAATTTTTTTGTTTCCAGAATAGTTGTGAATCAAATTGTGRATTTTGTGCAATGTTTAAAACTTACATTTTCTAATATTAAACCCTCATCACCAGATTTTAGCATGATATCTAAATTGACTGAATTATAATGATTTTTGTCCTTTAGTGTCAKTTGTATGTGATGGTCATCTTGAATTGAGTTTGTTTCAAAAGTACAGCGGGTAAAATAAGTATTGAACACGTCACCATTATTCTCAGTAAATATATTACTAGAGGTGCTAAT
>NW_013952403.1:264184-266717 GCF_001266775.1 Austrofundulus limnaeus | reverse complement strand
GAATTAAGCTTCTACAAAAGGAGGAAAATCTAATTAATCTAATCTAATTTAATCTAATGTAAACTAATCTAATCTACATTTTCTTAAACTATAAACTGAAAAACTAAACATTTTATTTTGAAAGTTGTTGCACAATAACCATGTTGAAGTTTAATAAAGTTTTTTGACTGAACATGATAACTGTGATTCAGACTTATTATTCAAAAAACAAACAAAAGCTCTGAAAGCATCTTCTACCCAAATTGCACAGTTTTCAATTTATTGTGGTCTTTTGACTGCTTTTATCTCGTCAGGATTGAAAACAAAACTGCTGTTCAGTTTGTATCTATGGTCTTATTCTTTTTAATTTTGGTCATTTTTTGTGGAATGCAAAGATGTCATAGCTGAGGACTTGAGATAGAAAAGTAGTATGAAGTATTGAAGGATAAAAGGAGATTAAAGTGTAACTTTCAGACAATGTTTGACACAAACCAGTGCTAACCATGTTTAAATGTTCCTTGTCTTTTTGACAGATCATAAGTCAATATAAGCAAACTTGAGTTTGACTTGAAACTTTAACAGAGAATCATCAGTAGCATGTTGAGAACAGCCAGTCTTAATATATTGTTTCCAGCTCTAACTCAGATCTGTTTTTCTGAACAGGAGAAAAACAATTATAGCCAGACGATTACTTCCACAGAGAGTGACATTTTGAAATTGAGCTGATTCTCGTCCGTCTGACAACAGCTTGACACTTYTAATGTTGAAACTCTTCAGAGGGACGTGTGGCACTGGAAGCACTCTAATGCTTAAGGATCACTTTGAAAACACCCATWAGTAAAAGTATTTATTTGTGCTGTAGCAGGGAGTAGAATTGATMAAAAATAGAGGTTGCAAAATTTGTGCTTTTTTGGTTGGGGGCCGCAAATAAAGAGTTCAGATTTAGCTAAACTCACTGATGAGTCATGCTGTGGCTGAGCCAGAGATACATGTAAATGATATTTATGTAAAAACTTCAATCCATCTTGACCTYGGTTTTGTTTTCTTTGTAAATCTCTAGAAGTAAATCACTGTCTGTCGAAATGTTTTATAATCATAAAGCTATTTTTCAGAMTGTGAAAACAGCAACAATAGGATGTTATTCACAATTTTTGACAATTTATTTGTAGATGTAACAATGYCTGACACGCATCAACAGAACAAAGGATGAATTGTACTTTTACAAACATGCCTGCCCTCTGTGTTTGTGATGACAACACTGCATCAGATTGTTAGCATTCTTCTGTATCTGATCCAAAATGCATGTCAGAAATGTTGCTAGCCAGTTTGTCTTTGCTCTGGCAGTTATTAGGTTTTATGTCTAAATGCATGAAAAATTGTTGAAGGACAAGCACAGAAAGATGCTGTTTAGTTGGGCGCAAAGTTGCAACATTTTATCATGTAGTCACAATGAATGGAACAGGGATGGCAACCGGAGGCCTGTGGGCCAGTTGTGACCTGCTGGTGTCTTCTGCCTAGCCCACCCTCTCCCCTTAGACTATGTTCAGATTTTAAGATAAGTCGCTACTACAACATGTTGCACAAAGCTAAATATGAGAAGTTTACTGAAGTCACAAGTATATAAAGCACAACTTTTTTTACCAGAACCAGACTGGCGTGCTATGTGAACCCCTCTCCTGGTCTGGAAGTAAAGTTACAAAGTTTTCTGATTGGATTAAGCTGGCTGCTTTTAGTCAGAGTTAATCATATCTTCAGACTCAATGAAAAAYTATTTGGTAAAGTTTATCACCTTTATTGTGTCTCCATCAGTTCTCCATTCTTCTCATCGTGGCTCCCCACCGTTCTCCCATCTGTATACCTGTTTATATTTTACCTTCCATTTTTCCTCCCTTCACTCTTCTTTATCTTCGCCATACCTGGAGGCCAGCTTGTCACCAGCAGACATGTTGATGTTTAATGGGTGTGGGAGTTTGTTTCATTTCTTTTTTTTAATGCCAGCAGCAAAAAAAAAAAAGGAAGGCTGACAGGCCGCAGGGAGAACAGAGGGAGGGTTTATCTGAGAAGACAGGCCTTATTTTCCATCACCACGCCAATGGAGACCGCGGCGCGAAGCTCGCAGCTCCATAGCCTGATAAGACCCCCAGACAGAGYGGCTCGACCCCACTTATTACAATGGATTGGGGGAAACCAGAAACTGTACGTGACCAACTGCTCTGGCAGTCCTGCCTTTTCTCAGCTCTCTGCTAAACCTGTTTTAATTTCCCCACAGATCTCAGCTATCTGGCAATTTGAGGTGTTCATTACCGTTATTATTTAGCAGAGGTAGAAAAACAAAGACAGCTTTATTGATCATTTTTTTATCAAAATAAATTTTTTTCACAACTATTATTTTATGTGGCTGTGAGAATATACAACATACTAACAGGCGTAAAAATGGGAGGAGTTCAGGAACTTTAGTGTTTATTTTAAAAGGTGATGTTACAAAACGGTCAGTGTATCTTTTGGTCATTGGATTTTCATTTTCGAAACGGGTATTAAAAAAACAAGAAACGAT
>NW_013952403.1:255358-263044 GCF_001266775.1 Austrofundulus limnaeus | reverse complement strand
ATTATTGTCATTAGTGATTATCTCAATTTCGGCTAAAAGACTTGACAAAGTCCTACACACTGTGCCTTTAAAGTAATTTTCTTTTTTGCTATCTGAAACAGAAAATGAAACTCAAATCAATAAAAAAAAAWTTGTTTATCCCTTTTTGACACTGAGAATGAAAATGGCAATATATTTTAATTTTAATTCCAGCATTTTAAAACAAAAACCAAATGTCCACTCGTTTCTTGTTTTTTGACCCGTTTCGAAAAAGAAAGTCCAATGACCAAAAGATACACTGACCCAAAGCAAGTTATCACATTTGTACTTTAAATTTGAATWAAAAAAAAACTTTAGACAAATTTGAAGATGTTTCAAATACTGCAAGTGTAAATCTAACAAATCAATCACTGTAGTAAGAAAGAATCTGGGATCTCTTTATCTTCTCTTGATCTCCCTAATATTTTTGAAGCAAGGACGTAAATGTCTTCCTTTAAATGTTGACATACATAGTTTTATGCTTGAGACTGAAAGAACCCCACTGAACATCCAATATTTCAAAGAAGAAAGAAAAACATTCTCTTTTCTTTCCTGGTTTTCCTTTTGTCTTGTCGTGGCCGGTCTGGATCCCTTGTGTGTGTACAGGGTCTTATGGGAAATAACTGCATGCAGAATGTTCTGTACTCGGAAATCCAGTTCTGTGTTTGACCAACCATGTCAGATGCTTAAATCACACYGGGCCTGAATTCCACTGGGCCTTTCCAGCTTGTCACCGTAAATGTAAAACTCCAGCTTTATCTTCTCAGATTTAAGTATGCCCATGAATAATGCAGAGGCAGGTAAAGGAAGTGCTAAAAGACGAGATCACGGGAGTATTATAGATTTCATGCATGTTTAAAATTATTGTCGAGGAATTATCAGATCTGTCTCAGATATTTCAAAGTGAGGGCAGAACAAAAAACATAAATTAAGAACTTGGCCTTTGGGAGATTTGTACGGAAACCGACTATCAGAGCGTAAGTTATACACGGATAGTTCAAAGAAACTTCTTCAGAGAGGAATACATTTGATTTGGGTCGCCTCCTCCTTAGTTCTGCACAGATAATGAGAGAGAACAAAAGGCATCGCTAGGAATGGGATTCACTGGATATTTTGCTTGTTATTTGCTGTGTGTGTATGTGTGTGTGTCAGCAYATTTGTGGCTGCGCTTGTCTGGCAAGAAATTAACTTAGTCACAGAGGTCTGAAACAATAGCAGGCAGGAATCGCTGAGCCAATTGCATCACCTCAACAACGGTGAAGCCATTTCGCTTCAGCAGACCACTTAATAGCTTTGGCTGRCGCAGAGTTTGAAAATCTATCAGTCAACGGGGCCAGACTGGGATGAGCAGCCTGCTCAGCTACAGAACCAATGGGTGAGGGGAAACAATCGCCCTGGCCTCATCATGAGTGTTGGATTTTTTAGTCTCAAACCTCTCAGACACGGGTTCATTCATGAATTTGYGGTGTGGAAGAAGACATCGGAGAAAAGGTTATACTACACTGCAGGTCTGCATGTTCTGTACGTGGGGAGTGGTGTTATGTCATTTCATGGCACATCTTTCACTTCTTTACTACAATCAAGTAATTGTTACATTCAGGTGTTTGAAGATGCTGAACATGCCAAAAAATTTTTTGACTTTCTCAACATCTTGAATTGGCCCCTGTCACTTTAAGAACCTCCTACCATTTCAGACACTCCCACTTCCTTACGACAACGCTTCATGCTGTTTACGACCTTTCAAAGTTTCTCCTGCCGCAAGTCTGGTGGAGCCACGGGGGAGGAGTGCTCTGTGGTGYGGGAGCTCTGCTGCATCCTGAGCTCCAGGGAGGAGCTTTGTGTAAATAGGCGGAGCTTTGTATGAGCAAACGTTCAGACCGCTCCAAATGGCTACAGCAGATTTAAGGATTTCTCAAACATGMATTAATGARTTGAAGCAACACTTTGGAWATGTTTTTGATGAGGGAATGACTTCATAACATGATATAAAGCACAAAAATGTTGATTTTGCATAATTCTTTTTTTAAATTTGTGCAAATCTTTGTGTTTGAGCTGTTTTAGATGGTGGATATTCACTTCTTTGTGGTCTCCTTTCTCAGTAGTAATCAGCTTGAATCCAACAYAAGAACAGAAATAGTACTGGCTGCTGTCTACTGCAGGTGGGACACTGACTATTCATGAATATTTTTGCAACATTCCATTTAAAACAAAACTAAGTAAACAAGAGTTTTTTTTGGCTTCTTTATAAAACACTCTTAAGATTGTATAATTACTGTAGTTATTTTTCACAGCAATTACACAAACACTTGGATTCCTAAATTCCATCTAAAATTGAAAACGTGTCCTTTGAAGTAAGTTCAGTTTAAGTACTGGAACAGCGATGATTTTATGATTTCTTTTTTTTTTTTTTACTCTGGACACATGTTTTTCTCCGATTTAATTTTTGCATTTGCAGTGGTAGAAGCACTCAAGCATTTCTTTGGTGAAAGCGATAATCTTGTGTAGTAACCACAAGTGAAAAAAACAAAAAAAAAAAAATCAGCACCAGTCATATGACCGTATTGCATAGAAGCACATCAAATCAACAAAGATGAAATTGTGACTTGAAAGCCACGTGACCTTTTGACCTGAGCTCTTTGAGGACCAACAGCTTTTCCAGGACACAAACGCACACCTGTTGTTTAATTTTGCTGACAGCGGCACTGCCTGAGATTGTGGATATCCTGTAGGTCTCTTTGTGTTTTCGTGCATCTGTGTGTGCCAGTTTTTTTTTATTTTTATTTTTTGCTGACACGAGCAAAAAAAAAATTAATTTTGCACGACAGAGTCAGCTCTGTGTTACTAAATCCTGCAGGTATCGAGTCTGAGTGATCTGTCATCTCAATATGTAGGTTATTTGATCACAATGTAGATACAAATGTGTAGTTTTAAAACACAAAATGCTTTGAAGAAATACAGCATGTTCAAAATGACACAAAAATTACTTCCTTTGCTTTTATTGACGTATTTGTTAAAGTGTAGTTTCAACACAAGCAAAATGTGGATAAACGTGTATTTTTGGTGAAAATCKGAGTTATAAAATCAGAAAATTTTATGTCGACAATATAATCCAACTTTTAAGCAGGCTTTTAAATAAAACCAAAATAATTTTCACCTGTGATTATTTCACAAAAATTTTCACCTGTGATTATTTCACAAAAAAAAAATCTTTCCAGTTTTAGTCTTAATAAATGATTGAAACACAGTTCTGTCTTTCTCTACGAGTGGGAAACATTGCTCCTTGTATGTAATCTGTCAATTAAGTTGAAGGCTTTTTGAGTTTTTTTTTTTTTTCAAATAGATTGTTGAAGTTACCGAAGGAGAACTTTAAAGTCTGATTGAATGAAAGTCATGTCATTTCTGCGAATTGAACTGGACTGCAATTAAACCTAGAAAAGCTTGTTTGAACACTTTGTTTTAAATGAGCTGTCAGAATGTTTGTGGGTTAAATTGAATGACAGCATCCATCTGCACAATCAGACAGCATTATTAGGCTTCTTTGCAGGTGATGCTGCAGACTGTGTGCAGGTCTCATTTGTTCTGATATTGACTTCATTATGACTCATCTGAAAACCAAATATCCAGGGAGTCGAGTAGACGCTGACCAAGTGAAGACGATACGTTGGATTGATGGTAAGCAGAGTGGAGAGTGTTGAAGGTAATATAAGCTTTTCTGCAATTTTGCAAAAAMTACTCTGCACTAATTTGCTGTTTATAAAAAAATAGCTTTTACATTAGAAATGCCAAGTTGGAAGCTGTCAAAACTGCCTTAAAATGAACCGGACTGCTTCTGATCAGCTCCCTGTGGACACAGTTCACTCCCATCAACTTCAGCTCATGCTTCAGACAKTCAAACAGAACTTGGGAGTACTTTTGTTCTTTAGTGCTGACACTGAGACATTACTGGATATGAGACCCATTTAATCAAGAATATTGCATAAGGCTTCATCTCTATTACAAGTGTCYAGCCAATTTATTTCCCTTCTCTTTGTGTAAGCCAGCATTCTGTATTCTGTTTTATATAAAGAGCCAAATGAGGTTAGGCCTCTTTATTCAGCAGGACTCAGAGTGGCCATTTCTCTGAGGGGGAGGATTATGAATTTTTCAGGCGCATATTAAGTATCTATGTTACATCCAGTCGTTAGCAAAATGCTGTATCTAACAAAAAATGAATTTGGATTTGCATCATAGTGTATTTAAACAAGTTGAAATTGGCTTATGTCTCTTTAAAATCCTCCTACCATTTCAGACACTTCCACTTCAGCACATCTTCACAACAATGCTTCGGGGTAGGGGTGCTCTGTGGGGCTGGAGCTTGGCTGTAGACTGAGCGTGTGTTCCAGTAGCACTGGGAAGTTGAAATTTTCTTGCTCGCATTTGTAAATTTAAACTGGAACGCCCCCTCCAGTGGTAAATCCCATTCGTATCATGGGAGCAGCAACGACTTCCCCCCAGTTTTGATTTCAAGATGGCTGCTGCTGGCAGCTTTACAAGATTAACTCCGTAACTTTTATTGTTAATTATCACTCTTTTTGTTTTTGTGCATGTTTAATCACTTGCACAAGTAGTGCATGTTTTGTGCATATTAAAACTAAATTTAATTTGCTTGATACAAGTAGCAGAGTTCTCTTTTTGTCATTGTTTATATTGTAGCAGCGTTGTAGCTAGGTTAGCGGAAACAATACAATCACCTGTCAGCAAACTGGAATGCAGTTTCATATAGTTTGTTGGGAAATTACGTCACAACCACTTCCCAGTTCCGAAATAGGATGTAAATGGAACACGGCATGAACTCCAAAGAGGAGCTTTGTGTAAGTAGGCGGAGCTTTGTACCAGCAAGTATTTAGGCAGCTCCACATGKCTACCACAGGAGATTCAAGGATTTCTCAAACATGCATGAATGAGTCAAAGAAACACTGGGTATGTTTTTAATGAGGGAATGACATTATAACATACTGTATAATAAAGCTCAACAAAGTCAGTTTTGCATAATACCTCCCCTTTAATATCACCAAGAACTTTTCTTCAAAAATAAAGATGTACTAAATTCATCATGGCTCAAGTTACATGTTAAACATCTTACATCTTGCAGTACACATTCTACTATTGCATTTGTTTCAGTAGTTTTCTTGAATTTACTTCTATCGGAGAGTCTGCAGTTTTAAAAATTATAGTGTATGTGCAAATAATTATGCTACATTTTAACGTCCCTACCTCCATCATAATAGATTTATAATGGAAGTCCATATTTCTCAAATGTGGCAAAGAATAAAAAAAGTGCATTTCCAGGAGGTTTCTGGCCAATCTCGGTGTCATCAGTCCACAGCGATCGCTTAGTATGGCAGACATATTACTTCCAATAAAGCTGACGACCTCAGGTTGAGCAGCCTTGATAATGGTGCAAAGCAATATGAAAGAATTGGTATTCATTGTGTCCATTTCAGTTGATGAATTATTTATGATTCGCTTGAAGCTACATCTGGGTGGGTGTGGAGAGGAATGACTGCTGCAAGGCAAGCGTTGAGAGGGAAAACACAGAAGTGTTAAAGGTGAATCCCTATCTCTTCGTCGCTTATTTTCATGACAGCATCTTTGCCTTCATTGCTGGTAATGTTATTTATTTATTAAATTTTTTATTACTGTTTTAACTAACCAATGTCAAGACATGGATTAAAAAAAATAATAAAAAAATATAAATAAATAACGAATTTTTTTATTTTCTATGTGGGTTTAAAAACAAAAAGCATTTATAACATCAATGCTAAAAGGGTCAGTTAACCTTGGATTGATGTTATCTTGTTTAATTTATTTAAAAGTTAAACAAACAATGTTTAAAAACACTATCATCTTTTAGCATTTCATGAGGTGTAATTTAAGATCCAAAAGACTTTCAGCTTCCAATCCAGTTTCTCTAAAGTAAGTTTGTAACTGATTTAAAATGTGTAAAGATTTAAAAACATCAATTTCATTTCTGAAGCAACTTGCACCAGATCAAAGGTCAAAAACCTCTGGAAAAGCTATGAATGCATTCTGGCCACAATGAGCCTAAAGTAAAAGCCAAACAGAATTTTTTTATTATTTGATATTTACTAAAATTAATATCTATGGAGTAAACAAAACTGTCAACAAGGACAATGAGACATGCTTTTTTTCAGTTGCAGAATATTTAGGATTGCCTGTCAGGATACAAATTTCAGCTTCAAATATGTAATCTCATTATAAACAAAACTTGCCAACATTTATTATTATCATTGTGTTGAGTCCTTTATGATGAAATATTAAGGCCTGACTGTGAGTTTTTTTTCTCTTTTTTTTYCCACAAGAACAAACTCGTAATATTTTGAGAAAAAAGTCTAAATAATATGCAAGTGAAGTCGAAATAATACAAGAATGAAGTCGAAATAACATGACCATAAAGTCGAAATAATACGGGAATAAAGTTGAAATAATATGAGAATAAAATCGAAATAATATGGGAATAAAATTGAAATAATACGAGAATAAAGTCAAAATAATACCTTTATTCTTGTAATTCAAAACATTTTAAAAATCTCGTCTGACCCTAATAGTCATAGTCTTTCTATGTTGATCCCAATAGATGAAGAAAAAAATTCTGAAACATTGTCAAAGCAAATGTTTCACTTGTTGAGACTGGGATGGGCATAAAGTTTCTGAAACTCTAATCTTATTGAATAACGTTTAACTTCATAAACACTTCAAGGTTGAGGATAAACCCATGACTTCAGCATTTAGGTGCATTAATGTCAAGAACTCTGTTGAGTTCAGTGTAAAGCAGCACACACTTATCCTGCTGGGTTTTAAGTGGTAATTTTCTTTTGAATCACCATTCAAGCATTTTTCTAAAATTAGCTATTAATGTATATGACTATCTTTTAAATGTAAAATGGTTATCTTTTAATAGATGAATACAAATGAGTATCTTAATGSTGACTTATTTCATATGTATCTAGGGTTTAAAGCTTTGACCTTGACAACTTTGAATTGGCACAAAAAAAACTTCCTTTAAAAAGCAGAGCTTTGTCATCAAATCTCAAGAGGACGTAACTAATTTGTTAAAAAAAACAACCTCCAGTTTTCTTCTCATCTGCTTCAAGTACAACAGGTGCAACTAATTTGGATGAATTGGCTTTATTGTTCTCATTAAAGACTTGTTCTCACACCCAGGTTTCGTAGTTTRGCAAACACCTGGAAATGTGTTAAGATCAACTTATTCACAGTAAAGCAACTTTTCATTCGAGTAAAACGGGTTTCAGGTTGGTAAAGACTCGTTGATGTTTTGATGATGGCGCCCACCGGCTCTCTTTCTTTCTTCAGGTCGGCTGAACACGAGTGGAAAGTAATTAGTTCTGAGAAAAGCTGTCAGAGCGATTCTGTTATAACTTTTTCTGTTTTTTTGTTTTTGTAAATAAATAAACAAATAAATAAATAAATATATTTTTGATTACTTTTACTTTACTTTACTTTAAAAACTTTATTGTCATGTTGCATGCACAAGGTGTATACAAAATGAAATTTCGTTGCATACGGCTCAGGACAGTGTTTTGAGCTTTCAAAAATACAGTATAAAATATGCATGTAAATATAAAAATATAGAGTGCAGGAATGACA
>NW_013952403.1:250386-254597 GCF_001266775.1 Austrofundulus limnaeus | reverse complement strand
GGCCCACCACCGTTGTGTCGTCCGCGAACTTCACGATGTGGTTGGTGGCGAACCTGGGGGCGCAGTCGTGTGTCATCAGAGTGAACAGCAGAGGGCTCAGGACGCAGCCCTGAGGGGAGCCTGTGCTGAGGGTGATGACATCGGAGGTGTATTGTCTGATCCGGACTGACTGAGATCTGTCGGTGAGGAAGTCTACTCTACTCATTCTCTGGGATTAAACTTCACCTTCACTGTACTACTTAGACTTGCAAAACTGCGTCTTTACTGAGAGTAAACAGAAAGTGAAACAAGGTAATGGGAGTTGACCTAAGCTGTCCATTTATTTAGTAATCCAGTTAAACTTATTTCTCTAGTTTTGCTTTTCTTTTGGTCCTAAGATGTGTTACGTGTGCCACAGTCTGTGGAGTAATTGGCAGGCTCAGGTGTGAGCTTGACTCACCAGCCTGCTCACAGTTCTCTACTCGTCACAGTCCAACATGGAAGCTGTGTTTTGTCCTGAAACACAGGGAAGCTGTTGCTCATTTTGTTAAGCTGATTCACTGAAGTTATAACAGCCACATCGTTCACCYCCTTTATGCAAAACCACGGCTTTACATTGTTACAGGAAGTTTCAACATTCAATGCTTTCTAGAAATAATTTTATAGGAACAGTTGGTGTCAGTGATGACATATTGCTTCTCAAGTTAATAAAGGTTTTTAGTCAAAATTTCTAAACCAACACTTCTGTAATTGGTTGAAGGCACGATTAACTCTGAATAAAAGGCAAATGTTTCATAAATTAGGACAGACTCTTCCAGGAAGTAATACGAGTTAAACAACTCCACCTCACCAATTTTAAACTTTACTTTTAAACAGTTTTTCTTACAATCTCTCAGAGAGTTGAGAAAGTTATGCTGTCAGGGACTGCTTCCTTCTCTATTGCCCTTCATTTTCAGATATTTTTTCTTCCCGTGTTGCCTTACTATTGTCAGAACTGATTTAAACTTTTGTTTAAACCTGTTTTCTTTTCTTCCTAAACTGCTCGAACTCGTTTATTTCCCGCTCCTTTAGGGTAATAAATCACAGCAGGTGATGCCAAGAGAAACCTTCAGCGCTGTGTGATGTAAGGGTATGCATGTGAAAACAGAGGGACTTGAAATCATTTTGCCAGCTCACTACAAGGAAATGGATGCAAAGAGGACAAGTGGCCATTGGCTCATAAACAAGATGAATTGGCTCTTTGCTCCCCCATAAATTATCGGATGGAGGCTCGTCCAAGTGTGGCTTTTAGAAGAGCTGCTCAGTCATGGATGGTGAGTTATGCATCCACAACAGATTCTGACGACTGTATTGTGGGCAGGAGGTCAAATCAGACCACAGTACAGAGTCACCGAATAATAAGCTCGGAATTTGTGCTCAAACCACCAATATATTGACAATGGTAGGAGGTTTTAAACCGACTTATTTAGATTTTTCTTTTATTCCATTTATATTGTTTTTTCTTTCTCAAATAGTTACTAAAGAAACAGTCCTTAGATCTTGTAGTGAAGCAGTGATCTAACTTGGAAAGTTAATGATTAACCTCCTCAGCCCCTAAATAACATGGCTGAGTGTGTCTCAGCATCTACAAATAATCTTGGTATCAAAATRAAGCTAACACTTKGGGCATTTCATCAGAAGTGTTGGTATCACAGCAGCTGCTATTGTTTCAGATAGTGAGGATGGAATGGAACAAAAAAAGTTTTTCCCTCGCCTGAATTTGTTTTTTCATTATTGTGTAGAACTCTCAAAAATATCACAAATAAGGCTTAAAAAGACATGTGAACACTATTTGTGCAAAGGTTCATGCTGCTGTGGTAAACTAAGAGGAAAGATGGATGTCAGTTTTTATATTCTGGCAAATTTACTTGTTCCTTTTCCCCTTACATTTAGTGTTTTTAAAGAGCCTATCAAGAAAAAAAGGGGAGCGTGAAAGTGTAAAAAAAACATCATTTGAAGTGGTAAAATTTACATTCGACTTTTGGTTTTCTCTGAATTGTTYGACAGTTTATGAAAAGTTGTTGTTTTTGACCTTTTGTGTATTCTATTATTAGTCACTTTGACAAAATGCCAGTGTTAATTTAACACCCACAGTGTTAACTTTAACACCAACAAAGTGTCTATATGTGTCCACACTYGCTGGTGTTAAAATAACATTTGTGAAAGTGTTAAATTTTAACAATCATTTTTTTGTTAATTTAACACCAACCAGTGTTTAATATTCAACAATTCTTGGTGTGACATTAACATAAAAATAGTGTTAGTGTTAAAATATAGTGTTAACAGTAACACCGTCCTGTGTTAAATATTCAACAATTCTGGGTGTCATATTAACATTTCGACAGYGTTAAAATAAAATGTTTRAAAGTATCACCAGCGTATTATTATTATTAACAAGGAAATTGTGGTGTTATAAAGGTTTACAGACACCACAAGSTGTCAATACACCATGAAATTGCGAGTGTAAATTTATCACTCAGAGTTAATATCAAACTCTCAGTAGTTAGTARAAAAGYATAAAGGAGTCACTCTTCTTCACACWYCAGGACATACCTCTCACTCATGGTGTCGATTTTTGGCCAATAACATAAACTTAAAGTTGAACAACTTGGTCAAACTGAACAAGAAAACTAACCAGAACAACTCATTTTTACTCTCATRAAWKTCTTTAATGGTCATAAACATGCAAACACATCATTTCTGCAAGATTTCTCAGCAAGGAATGCTGGGTAAATGCTGGTCTGTCTGACATGAGGTGGAAGAGGGCGGGGCTTTTCCGAATGCTGCTTTCAACACTGCATGGTGTTATATAACAACACTGTTAAGTGTTACATAAGACTTAACTGTGGGCGGAGCTTATTTAACACTGTCCACTGTTGAGACAACACTGAGGAAATCAACACTGTGAATTAACACCAACACTGGGTGTGAGTGTACTCAGAAAGGGTTAAAATAACACTGGGGGTGTTAAATCAACACCCAGAAGTTTAACACTGAAATTTTAACACTCCTGTTTTTGCTGTGTAGTGCTGAGTGGTATACTGGTTTGTATGGAAAACAGTTTTTATTTTTGTTATAATAATTTTCTGAATATCAAAGTACCGGTTTAAATAGCCTGAACACATTTGAAACGTKACGTTGTGCCCACAAGTGATCTGTTTCAAGGGGTACACTTTTCCTCGCAGCACTGCCATGAGCATCAGCAAATGTTTTTGTTGGAGCAGCTTCTCAATAACTGGCGGCCGGTGGCAAWTCCGCTGGTTATATTGATTGACGTAAAAAAACTCTTCTTTTTTCACCATTGCTAAATGCATCATTACCTCTTCCGTGACATGCACGGATAGATTTAATGCACAACGGAGATGTTAATGTGCTTTTATTGTGAAAACCCCCGGGGAAGGCGTTTTGCACTGGGATTTAGATGACTGGTGCATGGAGGCTAAATTGTTTCGTTAAACTTTATTAAATAAAATGATCTTTGCTCAATCCTCCTCCTTCTCTACTGGACCAAAATGCATGACTACTCTACAACCAGGCAGAGAAGAAAAGACATGTAGAGGAGGGAAACAGCAACACAGACAGAGGTACAGTGAAAGGAAAAAGTCGAGAAATAGTTTCTGTGTTGCAGAAAGAGAGTAACTTCAGGTGACCACAGTTTGCTGATCAATAAGTAATGTTTGTACATTTTATTATCAGCTGAGCTGTGATGAAAAGATGAATACCGTCAAATACAGTACCTTGATATGTTGTAATTGTTGAAAATACTGTGATATAAAATTTGGGTCATACCGCCCAGCACTACACTTAGCAATGAATCAATAATTGATCAATGATTGATTAGAACTGCTTAAAATGTGAATTGATTCATGAAAATAAATGAATAGATTTCCTTGTTATTGTATAACAGTAAGTTATGTCTTTAAGAAAAGTTCAGTTTGATATTTGATAACTTTTGTTCACAAAAGGATTTGTGATGACATTTTTACTTATTTTAAATTTCATTCTGAAGTAATCATAACCGTAAACTAAAAATCGATAATCGAGTCAAGACTTGAGTGAATCGTTTCATCCATAAATCATAACCTTTTTGGCTTAACTCATCAGACTCCTTTAGGAAGAAAGCACAATGCTATGTTAGTATGTGTAATGAATTATTATTTGTGTAATTATGAGCAAAGCTTTCTGTACTGAAT
>NW_013952403.1:247502-248915 GCF_001266775.1 Austrofundulus limnaeus | reverse complement strand
ATACATACAATCCAATCCCTGGGATTGTCCTCTGCCACATCTCCTATAGTCTCATGATGAGCACTGTGGGTTTACATGCATGAGATCAGAGTTCAAATCCAGCTACTGCAACTTTAACAAAAATCTCTTCGAACTTCATATTGTCACACAATTACCTTAATTACAAACACTGGCTGCCTCAACTTGATACTGCACCATAGTTTTTTATATTTAATCTCAATAATTCAGTGTTTACAATACTAATATGATTGTATTTTGATGTTTTACTGCAATATTGTCTTAATACTGCTCTATTGTTGTAATATTATGCATTTTTGTGTCAATAACTGTATTGGCAATGTGGCCTCTTTCTGCACACATACAAAACAACCCCTGCCACCACCTTCTATCACACCTCCATTGGTCTAATGGTCTATGTCATGGACTTTCATGTGGGAGATCAGGGTTCAAAACCCAGCTAATGCAACTTTAACAAAAAAATATCTTCTAACTTCATATTGTCACTCAATTGCTTTAATTACAAACACCTGCTGACGTGACAGGCACAAGCTGGTACAGTATAGAAAACATATTTGAACTTGGTCAAAGATCATTCTGCAAGTCCAATGCTGCAGGCAAAGCCATGCTGCAATGACATGCTACGTGGCAATGCACACTTGTTTTTACATCGTAAAAACCCATGTCTAGTTGTTTTTAATAACTGGCAATGCAAACAAAGACCAAAACCTGTCTGTTAGACTACCTTCAGGCCCAGGCCTCTCTCGTAATAAAGATCTGTGATCTCTGTGGGATTTGCCTGGTTAAATGAAGGTTAATAATGATACTCTTTTTTTTTTTTATCTTTGAGCTGTATATTCAATGAMAAAGAGCTTAAAGCAAATTTAGTTCAAATATTTTGAAGCAGGGTTTTGTAGAAAAGTTATGAACAACCGATATCCTAGATAGCTCTTTAAATATCCTTACTTCTGACAATTTTTCATTCACGTTTTTGGCACTCCTAGGGTCCCCAAATCCACAACAAAATGCACATAAGGGCTAAAAAAAGTGAYATGTCACCTTTAATGATTTTAGAATCCTTCAAACTGCCATAATTTTGTCATTACATCATGATCTACACAATTATTTGCAAGCTCAAATAATGGCATCAGCTTGAAATACTGTTTTTTTAAATAAAGCAATWCTTCCTAATATTAAAATATCTATCATCAGTATTTTGACTTTATGCAAATCTCCTGAGTTGCAGCTGAGCGTCTTTTGCCTTTTTAGTGCTATAAAACCCATAAAATAAAATATTCTTGTTCCCACTGGTAATTTGTAACGGGCAAGCATTCCCACTGGAGGTGTGTAAATATGTGTGTGTGTGTGTGTGTGTGTGTGTGTGTGTGTGTGTGTGTGTGTGTGTGTGTGTGTGTG
>NW_013952403.1:245699-247488 GCF_001266775.1 Austrofundulus limnaeus | reverse complement strand
TGTGTGTGTGTGTGTGTGTGTGTGTGTGTGTGTGTGTGTGAGTGTGTGAGGGGGGGTTATCCCCATAGCTCAGCTTTTATATTCGCGTGCAAAAGTCTAAATCACTCAATCGTCTATTTTTCTTAGATTTTACCCTCTAATGTTCAGCCGACATCTCAGCAGGAATCCCCTTTTTTTCTCTCAACAAGMATCACCGTGGAGAGAAGGAGACAATCAGACGAGCATTTTGTTCAAACATGCCTTTCCACCATCTAATGTATAACAGCCTTCTGCTCTCTGTAGGAAGTAAATAAAAAGCCTCCGCTCTCCTCCCAGTGTAAGGAATGAAGCACTTCATCACACAGATAAGAATGCCGACTGAGGCCGAGCCACAGCAAAAGGACAGAAAGCAGTGTCTTGATTGTGAGGTATAGATTCAGTTCTGGTAAAGTTGGTATGATTAATCCATTCTGGGGAGCTGCTGCTGAGCCGGCGAGGTGCTGTTTTTTTTTTCCTGCTCCGCCACCAGGAAAAAGGAATGAGGCGACGCCGTTGGCCGTTATTGTGGAAACTTTCCTTTCATAATTTCACATTTAAAGAAGAGGTCCGCAAACAGACCGGAGCTGAAAACCCCCTCGCTCGCCCGTGCACTCAACATTTAAGACCTATCTGTGACTCATCTATTAGGGATTCGAAAGACCCTTCAAACGCTTCCTGTAAACTTTTGAAGATGAGGCAAATGGTGCCATCCTCACCCTTTTTTGCCTTCGCACATATTGTACACCCAATGAAATTGCACAAACTAGTAAAGTGTGACATATTCTTGAGCAGATGCTCCACAAGTCACTCTCCACCAATTCAGTTTTCTACAAAAATGTAAAAAAAAAAAGGAATAAAATGCACTTAAGAAGAGAACAATAAACAATAAGCCTCCACAGTGTTTGTTTTTTATGCAGCTGTGGTGAGAAATGAAGTGGAAAAAAAATCCTCTTGCATCCAGTTTCTGTGATTTCTATTTTTTTAATATCCTCTTGGAAACTCTGTCACTGCTTTCCTCTTTGAACTACAGTATTTGCCCTACTTTCACTGAAAGGTTGGAATAGAGCAGAGTGCACTGGTATATGAGCATGATGATTTTGTTGTTGTTTGTTTTCACCCATTGTACAAACAAATCACGACTCATTCGTTTTTGACCCGTAAGAAACCATTTAAAGATCATTTGGGTGTGAAAAAGAATGAAAAAATATGAAAATTTGTGCATTGTCTGTGATAAACTGTAGCTGCTGTTTTTTTTATTAATTTTTTGCTGACTGTTACCTTACACAAATATAATATAAAAAAATTAACGGCCAATTATGTTTAAAAATATTGAATTCACGTTTCTCTTCCCTCTTTTCTTCTCACACGATGCAAAGTGTTGTGATTAGGTGTGCCGATGGAAAACACACTTTTTGTTCTTCCAGAGAACACCGTATGTGTCCGGATTTTAATGAAACAACACAGATGTTGTAAATGCTCTGACATCCCAGTGATGTGCTTGTGCTTCAAGTGACAATCTTGACAATTATTACATGTGACAGGAGTGAATCAAGACAAAAATACATGTCAGTTCAAGGCATTTAATAGGAAATATATGATTTATTTTCCTATTCTTGCATTCATTCATTCATTCATTCATTCATTCATTCATTCAATCATTCATTCATTCATTCTGTAAATCATGTAAACGTCATTTCACTTCTCAAATATCACTATGTTTGTCCCCCATATACAGCGGGTAAAATAAGTATTGAACACGTCACCATTTTTC
>NW_013952403.1:238836-245354 GCF_001266775.1 Austrofundulus limnaeus | reverse complement strand
ATATAATTGTATGTATATAAATGTACCATTTGTGCAATTTTCTAAATCTCACTACCAGCTTGCATACGTTCACAAATAAAAGTGATTGTTTAGAATTTGGTCAAAAAATAATGAGTTGACAAATTCCACTGAAATCTGCAGCCTAAAGGAGACATGTGCTTTTATATCCTTAACTTTCACATTCAGTTGGTGTCTAAATAAAGGGAAACTGCAATGCTTTGGTATAAATTCCTCCTTATTGTAACTCCACAAGCCCGTCTTTCACCCCTTTTCTAGGTGTGTCTCAGATCAACTCGTTTTGAGGCTGTCTCTTGAAGTTCAAACAAGGTACTTCACACCCCACCCCCAACCAGCTTCCAGACCGGTCCATTCTAGTTTGATAGCGGGGTTTATGTCTATCTAGCAGTGCAGAAATGTTTTATTTGCAAATTAATTAAAAGATGTCAACAATAGTAGTCTTGTCCATCTATCCTTACATGTTTAAGCTTCTGACTGAATGAAGACGACAAAACTATAATTTTTCTTTCACTGTTTGACTGGCAGACTACTGGGATGAGTGGCAGTCATCATCCCAGCCCCAGTATTTACTACAAATATAACACCTGCTAGGCAAAGTGAGGTGACAGTGTTCACAAACCTCATATTTGTTTCATGAATGTTGGTCGACATTTGGTTGCCAGTGAATAAAAAATAAAAAAGTACAAACCTGAAACCTAGTTTGAAAGTTGTCTGCGTTTTGATCCGTTTGTGGATTGATATCATTTCTCTCCTCCCAGGACAGCTGCATTGTCATCTTGCGACAGCTCACCTCCCACGAAATTTTAGAGCAACAGTTCAGCGGAGATCTTTTACAAACTCTTTCCAAACTCACAAAAGCGAACTCAGTTTGTCAGCTGGAAACACAAAGCGCTTTTTGTTTGTCTTTCATACATTCTTCGGAATTGTGTTTTGTTGTCAGGTGTTTGGGGGTTTTATCATTCTTAGCTTACATCTGAGGGAGTTTTGGGCCTGACTGCATCAACTTTGAGGAGGTGACGAGTCTTATTTTGTTTTACATAAAAGTTTAAAGTGAAATGTTGGAGTCAAGTCAATTTAGGGTGTCCACCACAGCTAATAGACATTAGTAAACACAAAAAACTACAGCAGCCAAGTTTACACATGGCTGTGTCAAAATTGAGAGGCCGGGTCCTCCGAAGGTCAAATCCATCGGCCGCTTACGTCACAGCGCCGCGCTGGAGGCTGTCCAAATCCGAAGACTCCTCTGGCGGCACAACGGCTCAGTGGTTAGCAYTGACGCCTCACAGCAAGAAGGTCCTGTGTTCGAYCCCCAGTTCAGACCTGGGCTCTTTCTGTGTGGAGTTTGCWTGTTATCCTCGTACTTGCGTGGGTTTTYTCCGTGTACTCTGGTTTCCCCCACCCCGCAAAAACAYGTACAATAGGTTGCCTTCAGGCCCAGGCCATCCTTGAAAAACAGATCTGAGATCTCAATGGGATTTGCCTGGTAAAAATAACAGTAAATATCCACCCATCCAATTTCTGTACACGCTTCTTCCTTTTCAGGGTCACGTGGGTCACTGGTGCCCATTTCCAGCAGTCACAGTGCGAGGGGCGGGGTTCACCCTGGACAGGTCACAAGTCCATCACAGGGCCACACACAGAAACAAACAACCATTCACTCTCACCTAGGGACAATTTAGAGTTATCAATTAAACTAACAGTCATGTTTTTAGTCTGTGGGAGGAAGCCGGAGTACCCGGAGAAAACCTACGCATGCACGGAGAGAACATGCAAACTCTACCCAGAAAGGCCCCCGGACCAAGATTTGAACCAGTGATCTTCTTGCTGAGAGGCATCAGCTCTGCCAACTGATCCACTGTGCCGCCCTTACAGAAAATAAATAAAATAAAAAAATTATGCGGCTTAAAAATGCGTCCTTCCTTTGCACCGTATTGAAAGACTGGTCCAATGGATCCTTCTGGGCCCACCACATCCCATAATGCTTTGTGGGCTGACTGGAGATTTTTTTCCCGCTAAGCGAGAGAAAGGAATACGTTTAAAAACAATCTGGCGGAAAAAAAAGCATGAAAGATTTTCAAGTGGTTGTGTTGTTAATACTTTTGTCATTTTTATAGATGTGTTTTTAAATATTTTTGTCAGAAAAAAAAACACACTGATATAGCGAAATAAACATGCACCTACTGCAGGTCCATTAGTTCTTCAAATATTGCCTTTAAGTTAATTTTATTGTTTTGTGACATTAATAACGCTAATATATTGATATTTTTCTAATTTCGATCTAATCAGTGTGCATTGCATTGGCAATGCACACTATTGTGATTCGTTTCCCATCCAAGTCATCTCAACTTTGCCATGCTTCTCCTCCTGCATACTTTGTCCTAGAGCTGCCATTGTAATTTATATCTGTAAAGCCCCTGTGCCAAATGATGGCTATGCCTTTTGGTGCCTGTAAAACTTATTGTGTCTGAAATATTAATGTTTAATAAATTATAATGGCAGTCAATGGAGCCTTGCATTGGTCCAATACTGCCCCCTGCTGCCTCTACACAATATGGTACTGCAACATAGTTTTATAACACTTAAAATCAGTAGTTCAGTGATTACAATATTAATATGATTGTCTTTTGATGTTTTACTGTAATACTGTCTTTATGTTGTCCTATTGCTGTAAAAAATTGCATTTAATTGTCAATAATTGCATTGGCAAGGTAAACTTTCTGTATACATWCAATCCAATCCCTGGGATTGTCTTCTGCCACATGTCCTACAGGCTCATGATGAGCACTGTGGGCTTTCATGCGGGAGATCAGGGTTCAAATCCAGCTACTGCAAYTTTAACAAAAATCTCTTTAAACTTCATATTGTCACACAATTATCTTAATTACAAACACATGCTGACGTGACAGGCACAAGCTGGTTTAGAAAACATATTTGAACTTGGTCAAAGTTAATTCTGAAAGTCCAGTGCTCCTGCATACATTGTCCTACAGCTGCCATTGTAATTTCTATCTGTAAAGGTCATGTGCCAAATGATTGCTTTGCCTTTTGGTACCTGTACAATTTGTAGTTTTTGAAATATTTATGTTTCAACTTTATTCCAAATTCATATAATGAGAGTCAATGGGGCCTTGTAATGGTCCAATACTGCCCCCAGCTGTACTCAACTTGGTACTGCACCATAATTTTTTATATTTAATCTCAATAGTTCAGTCTTTACAATACTAATATGATTGTATTTTGATGTTTTTCTATAATATTTTCTTAATACTGCTCTATTGTTGTAATATTATGCATTTTTGTGTCAATAACTGTATTGGCAATGTGGCCTCTTTCTGCACACATACAAACCAACCCCTGCCACAGCTCCATTGGTCTTATGGTCTATGTCATGGACTTTCATGTGGGAGATCAGGGTTCAAAACCCAGCTAATGCAACTTAAACAAAAAAAATTTCTCTTCAAATTTCATATTGTCACTCAATTACCTTAATTACAAACACCTGCTGACGTGACAGGCACAAGCTGGTGTGGTGGTACAGCAAACACATTTGAACTTGTTCAAAGTTCATTCTGCAAGTCCAATGCTGCAGGCAAAGCCATGCTACATGGCAATGCACACTTGTTTTGACATCGTAAAACCCCATGTCTAGTTTTATTTCTGTTTAGCGTCGTCACAGTTGCTACGCATGAGGACCTACACCAGGGTAAGGACGGGAGGCTAGACCGTCCAAATCCACACCCACTTTTTCTGGTCTTCGCGGTCTACCAAGGACCCAGCCCACCTAGACCGGGTAGGCACATCTTTGTTTAAAACTTTGGCATAAAGTAGTTAAGTCAATCTTGTCCGTCTGTTAGCAAAATATCTCATGAACCACTGGAATGATTTTAATAAAATTCCCAGAAGTAATTTTGGGATGTGCATCCTCAACTGATTAAGAGTCAACTGAATTTGAAATGGCCACCACAGCTAATGAACACAAAACAAAATTGAGTTGCCTCTGCCTTTATTTTCTCTGTTTTCTTYATTTCAAGTATGGTTCTGATGCAACATATCTCTCAGAGCCTCAGTCTGCAGCGCTTATAGAAAGAGTTTAAAGAAAAGTTTCTTGTAGAAAGAGGTTAAGCCAGAACAAACAAACAAATAAATAAAACACCCGGGAAGAAGCTGTCCATCTCCCAGCCTTTATGTCGGAGCAGTTCTTCACATAAGTGAGTGTTGTTTGGAGTCAGGACTTTGACAACAGCGCTCGTGTTCCTGTCCTGTTGCTCATTATTCACTGTGACAAGTAGCTTTGTGGAGTGAAGAACTTTGGTCCCATGTTGGAGCTGAAACTAGGTCGGTCCCAATTTAAGATGAAGATAGGATATTGATCAATGGTCCTAAACAAYTACCTCTTCACCTGGATTTCTGTCTGCAACAGCTAACATGGACGGTATCCTGATGGGGAAAAAAAAGGAGAGAGCCAGTGGGAATAATGAGGATGTAAATAAAATGAACAGATGTGATGGTCAGCAGAAGGAAAAGTGAAAAAAAGTTGTTTTAAATAATAATGGCAAAAGAAAAGAGAAGCTGAATCAGATGGTGGATCAGAAAATTGACAAGAGGAATTTGTGGGTAAAAATTTTAACCATGTTAGGCTGATTAATGTACTAGGAAAAAATGTTATAAAAAGTAAAACTGCAATTTTCAAAAGTGATTACAGTCACAGTGGTTTTACAACCTTTGATTGTGTGCTATACTATGTTAGTAAATTAATGATATGGATCACAGGGGCTGTGAAAAATCAATAATTCTCACCATTAAAAGACCTTCAGGGCTCTTCTTACTAATTTTACTCTCCTTCCAATCTGCCTCTGGTACTGCAGCCTTTTACATTTTCTCCACTTCTTTCTTTTCTGGCTTTAGAGTTAATGATAAACTCCCATAAAAATATACCACTCAAGTCTTAAAAATGATACTGAGGTTCTGCAGGATTCAGCAAAAAAAGAAAAAAAAAAGGTGGGGCAGCAGATGAAATGCAACAAAAAAGGTATATTTTTGTGGTTAAGAGAAAAAAGTGACCCTTATTAACCGCTCGTCTGAACACCCTTGAACTGGTGGCAGTGTAGATAAATCAGTGTTTCAGAGCTCAAGGGTTTTCTTTGCATGTTGCACTTTTGTTTGTGTTTAATACTTAAAAAGGCRAAATACCATATCACCAGAAGGGAGTTTCTCCTTCGACAGGTGGATTGTCCAGATTTTACAGCACAAAAAGGGTTTTTTTTGCAAGCAACGTTTCTGCTTCMCACCTGATAACAGTGTCATTGTCGTATCCCCCAACCCCCTCACCCCACCAGAGCAGGTCTTTGCTTACATCTCAGAAGAGCTCCAGCTCATCTGACTTTACCCCCAGAGCTCCCTCTTTTACCCATCCCTCTCCCCTGCCTTCACAGGATCTTATAAGACTATAATCTGTTTCTCTGCAAAAATCCCAAACAGCCACTGTATTTTTATTTCTTCTGGTTGTAATTGCATCTAAACAAAGTTTAATCTAAATAAACAAATTTGACAAAATAAAAAAAGACGTTTGATACAAATGCTTCAAATCTAGTGTTTTCTTTGAAGATCATCGGTCCAGGGAACATAAAGAGCACACAAGCTGGATCAGCTAAAGCAGGACAAAATTACAGGGCTTTTAAGGGGTTTTATTTACACAATAATACATATGATGTGCTTGAGAAAAATAACAGGCTTTCATGTGTGGGCACAGCAGATATATATAAAGATTGTGAGATGAAGAGGGATATAAAAAGAATGAWTGAGGGGGTGAAACTTGATAATTCTGAGACAGGGTTGCAATAAAGATCAAAAGTGAGAGAGTGATGAAAACGGGCAGATAAGRAGAAATGAAAATTTCAAAATTCTAACTGAGGAGAACTATTTTTCGTCTCCTTCATAATCCTCACCATGCTTGAGACGTTTTCTTTATTCGCAGCTGATTGAGCTAATTCGCTCTCTTTCCTGGGTCTGTGTGTTTGTGTCTTTGTGTGGCATCATCCACCGCCCTCTGTCTGTCTCATCTAATTGGAATCTGTCCGTTTTGCTACCTATAGAGACTCACACCTAATTAAAGCAGAAGAGGAGCAGTGTGAAGTTCAGGGCTGCTAACCACACCCTTTTAATTGGTGAGAATGAGAGGTGGAGGGCAGGGCAGAYGGGTTGGAAACATATGTTTTATTTTTGGCCATCAGTTGTGACTGAACCTTGGATGAAGAAGCTGGAGAGGAGAAGTAGTGTTGTTAAAAGCTGCGGTAATGCTTTGAAACGGGGCCATTCAACTAAAATGCTCAGGAGGCCACATTTAGTCACAGCCAACAGCTCAGGGGCTGGTCATCCTTGGGGAACGGGTTGTTGTCCATCAATGGCAACACTGTAGTATCTTTTCTCTTTTAAATGTGTATTTATTTAGTTAGTTAGTTGTATTGAGTTATCAATTTTACATTTACAACTTATTTAAAATG
>NW_013952403.1:232704-238400 GCF_001266775.1 Austrofundulus limnaeus | reverse complement strand
CTAATGTGTGTGTTAATGTTGTTTATGCTTACACAAATGTGCCCATATACCCACATCTGAATCCATGAGCAGATCTGCACAACAGGCATTTATTCATTATGTTTTGACAAAATGCAATATTTGTTAACATTTTAGTCAAAAGACTATATTTGCCTATTTCTCCAGATACAGTACCACTTTTGGACTTTGTTATTGCAATCCTGCCGACAACGCCAAAATCTCTCATCGCATGCTTTACCAAGAATGCAGAAACACGTTGGAATAAATGCACAGAAAGTCTGCGTGTATGGTCATCAAAATGATTTAATTCTTGAGCAGCAAACAAACAGAAGTCAATCAGGAAATCTGTCGGGTTTGTGGTTGCCTCGTCAGCGGAAACAGCCAATAATATAACRTCATGTTAACATCATGTGACATGCTTTTAACCAATCACAGATCGACGAATGTAACTGCCTAGCCAATAACAGGGCTCTCAGCCCAAAGAGTTACCTACTCAGACAAGAGAGGTCAATCCTTTGCTGGAGTCCTGACGTCTGAGGCAAAAAAAATTGACAGCAGAAAGAAGTTATCATAAGATATATGAGTACTGGACAGCGTCAAGGTGAAACAGATATAAATAATTAGTCCATAACAGACTTGATCCTCGTTTTGACGTGATGGGTCACATTTAGCTTTACATGATCATAAGTAAATGTAAACCTTGTGAACCATCCATCCATCCATTGTCTGTACCTGCTTCTTCCTTTCAGGGTCACTGGTGCCCATTTCCAGCAGACACAGTGCGAGGGGCGGGGTACACCCTGGACAGGTCGCAAGTCCATCACAGGACCACACATAGAGACAAACGACCTTTCACTCACACCTAGGGACAATTACCATTTAACCTAACAGTCATGTTTTTGGTGTGTGTGGGAGGAGACCRGAGTACCCGGAGAAAATATGCAAACTCTACCCAGAAAGGTCCCCGGGCCAGGATTTGATCCGGCSACCTTCTTGCTGAGAGGCATCAGCTCTACCAACTGAGCCACAGTGCCGCCAACCTCGTAAATGTCATTAATTAATAATGATTTGTGCTTTGTGTTATAAATTAACACCTTTATTATTGCTTTACCCGTAAAGGGTAAGTACTTCCAAAACCATCATACTCATTGTTTATTCATTGTCCCAAATTAATGATGTTTTCAAGATTAACTAACAGTTTACTAATGATTAGGTAAGGCTAAAAAAGTGTAGTTATTATAAAGTGTTGCCAAAATGCGAAGTCAAATGCCAAAGACAAATGCTGATAAAAGTTTGTGTTAGAGAAAATGTGTTTATTTTTAATATTGTTGAAACTGTTTATACCTTTTCATGGATAAATGTCTTTTTTTTGTGTGTTTGAGTGTTAAAATAGTTCTTGTTGTTATTTACCAGTGTATGAAAATCTACTAGTTTGAAAACCTGMGTCACTGAGTGCCATGCAGAGGCATCAGGTATGTGTGTGTAAAGTATACCTTTGCACACTGTTTTAACCATTTTAATCAGTTTTCGTTCATTTTTAGTAAAGTTGTTTCCAACCTGTCATTTCGACCTCCGCGCTGACACTTCAAGAATGCTGAGGTTTTGTGTTTGACACTGCAGCCTCTCACCGGACACCTTCTTTCATAATGGCATTTAACTCAGGGTGTCAGCACCCGCTTTGCTCTGACTGCTGCCCCCATCGCTCCCTCTAAAAGATGTGCTGCAGTAGCAAATGGCAACATCAGCAACAGTTGCTGTTTACATAGCGTTTCAAAAGGCAACATGATTTTCATCACACCAAGCTTCCCTTCTGCGCTCAACTTGGATAACTCCCTTCATTTTTTTATTTAAATGTTTTTTAAGTTGCAGTGGAATCAGATAATAGTAGCTGACTTTGAGAATTACTGCCCAGTTGGYGAAGCAGAACCCCAATAAACAGCATAATCATTTCCTCATTTTTTTTGCCAACAGTTTTTTTCATGATCTGCCTCATCCTTAACACAGCAAACACTGGATCTGTCAGCCTTGTGTTAGTTTTGTCTAAGGGCCAATGCATGTGATGCTTATCTGCACAGATGGCACGTTTGATGCCAGATATCATGACCAGCTAGCTGCACAGCACAACTGCCAAAACGCATTACTGTGCCCCCTCACTGTCACGGTCCTGTTGTGTTGCAGAACAGGATCCTTGGAGCATTTTAATGGGAAATAGGTTTCCCTTGAGAGGAAAATAAATTAATTTGCCTGCCCTTGTTGCTACATTGATTTGGATTTATGTTACTGACCCTAATGATATTCTAAGGCCGTGAATGTTGATAATTATTCTGAGATAAAGARAGGTTAAGAGCTCTTATTTTGCCCACTGCATAAAACTCGGCATCAATATTTATGCTGAGAGGAAAACTCAAGAGACCGAAAAGCTTTTGCGTGGATTTAATACAATTTATGGGATGACACCATGACAAAATGCCAGTCTCCCTCAAAAATAAACAACCTCCAGCGCATCATTCTTGGAAAATAAACACCTAAAACACTTCAATTGTTTGGTAAAATGAACTGAAATGCTCACATTCATACATGCCAGGTTTTTACGCTGGGGGGGCTTTGTTAATGAGGTGGAAATCTAACAGGCAGGAGAATCATCCTGCCTTTCCAGGTTCAAATGATCATTCACAAATCACAAGCAAAAAAGGAAGTAGTCATGGAATAGGTGATGGGAAATAATGAGAAATAATACTGAAAAGTACAAGGACAAAGAGTCATATCAGATGATTGGGAGAGGAAAGTGAGACAGATTTGAATGAAGCAAATGAGGAAGCCAACCCCAAAAATCTGACTGAAACTTAAAACTGTCAGCTCACATTTTMCCCSCACAGACGAGAGAACAGCAGAATTAATGAGACATCATCAGCTTTCAGATTTTTGCTTTTTTTTTTTTGTTTCCAGACTGAGCCACAAAGTATGATTTGTTGGTTTGAAAAAAAGACGATAGACTTTTTTTTGTGTAGAAAAAGTTTGATTCAATTAGGGATTCTGCTCAACAACGTCCCAATTTTTAATTTGTTGCCAAAGCAACTGAATGATTTGTGGTTTTGTACATGCATGCAAGTTGTGGTCCTGTTTACCCGACAGAGGCAAAGATCGTCATGTTCTTGTCTGATTTAGAGCACACCATTCCTTTCTCTGCAGTCTACTTCCTCTGGTCATTTTTTAAACCAAAGACTTTTTAACCCCTTAACGTAACACCCTCAGCACATTCCCAGCAACCCTGCAGGTTAAAGGATTCTAATTTTTAAAAAATCATTTAAATGTGATATTTTAAGTAGCTTTAAATGTTGACTATTTTATGGAAAAATATATTTTTGAGTAGTTATATAAGATGGTTGATTTCCTCCCTATAGGAACACTTACCCCAATTTACACTGCATCCGTTCTGCTGTGCCGTGCTCTGCTCCAACCTGTGTAGTAAAAACGCACCCATGATAATCAATGAGAGCATTTACACTGCTGTCAAATTTTATCATTTTATGTGGGATGAYAGCAACATGCAGAGTGCAGCATAAACACACACACAACACAAACTAAACGGGAYGATTTTATTTTGAAATATGGGTTTATAAAGAAGACAATAGCGATGCGGTTTCAACTGGTATTTCCAGTTCGTCTTCTTCAGAATGAATGAATTTGGTCTGACTTCCACATTTATCCCTGGATTTATTGCACAGTCTCACATTTCCTGTGCATGCTTCTCAGAGCAGCTCTGTGCCTCGGATTGRAGCGGAGCTGCATGCAGTGTAAATTGAGGGTAACTTTAATGAAATTAAAGGGACTTCCAGGTGTTAAGCAGGAAGCATAGTGAACTACGAATGGAGAAAACATTAGTTTTTCTTGAACTCATTTTTCGCACAGTACCACAAAACTCACCCATTTGCAATTCAAACAAACGTCTCTTTTAAAACTTGCAGTACTTTTTATTTAAAAATGCAAAAAATGTGTTTGACGACAAAGCTTCAGTTCTGAGCAAGTTTACAATTCACTTTTTTTTACATATTCATAAATTTGGGTATTACATGAGCAGATTGTTGCCTCTTATGTTGGCACGTTATTTGTAGTCAGAAGTCTGAGAGTATTGTACTACATAAAAATGTAAATTATTTAGACTTGCTGCTGTCAACACATAGCAGAAAACAGTCATCTTGTKTGGGTAACTTGTTCTGTGTGAGTTAAATAAATGAGGTTCAATCCTGTATGTTTGTGATCTGAAAGCAAAGTCTGCTGTTACTCTTTAGTTCACGTCTTTATGCAAAGCAAGCTCAGTCTTTTGCAAAATAATAATAATCATTGTATTTCTCATCTAAATCTGCCAGTGAGAGGAAAGAGAAAAGCTTATTTCCACATTAACACATATTCCAGTTTTACTGAGCCATGTTTCCAGCACCCTGTGTGTAATACAGCGTATTATGTAAAAATCTGTAGCTATGAAGCGCTGTGGCTTCACAGGGAGCTGTATCTTTTTCCTCATTTCTGCCTAATTGAGGCTGGAGGAAAAAGAATACATTAGCATACCTGAATCTTTGATTGTAGTGTCCACAGATCTGTTGCGTTGAGGGTTAATGTACGTGACAAGATTCAAGAAAAGGAAAAGCACAGAGTCAAACTAAGAAACACAACACTTTCTGCTTCTCTACAGTATTTCATTTTTTTTCTCATTTTGTGTCTTTGAATTTGGCCGTAATGTGAAGCTTTAGTGAAAGATTAGAACGGTGTTCTGTTATGTGACAACTTTATCTCCAAACTGCTCGCCTCRGCCAGGTTCCTGAACAATTCTTATTAGATTCAAAGACGCATAACAGAACAACATGCTGCACTATATACGTATTTGGCAAATCTCTATTTGCTATGCAAGACATCACACATTTTCAGCTGAAAGCAGAATTACAAAAGTGAGAGAAGAAGACAAACCCTGAATGTGCTCTTTTTGCTCAGAGAGGGAAGTAAAAAAAATACAGTTCAATGAATGGAAGCTTCTGCTGCAGTCATTTTAAGTGCTTTATATATGTGTGCTTAAGTCAAAATTGTCTTATTTTTCCTTGTTGTGAAACAGTAAAACTAGTATGAGCAAATATGAGTGGTTATGATGAAGTGAAGGCTGTGATTGGTTCCTTTGACTAATTTCAGAAGAACATTGAAACTTTGCCAATAACTAYTTGAAGTTAACTCTGTCTGTTTTTTAAATCCGACTAGATCGATTGTATTAAAACTTTCAGGAAATAAATGATGAATAAATGTCTACAATTGTTTACATTTTGGAGTAACCCCTTTTCAAGATGGCTACCACAGCTAATTAACCTTAGAAAACACAACTGTTCTGTAATTGTATAATTACTATACGTTTAGTGATGAATATTGAATGGCATCTTTTATAAAGCTTTGTTTTCAACAACTGATTCCTGTTTTGGAGTCAAACCAATTTAAGATGGTCATCTCAACCTATGCAAAAAATGACCATAACTCACTCTGATTAAAAATAGACTTTCAGTTTGATGTGACAGAAACACTTCCTCCAAGTACTATGTGACAGAGTTTCATGCACGTTTGATTAAATTTGTTAAATCACCATCCTTTTTTTTGGCCCATTCTTCCACACAAACGGTCTTCAAATCTTGAAGGTTTCGTGGACCTCTTCTATGAACTCT
>NW_013952403.1:227919-231696 GCF_001266775.1 Austrofundulus limnaeus | reverse complement strand
CATTAGCACCTCTAGTAATATATTTACTGAGAAAAATGGTCATGTGTTCAATTCTTATTTTACCTGCTGTATATCAGTTTAAATTTAGGAATTATAATCTGATCAGTATTTGACCTTGATTTTTAATGAGCAGGGTCAGATTCATTGCTCCTAATCGAGGAAACCACCACTGAAGATTTTCTGATTGCACAGATTCTTTCTCATTTCTGAAGGAAGTGGAAATGTTCTGGCAGGAGTTTCWATGATTTATTACACCCCTACTTTAAACTCAGCCAGTTCCCTTTGCTGGGGAGGACTGCTGTGTTTTTATTGCACAGTACCATCTATAAAAGCCACAGAAGGTCTCCTGCATCTGTTAGGTATTATGTCAAATTAGCATTTGATTAAATGAATATTCTGACTGAGCAAGGCACAGCGAGCAAACCAGTGTCTCAAAATTGTCAAAATGTAAACATCATCCCCCGGGGACATGCAAATAGAATAAGAGCACATACTGGCTTTTATTCATTTCTATTGGGTGAAAGGGGTAATTGAATTCAGTCTGGGAACCATTAAGATTATTTATGACTTCTTTTCTTCAGTGGAAACATAAGCAGTGAAAGAGAACCCTGCATGTCTGTGCATTTCCACATGGCCAGAAAAGGCAAACGCAGCCAACACATAAGCACATCTTGCTAACCCAGTGGGAGATTTTAAATCTCCTTTCCTGCTCATTTGGTGTAAAAATAGAGAGTCTTAGGATTGAAAACAAAGAAGGAAGAAGCACACATGGAAGAGATGTGCTGATCTGCTTAGTGTTTGCAATTCACTGTGTGTTTCTGGCATGTGGTTCATTCAACATTTTTACAGGGAACATACTGTATTTTTACTGTGACTGCAGCAGAGGAGTGTGCCACACTTTCTCATGTATTTGTGTTTATTCTTTTTAGTTTAGATATAGGAACTTGAAACTTTCACTGCAATTAAGAAATTTTATGATAGGCTACATTTATACTGACTGCAAATCATATGAATTAAATATAACAAAATGTTTTTTAATCAGGTCTCATTATAGGCAAATGAATCAGTATCAAAAGATTAGAAAACACAAAAAACAAAAAACCTGTTAGAAATGCTATATATGTTACAACCCAGCTCCGCAAGGAAAAGTGGAGGTAACATTAAACCCCATAAAAACTGGTTAATAAATCAAAAGTGTTTTTGTTTTGTTAACAAATGTTTTTTATGAGTTTTTTTGTACAAGTTTGCATGCAAAAAAGCGTTTTCCAAATTTCCTTTCTACCAAAAGAAATGACACTAAACGAACGATAAGTCCAACAACTAAGAACAAGTAGTGCACATGCTTAAGAAACAAAATTAAAATACTTGGAGTAATAAACTGAAGCAAATGGAAAAATTAATTATACAACTCCTTTTAAACAACTGAGGTGTCAAGGCAAATATCTGAGCTAGCAGATTGATACTGAAATATCGATGCCACAGGAACCAGAACTTTAAGTAGAATTGATACTAGAATCAAAAAATCAATACTTTGATACTGTAGTGATTTCAGGTGTTTTATATAATTAACAGGAACACAGTGGAAAGTAACAAAACTATTGAAATCTTGTCCAAATCACACGCAGTTTATGAGAACTACTTTTTCTTCCACCTGGGTGAAAGCACACCAGCACGTGCTCATTCTGAAGATKTTACATGTTCTGTATTTCATGGTAACATGTTCATGTAAAGTAATTTAACACTAAAGTTTCCATTTTTATAGTATTGCTTGATAATCAAACAATAGTTTATTTTGATAGTTTTCGTATTTCACTTTGTTTTTTTTTTTAATGATTTAGAACACCATTTGCACAGATTTGGTCTGCAGCTGAGCCAAAGCATTAYGTGAAGACATGCTGAAGTGGGAGTGTCAGAAATGGTAGGGGATTCTTAAAGAGACAGAGTCCAATTTCAAATCAAAGCCAGATTTATTTTTGATATATTCAGCATTTTCATAATATCTGAAGGTAACATAGTTACTTGATTGTGGTAAAAAATTGAACTGTGAGCCAGAAAAATGCGCAACACCCCACCTCCCCCACCCCTTTAAAGAATTTACTTGGTGTTTGTCGTTTACATCATGAATATTTTTTAATACAGCCGAATGCTTGATGCTAATACAGACACTCAGAATTCACCGTATTATTTTCAGAGCCAGTTTTAATCTGAATCTCTTTAGGCAACCAAATCGTGTAAATAAGAAGTGTGACTCTCCACATAATTAATCAGCTTGTGTCCTAATTGTTTAATACATTTAATAAGCCAAGTACATTTACAATAGCAAATTTCAAGTGTGTTTGATTGACTAAATGAAGGCACCACACATTTGTTAACTAATGCAAACTCAAACAAATTAACACAGGTGAAAGATCAAGCAATAATACATAATCAAGCTGGGGGAAAGGAACGAAGCACAAAAAGCCATAGTTCTGTTTGATTTCTCGCTTTCAGCAGTTTGCATTGTGCATGTAAAGCCAAATTCTATCTCGGGCGACTTCATTTCAGAGAAGATGATAAATGACTTACTGTTTCCTTTAATAAACTGAGTTAGAGTGCTGGCTGCCTGTTAATGTGTTTATAATTCTTCTTTTACTTGCATGCATTTCATCTGCAGCGTTGCTCGGACATATAATCGCTGCTGTGGAGAAAAAAGCCGTAAACATGCAAATTCCACAACACAAAGAAACGGCCGTGCTGAATGAAAAATAAACAATAATGCTGAAGGAGAAGTTGACGCCTGTGTTGTTTCTGTAATTACATCCGAGTGCTTCAAAAATCAGTGCTGTAAGTGCTCGGCTGGGCATTACGGGAGAACTATACCTCTGCATCTGTTTTCCACTTTACCGCTTGTCTGACAGCATAAAATGTAGAAATTCCAAATCCAGTTTCAAGCATAAGGTGTCAGACTGTGAGGTAGAGAATATCAGCTTTCAGCAAAAAACTATTTCAGACAGGATAAAAAAAGTTGGTCATCTCTTGTAAACATTTCCTTAACTTTTGATGGTGAAAAGGCTTTTCACGGTGTTCCACCTTGCCGGAATTTCTTGTAAATTGGAAGTAATTTCGGAGAGCACAAAAACCAACCAAGACAACCACTCTGCTGGATTCAGAAACACACAACAATAGAAAACAATCCTCCTGCCAAAATGTCTCTTGACAGAAGAATTGTGCTTGTCAAAGATAATTGCTGGTCTTTTTTTTTTTTGGTGATGTTTCCACAGCATGTTCCTTTATGGTAAATATGACAAATAGAGCGTATTAGCATTGAAAGCACTCATTGTCAGCACGCGGCTTTGACTATTTTCCATTTCCTATTTTCAAATACTTTTTTGAAGAACAATCCAAAGCAGTTTTTTTCCCCCTGTATATCCTATTATCCTGACGTTTTAATAGTGCAGATTGGGTAAATTTACATTACTTAAAATCAACCGAAGATGCCAGATGATGCGAAACCAACTTGGGAGGAGATAATCTATTTGGTTAACATGTGTTGCTCTGGTGCTTTGAGAACTGCTTCCCAGCTTAGAAATTGGCTCAGTGGTGCTGGGCAACGAGCCAATCAGATATTGATGGTGGAGCACAGGAGCAGAGTTGGTGTAGGAATGTTCTCACTGGCCAAGATATGATCTTTGTGGAAATTAGGTTAATTGGTGCAAAGAAAGAAACTACATATTTTATTTAAAACACCTTGGAAAATGGACAGTCTGTATACTCAGTGAACATATCCATAGTATGTCC
>NW_013952403.1:216519-226129 GCF_001266775.1 Austrofundulus limnaeus | reverse complement strand
TCATGGTGTGGGGCTGTTTTTCAGCATATGGTACTGGCAAACATCTGGTGAAAATTTCATGTCATTAGCACCTCTAGTAATATATTTACTGAGAAAAATGTTGACGTGTTCAATACTCATTTTACCCGCTGCATAGGGGTTAAATTAAATAAACTTTATCTGTAGGATATTATGTAATTAAAACATATCACCTGTGTAAAATAATAAAAACAAACTGTTAAGTTGATTTAGTTTTCTCTACAAATGTAAGAATTACAAAATCTTTGGAGTTTAGTGACTGACATTATTTTGCAGTTCAAGCCTTTTTTGTTTCCAACATTTAGTTTGATTTGACAAAGTTTTTTTTAAAGCAAACAAACTTGTCTTCATATCAGGAACAAAGTACTTGATTTTCACAAGATATTTTATGCCAAAGGTCTTACTCTAACATGTAGTAAAAATTTTAATGAGCCTCTCTGTAGCTTGGATCAATGTTTGTCCTATCATCCTTAAAACTGTTTAACACATAAACAAGATTTACCAGATCAAACGTTAAATGAAAATACACCTTTGATCACTTTAATCATATTTTACAAAATCAGCTTGAAACTTGTGTAGAAAAATTGCCAAAATATAAAATAAATAAATAAAATGTCGATGCTTTTAAAGGTTTAGTCATAAAACCCATGCAAATCTGTTGAGGTCAACAAGTACAAGCTTTGATTTAATCATTGCTCATTTGAGATAAGATGTTTCCTTTGCAGATATATTTAATATGTGTGCTCAGACTGCTCTGCTCTTGAGAAAAAAAAGTCATGTTTTTTTTTCAAGACATAAATTGGTCATGAAGAGATGTTGATCAGTTATTATGAGGAAAATGTGACATAAAACAGGTTAGCTCATTAAGCTGTGTGTATAAATACTAAGTATGTTTATTATATAATTATTGTTTAAGAAACAAGCTTCAGAATGGTGAAAAACTCAAAAGGTACACAAAAACAATTTTCATTGAATTCTTTTGATCTAAAACAGTGGTTCGCAGTACGGTGGYCTGCCCTTCCACAGAGTGTACAGGCCAAAACTTGTCTGCTCAGAGGTTGTGAAAACAAATTTATTGTTTGTATCTAAAAATCACCAAAACAATTCTATTTGAATGATTCAAACTCTATAACTCTGTTCTTATGTTTTCTTTTTCCAAATCAAAGTTTGTAACTCTTCACTTTCTTTTGTTATTTTTTTAACGAAGAGAGAAAGGTTGGGCATCTTTTGGAAGAGGTGGGGAGAAGTAAGAGATTGGGGGTCTCAGCTTGGCTTGGAAGTAGGAGCTGAGACCCCCAATGAGGAAAACATTTTGGGAATTACTGAGCTAAAATATACAAAACATAATGGCATTTCTGCAGCAGTATTTGCAGACCGTCTGAACATCATTACGTCAGAAACATACAGTATTCACATGCAAAGTGAGCAGAATCGAGGCAAACGCATTGAAGTTTTGTAATTATCTCATCAATATTGACCTGATAGGAAAAAATGTATTTCTTTCTTTCACTATTTCTGTACATTCCTGTTTACTTCATTTTCACCACCAACATTTACGTACTGCATCCTTTTGCTTCAACAACCAGATCTACTTTACAGCAGGCCAAGAAAATAAAATCTCTACATGATCGAGATTATGCAAAAGCTGCCCCGAGCTAATCAGGGATCTGCAGTCAAAGCTATAATTAAATTTGCTCCATTACATTTTTTTTAAGTTTCTGCCCCTCAAAACTTTACAGTTTTAGTTTACATCCTTTGGTATTGAAATATGTTTCCTCATTTCACTTTCAAATGTTGTTGATCTGTTTTTCTTTCTTCTTTTTTTAATCCAGTCTGCAATGAGAATGTGTTGACATAAAAAAAATCTTTTGGTGTAGTTTCTACAGAAGTTTGAACCAAACTTTCCTGCTCTGATCTGATGGGTGTCTGGTGCTGATGAACCAGCAGACTTTTAGGGTTCCTGTTTTGTTTGTTGTAACTTTAGAATTACATAGTAAATGAAGTGGTTGGTTGTTAAGCTGAATGGAGTGAAAGCTCGTGTATTAAGGGCTCGACACACGGGSAGCGACAAACTACAGCGATTAACGGCTGTCATTGCAGCCAGGGTGAAACCCGACACACGGGACGCRATAGCGATCGCAGCGTTGCGAATCGCGCTCTCACGTCGCTTGTCTTCACAAAATTTGATTGGTTCTTGACTCTGAAGGCGGGTGTGCATTACGGACGTGTAAACTAAACAAATCTTGCGATGCTAATGATATTGAAAAACAAACACACATCAAGATACAGTTTTATGAGGAAAAACTTACCATAAACTTCACCCTGGTGCCAATAAATTCCCACAAAGCTTTTTAGTGATCACTTAGTGAAAGTGTTAGCTAACGGCAGTGTGTAGCATACTCTCCTCTCATTGGTCAGTCAATGAAACCCTCGCTGATTGGTTGTACGCTAAGCGACAGCGACAAAAGTTGAACATTTTTCAACTTTCATGTCGCGTCGCAAGCTCGCGTGTGCACGCCTACATGCGCGAAATTTCACATGCACTATTTTCGCCGGTCACTTAGCTGGAGGAGGGCAAGCGATTGTCGCCTCACCGCACAGGCTCCATAGGAAATGAACGGAGAGCGAGCGACGTCGCCTCCCGTGTGTCGAGCCCATTAGGAGGTGAAAGCTACCTGTGTATTTTTTTCCTACATTAAATACAATTTTACTTTATTTCTTAAAACTTTAGTTTAGTTTAGTCTAATTTAGCTTAGCTTAGTTTAATTTAGTTTAGTTTAGCTTAGCTTAGTTTAGCTTATCTTAGTTTAGCTTAGCATAGACTAGTTTAGTTTAGCTTAGCTTAGTTTAGTTAAGCCTAGCTTAGTTTAGTTTAGCTTAGCTTAGCTTAGCTTAGCCTAGCTTAGTTTAGCTTATCTTAGTTTAGCTTAGCATAGACTAGTTTAGTTTAGCTTAGCTTAGTTTAGTTAAGCCTAGCTTAGTTTAACTTAGCTTAGCTTAGCTTAGCTTAGTTTAGTAGTGGCCCCCATCCTCCTAAAATAAAATTTAAAAAAACTACAAAATGAAAAATTTAAATCTATTAATTTGCATAAACTTCAAAATGGACTGGTCAGTTCTAATAAAAACAGATGCAGATGCAAAATAAAATGATACCTCCAAATAAATTTAACCATATTAACAAGATATATATTAGATAATCAAAACAAGTAACACAAATATAACAAAAAAAACTAAACTTTGTTTAAACTTTTTTTTAGTGTTGTACGTTCATCATTTAGATGTTTCAAATTATTCCACAGCACAGAACCTTGATACATAAATGAAAAWTTTGTAAGTGCAGTTCTGCAGAAAGGGTTCTGTAAATCAGGCCTCCTTCTTGTGGGACTGATAATAAAAATATATAATTGCAAGACTTGTGAAAATGCTTATTTTTGATTGTATTGCTGTATTAGAGCATAAATAGAAGATTGTAAAATCTCAATGCATCAAACCAGCTTTGTCTCGAAGTTTGAATATGCCACCAGTTGGCATATAAAAATAAATAGATTTAGACATTTACAAAGTGCCTCTTTCATGTACATGTTCCTGGACTCCTCTCGCAATGCAACAAGCTCTTCCCCATACTCAAGAACGTGATGGGCCACATCCTTGCATCCATCACTRTAAGTGGAGGCTGAGTGGCCTTAGGAGCAACCATGCTTGAGTTAAGGTCTATCATTCCCTGTGACAGGCATTTACCTCCACACTGCACCGAGACCCTCTCTGATCAATGAGCAAGACATTGTTGGATTGCCTTCAGGAGGGAGGGGCTGTCAGCAAGGCTTGACAGAAACACAGTGAATAAAAGAGAGCTTGAAATGGTGTGAGGCAGAGAAACTACTGATATGGCTTTCTTTTTGAGTTTTCTGCAGCTGCAGGGTAATTTCAACTAGATTAAAGGAAAAATGGAATTCAGAGTAAGATGTCACAGGGAAAGATATCGCAAGAGTTGGAGGCTTTTCACTTTTTTTCTTTGGCACCCTTTTTAATGAAGTGTGAAAATAATAGCAATAAAAAAAAACTTATCTTCTTTTGTTTAGACTGGTAACATGGCTTTTGGAAAGTAGGACTTCAAAAGGCTTTACTGCTGAAAGGCATATAACAAACTTTGTGGTAAAGTTTGTGTTTGGCAGGTTATTTCTTTGTTGTAACAATGCTTCTTGGCAGTAATTCATATGTTTTTGGGAAGCCTGTTAAATTCCCTTTTAAATGGTGTAACATTTGTAAGGAACATGCATTTGTGGGATGAGCTGTAGAGCTGAATATATGGGTAGCGCACATGAAAAATTTGCCAAGTTCTCCTTGTCGATGCCAAACAGTTTATTCTGCTATTGACTTGTTTGATGTTTGATGGACCGGATGACTGACATTTGAAGAAACAAGACATTGGCAATTTAACAATTTATTAATTCAACAAATCGGAACAAAATAAATAATAATTAAAAATAGGTTTTAGAGATTGCAACAGACATTTTATGCTGATGCTACAACTTTTTTATTTTGCGCTACGAAACCAGCAACCTCTATAGCATCAGTGCTATGAGCTAAAAAAGCCCTGATTAGCAAGTATGTGCACAAGTTGAGGAAAACCGATGACGTACCCCCACTTTTCTTTTTCATCTTTTTGACATTTGGTGGTCTCGGTTTTGCAGGCTTCATACAAAATAGATTTTGCAGGCTGAAAAAAAACAAAGCAGGGTCATTTATATGTTATAGCCKGTCCTGCTCCAAAAACCACAGCAGTATGTGCTGCCCCACATCATAGTGACAAACCATGTCAACCTTTCTGCATAAGCTTTATGCATGTTCGMATTCCTTCCATAACCTATCATGTGTAATAGGGAGCCCACTGAGTTCCTGATTTACTTCAGACCCTGCAAAGACCACCCATGTTCTGRCTGAATTTTTACATTGCATTAGGGTCCAGTCTAAACAGGGGGCAAATCCAGTRAATCAGAATGAATATACTTAGTTGTGAACTTTGGATTTTTGGGACTTAGCCCTAAAACTTCTCCTTTTTCCACTTTTTCTTGGTTAAAACTATCTGAAATACAGTTTAATATAAGTTCAGCAAAGAATTAAGTTTTTGTATTTCCATGTCTAATTGTACTTCACTTGAACTTTCTTTAAGTTTTTCTGTAGGAAAAAAACGAAGAAAACACTTGTCCTCAACGCTTGCTTTGCTCTWGCCTCAAGGCAGAGGGTAGTTATTCAAAGAAACATCTGAGGAATTTATCAGAAGTAAAACGACTTACGAAGAAAGCAGAACCATCGTCAAATTTTGTTCTTGARGATTCATTTTAATAATACATTTGATCCACCTGAAAGCAGCTTTGATAAAGGGAGTTTGAACCTTTTTATAGGCCATTAATGACACTTGTCTCCCTTGAGAAGACAACCTGACATTGGGATTAATTTAATCCTGAAACAGCACTTCTGATCATGTTAAATCTCAGTTTAAAAATGGTCATGATAGGTGTGATTCCCGTGACATTTATCTATGGATCTCATTAGAATCCTCGTTTCTTAACCTTTATTCTTAGATGAATGGGAGAATACATTTATTTGGTTGATGCAATGAATCTTCAAGGCTTATTTGGCTCTTAACCAGTTTGTCTTTTAAAGTTATTCCACTTGCCTTTGAGCATTGCCGCACCTTGTTATGCATGTGGAAATGAAGMTTCTGCTGAGTCATTTTTACATCATTTTTGACATTCTGATGWCTTTTTGTAAACGCCTGCGATGAAAATTTGTTGAACTTCTAGTTTGGTTCTTTCCTGGCTGATAACAAGTGGCATCGCAGGCTCTGATTGTAGGAAGAGGTTTTTCAGTTTTTCTTGATTTTTGATTGTTACTGTCTGCACAGTTTATTATCTAGATCTGTGTAGTTAATAATTGTTTTTTAGTTTTGTTTAGTTTATTCATTCATTTCATTTAAAAAAAGCAAAGCAAATCCAGTATACAAAAAATACAAATGAAAAATAAAAAGAAAGGCAGCAGAAGGAAGAAAAAATCTTATAATTTCTGTGCCTTTTTACATCAAAATAAATTCTAACAATAATAAAAAAAACAGAAAAAATTTAATTAAAAAATAAAATCTCTCAGACAATTTTTAAGGATACATATTATGTCATTTCACATTTCTTCAACAGACTGAATTTTACCATTCTCTTAAACTAATACATTGATCCTGCACTTTTAACATCATTCTCCAGGTTATTCCACAGTTTTATTCTTTGCACTGAAGTACATCGTTCCTTCAAACTAGTTTGGGTTTTAGGTTTCACCAACACCTCTGTCCCTTTTAAATTGTAGTAACTTTGTCTCTTAACAAAATTTGATTGGATGTTCAAACGTAACATGTTTTTTATGAGCCTTGTACTAAGCAAACATGCTCTGCTGGAGGAACTTTTAAAACTTGTTGCACATCATAGCTCCATACACCTCTGTTAGTGTGTTTTTGAAGAGAAATTTCAAAATGACTTCATTTTAAAAAATAAGGGAAACTTTAAAGCACATACATTCCAAACAAACAAAGAAGCAGGTTTGCGAGAAAAAAAAGAGGAATAAAGTAATAAATATGCTGATTTTCGCGTGTCATACTGTTTCAAGCTAAAATTACTATGGGGGGAAAATAATAATAAAAAATAACCAACATTACATTCACCTTTTTGGAAATGTAAAAGACTTGACGATGTTTTGAGATTTTGTGGTTAGGACATGAGTGCAGTGAACAGACAGGCAGCAGGCAGGTCTGGTGTATTTCAACTAAATTAATTAGCGGGAAGTAAATAAGAAAAGAAAAAAAACTCAGGGAACAGGAACAGAAATGAACAAAAAAATCTGACAGCAAAGCGCAGGGACCGAGGAGTAAGAGGAAAAGCRTGATTATTAATAAATGCAGCCGGGTAATTACAGATACATAACAGAGGGCAGAAGAGTGTCAGGAAAYACAGGAAAACAAAAACCTGGATAAAGATAACTGCATGGCTAAAGTGAAAAACAGACAGCTGATAAGAAACTAAAAAACCCGCTGGGATAGAAAACGAAAATGTTCAAAAGAACTGAAAACACGATGAAAATCAAGGAACTAGAAAAGAACAATTTAAACAGACAGAATAAATACAACAAAACAAAACATGAAACTCCAAACTCTTACACTCGTATTTTTCCATCTACTTCAAAAATATCAGAAAAGAAAAAATAATGAAACCCACGTTTCATGTCTTTGTGATGGACTGGTGACCTGTCCGGGGTGTACCCCACCTCYCACCCAGTGACCGCTGAAGAAAGGCTCCGGTGACCCTGCATGGAAATGCAGGTGAAGAAAATGGATGGTGTGTAAGAGCTAAGAGAAGCGTGTTGGATTTTGTCTGAAAGGGAGGAAATGAAATGATACAACTGAAAGAATATATGTGTTCTCACAACTTTTAAAATAATTTCTTTTTATGGATTTATGTATTACTCATCTAATAGTTAAATAAGACAGATATCTTGGGGGATCACAGAAAACAGGAGTTATTTCTTTCCCTGCTTTAACAGGGTTGCCATTTTCTAGCGTGACAGTGCCATTGCATCTTAGAAAACTTTTTTTTTTACAAGCACAAACACTTCAGCAAATCTTGGGTGGAATTGATGCAGCTCCTTACAGGTTGTTATGAGTTAACCAAGCGAACAAAAATTAGCAGTTGAGCACTGCTGCAACATCTGTTTTAGGGGAAAATCATGCTGATGAGACATCRCTTTCTACTGTTTATTTAAGGCAAAACAAATCACGATAACAAACTCTTCTCTCAGCGGAAATTGTCAAACACGGGCATGCCAACAGATGGATTACTGATGTGGAACAAAATGGGAATTACTTTGGGAGACAAGTCATTAAACGCTTGCAGGACGTGTTTTGAAATAACACGAGGCCTCACAAATTTACTAAAATGCAAAAAAAGAAAACTGCATGAAAGTACTTAGTCTCAAGGAAAATATCCTCCTGATTAAAGACATTTTCCATTTAAYATTAGATAAAACTATCCAGCTTGCTTTTTTTCCTGAATAATCCCATTTTCATTTTCTTTTTAGATAYTTATCTAAAAGTAAGACATTCAGCAGATGCGTGACATTTTTCCACACAAAAACAACTTTTCTGTGAGAAACAATGTGARGAACGCTGGTTAAACATTGTGTCAGCAGAAAGCTTGCAGCCTCCAAATGCTTTTTCATCAGCTCCGCTGCTCTCTGGGGCTCCACCACCTTGATTGATTGAGCTGCTTGTCCCTAATCACTTTAGAGATAAAGTATCACGCAAGCAACATTGGTGTAACTAAGGACTTTGCAGCAGCAGGTGCCCAAGACTTTGGCAAGCTTAATCTTTTGATTGTCTCATTGTTCCATCCCTCTTGCAGTTTTAGGTCTGAGTTTATTTAAACCATTTAAAAATTTTCATAATTTATCGTGTTTTAGACTAATCCTGAAGCAGATACAATTCATCTTTTGTTCTTTCATCAATTGATGCACGACATTTACAAAGCAGAAGCACATGTTTGGAGCAAATTGCAGGAATTTATGAATACTCAGGCTGGTGGGACGATGCAGTTAATCTTTGGTGCAATATGTTCCTAGAGGTGGTCTTCAACATTACTCAGTAACTCAAATTAAGTCATTAGTGTCCATTTTAAATAACTGAACCCAATTACAAACACATTCCACTGTTGATATTGTTGAGAGAAAAGACAAATGGTGCAGTGAGAGTAAAAAAAAAACATATCCTAAGACCTTTGAGACAAGACTAAGCCAGCCGGTTTGGATACATCAGTCCATTAAATGGTCGTTATTAGCGGTTATCAGTCCCAGAGAATGGCTTCAGACTGTCCCGACAGTGCCCCCTAGTGGGTTACCAGTGCCATATACGTTGAAATGCAATAATTAATATGCTACAGCCGGAGTCCGGTWCTTTATCGTAGCCCATGTCATTTTCTCTAAAATTAACCTTAGTGGCTGTATGCCTCATACTAAGCAGCTGACAGTCTGAAGCAATTCTGTGGGAYGGAGAACCCACTAAGTGGCACWGTCGGGACAGTCGGAAGTCATTCAATGGGACTGATAATGGCTAATAACATCCATTTATTGGATGATAACATCCGAAGCGGGTGCACTAAGCAGGGTGCAAGAAAGTTTCTGCAGGAACAATGTGTCCAAAAGCAACATAATGTCCATCAGYGTGAGGTTGAGCATCAGCAGATGTCTTATCTCAGGATGAACATCCAGAATGGGCAGCTGTAGACACTGATCATTGGTCAGACTGGAAACATACAAGCATATGGTCCAAATGATCTGGGCCCAGAGATCCTTCATGAAATGAAAATAGCTTCACAGAATGATGATCGTTGGAGCACTCTGCCAACAGAACACTTAAGGTCAATTCATTTGATAAAAAGGTATATTAATAAAAGGACACTTAACAAAAAATAAAATAAAATAAAATAAAAAAGTGACAGACCAAAAATTAAACTACTTTGGCCCAAGGGCGTAAATCCCGGGTGGTCCTGATGCCCCCAAT
>NW_013952403.1:213604-214934 GCF_001266775.1 Austrofundulus limnaeus | reverse complement strand
CCCCCCCAATAATGAGATGGGATTTTCGCCCCTGCTTTGGCCACAATCCTCCACAACTTGTGTTGCTAAAAACAAGCACAAAACATCACTTCATTTATATTTTCCCCAAAGCAGCAGCAGAGTCATTAGGTGACAAAAGTTTGGGAGACCAGTTGGGATGCAGAAAACAAACAYGAATTCTTTGAAGAAACACATATTGCCCACTGCCTTCCATGTCAAAGTCTAAAAACAAAGATGTTGCACAATCTGTTAGTGCTCAGAGAATGTTTCATTAGTCAAAGCTGTTACCCACACTAAGTATTAGTTCAATATCTGTTAAATGTACCTATTTTGGCTCCAAAAATGAAATCCGTTGTAGGTGTGACATTTATTGATTACTTTTGGGCAAAGTTATCAAAATCCACACTCGGATTTATGAGATATTTTAATGCAAATAGACACATGAGCACACATACACAACTTAAGAACAAATCTGTTCGTACGAACGTGTTCTGCTTGAGGTCCGTTGTGTATGGATTTATGAGAAAAGGAAAACAAGCATTTCAATTTGTAGACAGAAATAGAAACAAACTGTATTAAATGCATTAACTGTAAGGTTACACACACACGCATGTACGTACGCACGCACACACATTCACAGTGTGATGTTTTGTTTCTGTGCCAGAGAAAACATTCTGGATGATCTGATTGTGCAGCTTTTCTGACCTTTTTGAGGCTCCACAAAGCTGAGCAATCAGTATTAGACAGTGACTTATCTAAATCAGCAGGCAGGTCTATTTTAGTGAAGCTGCTCTCAGTTTAGTTTAGTTTTTACAGGAAATCAAACATGATAAGACTGGCTATCTGTAAATGTGAAAGCAAAGCTGTTCATTTGGAAGGGCTACAATTAAAAACAGTCATTTATGTAAAAATGGATCTATTGTGGTTAGAAAACACTGATTGTAGATAAAATACAATAAAAGGATTGTACTGGTGCACATGTCATACTATAAAATAGAGGATGGAAAGTAATCAACCTGCAGAGGCTATTCTAAGAGTACTTTTCAGTCTTTTTGCTCCTTTCCATAAAAGGCTGATGATCATGTGGATGAGCATRTGTGTTTTATTAAAAGTCTTAGTTTTATTCATCGAATGGACAACTATAACCAATTCAATTTTAGATATGCTTGCCACAGTCAATTAACCGTAGCAAATAACAAACTTAYGTACAACTCATTTAGTTTTACAAACAATGGGCCTCATGCAAGAACTGTTCGTACGCACAGATTTGTTCTTAAATTGTGCGTACGAGTGATTTAGGAGAATTTGTGGCATTCACCAATGTTTTCGT
>NW_013952403.1:210082-212818 GCF_001266775.1 Austrofundulus limnaeus | reverse complement strand
TACGAACCCTTTGTACGAACAAAAGTAAGAGAAATTTAGGATAAGAATACGAACATGTTACTGCATGAGGCCCAATGAGCTCAGCTTTGGTGTGTTGCTAACTGGGAACCATCCCCACATCATACTCAGAGTGTAGACTAACATGTCATGCTAGATTTTTGTTTAAGAAATKATACTTTTTCATTGTGTATGGGTTTGTTTTCTAACATATACGTAATCTTGACAATAAAATCTTTTTTTTTTTTGCCAAATCGGTGTTATTTTACAACTTGGCAAAAAAGCCAATTTCAGATTTAGCATAAAAAAATACAGATTAAAAATCAAACAAAACAAGCCTTTTTTTCTGTTTTTCAGAAAAGATGAGGTGTGCTGGAAAAAAAAAAGTAGTGAAACAGTGGAAGTAGTATTTCCTTCCCTGCACAGCCACGGCTCTCAAGAGACAAAGTGATGCTGAGATTTTGCTGTGATTCCAGCATATTTCTCCCCAGCAATATGGGAATAAACAATTGAAAATAGCACAACACAGGAGATGATGAATTACCGCAGGGATGAAGCACAGTACATCAGAATGTGTCCGCTGCAGCAGCTGCACAGTGGACTGAGACCACAGCATGAAGAATGTGCAAAGGTTGCCCCTTTTCTCAAAACTGGGGATGGGAAACGTTGATGCTGATGGCGAGGCAAATTTGCATGTAAAAAGCTATGTGATGATACTATTCGCTGAACATAAATGTGAACGTTCTGATAAAAGAAGCACTGCTGGGAAATACGGTCCRCTAAAGTGTAAATAGGTTTTACATTTCAGTCCACCTTGTCATGTTGTCAGGCATAACTGACTTCTTGTATGTCACATTCCATTTGAGGCTGAATTATCTGTAAATTTTCTGAAAAAGGTAATATAGATCAACTTCTGCTCACAGAAAAAGGCCTTTCGTAGACTTGTTGCAACACTTGTGTATTTTCCAGGAAGGCACATGTAGTTCCAGGTGACAATGATTTGTGCAGCACAAAATTTGGTTAAAGTGAATATAAATACTCTCAGGATGACAATTTTGTGCTGTAATAATAACAATCACTGACAGTTGCACATTTTTTTGCCAAAAATGTCTCTGCAACAAGTTCAAAAAATACAAATCCTTTACAATACTGAAACATTCTAGCCCCAATTATTGTGCTAAGGAAAACCAGCTTTCACCGAGATTTTCTGAAAAGCAATAATGCTGCCAACATTTTGTACAGGATGCCTTGAGGGGCATGATGGCAGCTCAAGAGCACCAACAATTATTGCGTGATGTACCAAGAGCACGGAAAAGCAAAGCAGATGGTGAAAAATGCTGAGTTTTAACCTAAACATCATCAGGGGCAAACTGAAGGATGAATGGTTTTATACAGTTCACTGATCCAAAGTGGGCTTTTTATGAAAACATTGTGGAAGASTTGTTTGTGCAATGCCTAAGATTAGATCATGATTTTTTTAGGTGTTTCATGTTAGCTTGGTTCCTAAGCTTCTGGGAATCATACAGTGGACTTTATGTTTGCTGTAAATATCCTCATCCTGAAAGACCGTCACTGAGCAGACCCCTTCAAACATCCACAGAGACAGAGGATGCTCTATCTGAGGTAGGGCAGCGAGGTAAACTTTACATAAACCTAAATGAAGCTCTTGTACCTGAGTGTTCACCACACTCGCGCTGCTCAGAGTCACCTTCCAGCTGTTTGGATAAGTGGGTAMKTTTTTTGTGCGTTCAGCACAAATTTGCCWGCCAAACCATGTCCTGTTTCTTTTTAAAGTCTATACGGGATGGATTGTGGTCAGCATTTACAAGGAAGCGTTATATTGCTGGTGTTTCATTTCAAAAGCCAAGCACAACAGGGTACAGTTGAGTTGTTAATGATACGCTCTGTCTTTCTTCCTCCAGTAGAAATGCCACCTGAATCAGCAGTAAATTTGTTTCCCCCTCTTTTCGTATGGCAGCTAAATAAATTTGTTGCCTCTACTTTCCTTGYTATTTGTATAAATCACAGATTTATTTGTGTTTCTGACACCTGAAATGCCTTTACAAACGATAACTGAAGACATGCAGTAAAACATCATCCGGTATAAAAGAAAGGAAAAAAAATCWGTTGATATTTGCACCTATAGTTTGTGTAAGGGCTCATTTAGTTCCCCTCTCACGCTTACACGAGCCTTCTCGATCTTCTCACCGTAYGCATTCTCATCTACATTCACGTCCCTCCTCTGCCTGCGGCTTCGCATCCAAACACCTTCCCTGTGAGGTCTGCTGTCGGCGTTTTGCTGCATCGTTCATTGATTTAGCCCCGTCTGTGAGCYGAGGAGACCTCCGCCTGGGTCAGCCCAATCTCAATCTTTTCTTCAGGCTGCAGGATTCGGGTCTAACAGTTCAGGTGTCCCTTCTGATTAGATTTTGATCCGATGGATGTAAGAACTGCGTGGTGGAATAAAATTACTGTTTTATCGCAGGTGCAGAAACTCTCAAGTTTTGTTTTCCCCCTCACAGTGCACTCGTTGGCAAGACTTTAAACTTAAACAGTGGGGAGTGAGATAAATAAAACAGAAGCACCAAAGCCGTGGTGGCAAGTTACCCGTTTGGCAGCAATGCTAAGAAGAAACAACATGATGAGAAAGATAAACATCATTCATTACACTAGATCAGGATTTAATTCCATGAATATAACTGAAATGAGTTAAAGTTATTTAAAGGGTGGGGACGGGGG
>NW_013952403.1:204940-210061 GCF_001266775.1 Austrofundulus limnaeus | reverse complement strand
GGGGGTATCTTCCAGGCACATTTTACAATTTTATACCACAATCAAATAACTGTTACCTTCAGTTGTTATGAAAATGCTGTAAGTATCAAAAAATAAACACCTTGAAATTGGCCTCCGCCTCTTTAAAAACCTCCTGCCATTTCCGACACTCCCACTTCAGCATGTCTTTACAGCAATACTTCGGGAAACGGGTGCTCTGTGAGGGAGGAGCTTTGTGWAAATGGGAAGTGCTTTGWACCAGCRAGTGTTKAGGCAGCTCCATATGGCTGCCACAGGATTTCAAGGATTCCTCAAACATGCATCTATWTGTTAAAGCGTCACTCTGAGTACGTTTTTGATGAGGGAATGCCATCATAACATGATATAAAGCTTAAATGGGCTATATTATGTGCTTTCCAAGGCTATATTTCAATTTTTATATTAAAATAAAGTAACTATGTCACATTTTCAGCTTATGAAAGAGCTATATATTTGTAAAAATCCCCAAAACAATTTAATTCTCATCTTGACAGTTTCTAAATGCCTGTCTCTTTAAGAAAATCCAACCACTTCGGTCACGCCCAATTCAGCACAGCCTGCCAGAGTCGCGAAGCGGGTGGGGGGCGCTCTGCCATGAGGAAGTTCGGCTGAAAGCCACATCCCAGAGGAGGAGCTCGTCCCAAAAGGGCACAAACCAGAGGCGTTTCTGGTCCCCACCTGTCGYTTTGCTCCTCAGCATGGGTTCCTAAAAACGCTGCAGGATTTCTCAAACATGCATGAATGAGTCAGAGCAAGGCTTTGGGCATGTTTTTTTTATGAGAGTATAACATTATAACATAATATAAAACTCTAAAAAGTTGATTTTACATGATATTGCCCCTTTAAAAAAGTCAGTTTTGGATAATCCCCCCTCCCCACCCACACACACACTTAAAAAATACAACAGTATCCAGAAGCAAGTACAAAGCTGTTGACAGTACAAAGGAAGGCGAATGTAAGTTGCAAACATGCCCCCTCACCTCCCACCCCCCGCAGTCGTATTTTTATTTTACTTCACCACATTTAGCACTAAACTTCCAACTTGCCTGACCCAGGCCTCAGGCATGTCACAGATACCCATGAGACCTGAATCATCATGGTCTCATTCATGCATGCAGAATCGTTCCAGCAGTCCTTTGATGGATGGGCTCGCCATCTCTCCATGTCTTTTAGTGGCGGSAATACAAGAATACAATTTTCTGCCTAATTTTCTCCGTGAAAAGTCTCCCGGAGCAGACCCTGTCCACGGTCCCAGAGGAGCATCGCAGCAGTGGAGGACAGCTCCCACAGAGCAGCGGCTCCAGAGGAGATAATCTCCCTGTCAGCAGTCTGTCTCCTTCTCACATGTCAACTGCTGCCAACAGTTGTGTACTTTTGAGTTTGCACTCCCACTGGGCTGTCAGCAAACGCTCATCTCGCCGTTTTATTTTTTGAGCTGCTGATTTTAGCACATTATCACATGTCAAAGTCATTGCACACGTTACTGCCCCCCAAGTTCAGGCCATTAACGCAGAGGGGTGTGAATGTGTTTAATGACCTCTAAATGTAGGAGCCTTTGTGATGCAATTTGATATAAACAAGTTATGAATTTTTAATTAAATTTTCAAAAATAGACCCAGCTCCACACCCACCCTCGGGCTTTATTGACATGGATTTAAATCCAGAGTTTTATCGTAGGGTTTCCAGATTTAAAGACCACAGTGTTAGAATGGCTTAGACCCTCCCCTGTTGATTGACACTTATTTTGACCAGCTAGGTCTCTCCAGAACCAATAATATTCACTGTGTAGTAACTACATACTCAATTAAAATAATGTAAACTTGGCACATTCACTGCTAAAATTAAAATTACAGGCAACCGAACGTATTGTTCTTCTTTGCAAAGTGAGTATACATTTCTGAGATTTGGTCAAAAAGCTTAAAAAAGCCCACCTAGTATATCATTAAATGTCAAAAAATGCAATGGCTTTTGTTTCAGGTAAAACGACCAAAACATATGCATCCATCATGTCGTAATGCGGGGAAAAACGTATTCTAATATTTTTGGGTAATACATATAAATCATGACATTTTTCAATTAATGAGCATGTACTACTGTTTCCCTAAACAAACGCATGAAAGAACTAAAAAATAATAATAAAAAAACCTTGCTTTTAACAGTGATGAAATAATTAGTTTATAACAGAGAAATAAATTTATGTTCAGTTATATCAATTTAGAGCTTAATTTGTTTAATAAACACATGTGTGTTAAAAAATTAAAAATAAAAATCCTGATCATTAAAAAGATGGATTTTATATTTATAGTGAGACTAATTTTTTTTCTCTCAAATGTAAAATATCACAGAATTTCACCGGTCCGGTCTTTATTGTAAAATAAAACTAATGACTAACGCTAATGAAGCACATCTGGCTACGATCATAAAACATGTATGACAAAATATTACAAAACTTAAAAAAATAATGTGTTTATGTCACAAAATGTGGTTATTCCTTATTTGAAAATGAACACTTGTTAAAAAAAGAAAGCTCATCTATTTGTGGCAAAGTAAAAACTTTTTTTTTTGCATCAAAAAGCATGGAGAAACATGTAAACCAAGTGAAAAATATGAAATAATATTGTCTGGATATTTCAAGTTTTCAGGATAAAAAAAAATCCAAGATTTAAAATGCTCTAATGTATAAAAATCCCCAGCTGTAAATTTTAGTTTAGCCTGTGTGTCTTGGTTGCTGCTCGTGGCTCAGGGTGAAAAGCTGGATCTTTGTTGACAGATGTCAGCAGGTTCTGACTTACATCATTGCAGAGAACATACCCATTACAGAGAGGAAGGTAATTGGATTCACAAATCAGTTGACAGCTTCAGGTTTATAGTGGCATTGGGCTTTATGGGCAATATTTCAGGTGGTGTTGGGCAGTTTGTCAGAGGTAGTTTGTATGAGGTGAGGAAATGGCAAAGGGAGAAAGAAGCAGGGTGATGTGATTTCTTTWGCCTTTTGTGGAGTTTTACTGAACTAAACGCACTGGTGAGCAATGAGTCACTATGATTCCACTCAGCCCCAAAGAACTAGATGCCCTGCATCATTGATCGGAATGATACACACCTCTGGAGGCAACTAAACCTAACATAAACTGTCTGAAATGAAGACCAGGCAAGGTAATACCCCTTTACAGTCTGAACGTGAATTCATTAATCAACAGTTTGGTTCAAATTGCAAACAGCAGGATTTTATTTAATTTTTTTTAAATAATTTGCTTCCAGCATTGCAGCAACAGGCTCTGTCCGCTGACAGTGACTGAGTTTGGAAGATGAAAGACATCAAAAGCAATGTCATACATGCTGTTTTTGTACTTCATAAAACCTGAGGCCATTTCAGCTGAATGGAAAGGTCAGTATGTAGGACCTCGCCCGGTATGAGATGACCCTTTCCTCACTCCATCTCTGGCTTGTCCTCTGTATTATGGCAGGATGAGCAGTGCGTTCCTGCTGCCAGAGAACTACTGGTACTGCGTCTGCTGGGTCACAGGAGCAGAAAATGCCTTGATGAGACAGGTATAGGCCAGCTGAATCTTCCCACATTTTCTCCTCAGTGCTTTTGTCAGGCTATGCTGCTATCACTGGCTCAAACTGGAGCCACCGAGGCTTGGAGGAAGGAGGATTAATTGTTTTCTGCGGGTGCAGAGGGCATTACCATCACCCTGTTTTATTGAGCTCCCACTGAGATTCCATATGCCGGGTGAAATCTGTTCGGTTTCTTCCATCAAACTGACGTGTGTGTGTGTGTGTGTGTGTGTGTGTGTGTTTGTCTGCACTCTGGACTGAAGCTCAGCATGCTGGAGCTTATACCATCCAGCAGAGTCTGCCTCCAGTCAACTTCACTTGGACAAATGAAATCTGTAACCACCTTATTAAAGTATAGATTACAGCAAGATTATTGCTATTAGAGATAAGAAGGGTGTTAAGCCTTTTGGTGCGTGAATGTCAAGTCGACCTTTCTTCGGAGAATATCTTCTTGTATTATCTATTTGTTCACACCAAGTTGCATTCAGAGAAAATGTATCCTTACATCGGCTTTTTAAAGGCARTAGTTCACCTGTTTTCCCTATTTGGTCAACCTCCTCTTCAAATCCTGCTTGCCCTTTTTGTTAAGATTGGTCTGTGACAATGACAAGATAAATGGCTTAAGTTCTCTGGAGCATATTTTATTTTGGTATGTCCAGTATAKCATGCCAATAAATCAACAGTATGTTTGTAACCTCTGCCGCTGTTGCCAGAAAAGCTCGCAACGTGCCAGATTTGGTCAAAGGCTGAATGATAAATCTCCTTTCTGAAGGCCACAGGAGTACGTGGGTGTCGCAGGGCTGATTTATTAAAGACGAAACAAAATGGGAATGTAGGAGTTTTGTTACTGATGGRGGTCGTGAATGATATCTGCTGTTGCCGGTGGCAGATTTTGAAGGGTGGGGGTGATGTCACTGTAGGTGTACACAGGATTGTCTGATKGGATGAGCCGTCGAGGCCGATGCAAATGCAATGAGATACAAACAGCAGCCAAATTGCTGCCTCCAGAGGGATTTGCTCTCCAAGCAAAAGCGTTTTTCCTCCATCAACAAAGTCAAACAGGCTCTTCTTCCATAGTTATCGCTGCATAATCATCTTTATTTATCAGTTTATGTACTGCAGTGAGCGCAAACTTTAAACAAAAAAATTACTGCTTTTGCATTTTTGGCAGCAGTGAGATCTGTTTAAAGGGATCCCTGATTACTTTATTATATAAACATATATTTTAACTGTAAAATAAAGACTGTAAAGATACTGCATGCTGTTTAGTTTCGTAAATTTTTAAAAATATATTTTAACATGGGCGGAGCCATTTTATTTACATGCAAAGTATTCTGGGTTAATGATGACGTGGATAGATCCTTGGTGTGAGCGAGCTATATCCACCCTGAAGGTTAATCTTGGACAATATCTGATGATCGACTCTTTTAAATGAAACCAGAGAGCGTTGACAGAGGCTGTGTCCAAAACGGCAGGACGGTTCTTCCGAAGGTCGAATTCGTCGGCCGCATACGTCACCGCGCCGCGACGAAGGACGTCCAAAAC
>NW_013952403.1:198879-203843 GCF_001266775.1 Austrofundulus limnaeus | reverse complement strand
CAGTTAAAATATGTTTATCAAATAAAGTCTAATGTTACAACTAATCATGGACCCCTTTAATATTTTAAAGTGCCAGTGACATCAGATCTTTGAAAAAAAATGAAAGCATTTTTGAAAAGATAACATTAATATCTTATTGGAAAAAAAAATCACGCCGCTGAGATAGACAATTGTTGAGATATTCACATGTGATGTAACAGGAAGTGATGTCAATGGGCAATGTCCAAATGTGAACAAAGCATTGCTGCAATGGCTGACAAYGCAGACTGTAACGRAGAACYTAATGTTTCTTTAGATTATTTTGAGTTACTRTCAGAGAAAAATGAAGAAGAGTCAGAGTTCAAATACTTTTCAATAAACAAATACCAGGGAGTTCACGGTCTCCTTTGRTGTAACTTCCTGTTTCATTTTGGCTGACACAAGACACAGGATAATATGCCTGGTAACAAAATGGGTACAATCATATGCAGTTTGTSAAGTTTCTCAAATATAAAGATGTTTTCTTTGACTTTTTGTAGTTGAAGTATATGCAAGTCACAGGCACTTTAAGTCATGTAACATCAAATTCATATATTCAATTGGACATGTGCGTAATTTTTATTAAAACATAATTAAATGAGCTCTGATGTGGCTCAAACACATTTTTGCACAATCAATAAAATATTTAAAAGCAYAGATCATTTCAGCTCAGCTTCATTATGCAATGCTATCCTTTGCCTTTACATCAAAGTGCTCATTAGTGAAACATTACTCTTTTTTTTGCACATTCTCTACAAGGAACCATCTTTACGACTCCTTCATTTACCWTTTTATAGCAGCTGTATCTTTCTGCTCCATCATACAGCCCTCCGTCTCAGTGCAGTGGTCTTTTCTAAACACAGCACACAATAGAAACCTTCAATGCAAACAGCTTGCACATTACAATGTGTAYAGATCAGAAGATGATCATTTTTCTTCAAGTAGAAATAAAGAGCCCGCTTCTGTTTGTGAGAAGAAGCAGGAAAAGAAAGATGAAAACGACCATCGCCAATTGTCAGTGGGACAAGGCAGAATGCAGTACGCCAGTTCACWCAAAACTACATTCTCAACTTATTATAGGAGCAAATATTGAAGCCTCACATCTGCTACTCCCTGTGGTTCATCAGAATTCATACAGGTCTTTACATTCAATTATTCCAGTGTTYGTCGCACACACATGCTCCATCCTGCAGATGACCTTCAGCTTGCCATATGTCTGTATGAATACTGTAAAAGCCATTTTATAAAGCACACTGTTGAGGTTTGAATTCTGGAGTTAACTGTTTGAATTTTTCTCCTCTGGTAAATTGTTGACCCCTGGTTACTGTAGACCTGGGATTGACAACTAAAATGATGGAAAGGGCCACTTTTTTTTGTTGAAACTAGAGAGCTACATAGTGCTGCACACTTACCCAAATGTAATAAAACTGCCATTTTAAAAATATTTGTGTTCATGCATGTTTATTGAAGTAAGAAACAGTGCACTTAACTTAATTTATGCTCAAACGCATGTATAACAGTTGTAGGCTTTTTTAATAAATATGAATACAAAACTGAAGCTGGTGTGCAACAGCATTAGATGCTTTGAGACTCCTGCGTGGTTGTGGTTCTGGTAAAAGTCGCAACTAAACTTCTCATATTTAGCTTTGTGCAACATGTTGTAGCGGTGACATACTTTTAAAATCCTTCATGGTAGACAGCGTCTCTAAGCAGACTGAACACAGAGGCTTGCCTTGAAATTCTGTGAACAGATACCTCCCATTTCACCTGAAGCATTTCATTTTTTCTGTCCAGTTTTCTCATTCCTCTGTTCTTAGCCATGGCTAAACATCTCTTCCTCACTGGTATGAAAGACACTGAGTATGCGAAGCAGCGTCAGCAATGAAGGTGCCATCTAGTGGCAAACTTTGTCATTGCAAATAATTTAGTAYAACTGAGAGACTTGTACATAATTTTCAAAAATGAATGTAAAAACTGCTTTTGAGTGAGGGTTGTGTACAGTCTATCTAAACGTTTGTACTATTTTGAAGAGGACGTGCTCTTCAGTTTAAGCTTTATTGCAGGAAGTAAAAAAAAAAACAGCAACAGAATTACTCTCATCTATTCAAAACTTTGCATTWAAAAATGAAACCAGAAATGAACAGAGCACCAAAAGGAGAGGAAGTATTGAACGGGGACATAATGGGAACYATTACCTCCAGAGCAATGTTGTTTTAAGACCAACTGAATCACAGTGATTTATTGCATCACTATTACTATTAATATTTTGCTGAAAATGTCAGGTCTTTTGCCCATGTAGATTGCAAAARTATAGAGCATACTGCWAMCATTGATTGTAGGTATCAAAAATGAAGGACATTTATTGTTCCTCATTAAAATGCTGGGAATATTTCATAGAATCTTTGACAGTGATTGATGGAGTGCACTGTGTAGCGCTCCTTTTACCTTCTTTTCTGTCCTGAAGAAAGATGAGATGACTTTGAAGATCTTTTCTCAACCTCAGTGTGATGACACACTGATCTCAACACACAGTGTGCCTTCTGTCTGTGCTTTAATGTTGTGGCAATATGCCTGAAAGGCAGTGACAGCCTGTTGCATCTAAAATATCTGCACTGCCCAGAAATATCTTATTCTCTGCCCAGTTTAAAGTCTTTTTAAGTAAAACCTGTTTTTCCAGTTAAGCCAAGTTTTTACAAACCATGAAAAAACATAAAAAAATACATTTAAACAATCACTAACATCTTAATAGTGTGTTGAATGCTTTTAAATGTTTGTTTGGCTTTGTATATCCTAAAAAAGACCTTAATTAGCCCCTTAACATTCGGGCCTAAAATACCATAAAACGCCTTAAAAAGTACACAGAAATTAAATGAAGTACTGCTTTTGAACCCTTTAGAGTAAATTCACAAGCTTGGTCTCTTTTTAAAGCTAATAATCTGAATTTTTAACTTCAGCAGTCATATTCTTTGTAACTGTAACTAGTATTTAGTATATTGAAGTAAAAATACAAAAAAATCAAGATATTTTTCTCCCTAGATTTTTTTTTTTTTAAAGTATCTCAGAACATGAAAGGAATGAGATATTAAGAAACAATTTTTACTGGGCTAAAATAGTAATTCCCAACTATTACCAGCTAAAATTTGGTAAAGGTAGCATAAAATATGAATATCTGAGGCATAGTACAATCCAGCATGTCCCATTTTCATATTTATACACAGGTACTAATATGTCCAAACTGTACACTTTTTCCTAAACACTAATTTCTAAATGCTTCAACACAGAGACTTCACTCTGGGCTCAAATTAAAGATAAAAATCCCACAAAACACATTTTACCAATCATATTTACTCACAGAATGATTAAATTACCAAAAAAATATATTCAGAAATATGTATACCAACTGGAGTAGGTCTACATTCAGCCAATTTCCAGCAACAAACAGCCAAAACACACCAATACACAAATATATCCTTATTTTTTTTAAAAAGCCTTAACATTCCACACAGCTTAAAACCACCAGCAGTGGGAAAAAAAAGTTTTTCACTTAATTTTGATGCATATTTATCCTCAAATGTGATGAAAGTAGCGATTCAAAATGGCCGACCGGAATTGTTGTTTCCGAACATTTTTACCTCTCCTGGCCACAAAAATCACTCTTCCATGTCTCGAAGCACTCGAAACACTTCATAACAAATATATTTCCATTTTATCAGCATCTTTAGTCAGCTAACTGTCAAAAAATTATGGAAAATAATAGTTTTCTGCTTTGTCCACTGGATGGAGTTATCAGCATACAAATGACGACTGTCGCAAATGTTGGCCATCTTTGGTTTGTGATTGGCTAAACAAAGTCCCCACCCCCTCATGCTATACTGTATTCCAAATGAAAGGTAGGTGATTGGCTACACAGCTGTGGCATCAGAATGAAGCTCAGAGCAGATTGGCCAATTCAGTCAATCTAGCCCCTCACAGATTATTGGCTCTGGAGAGCCAATAAATGAACCTAGTTGGTCAAACGAGGTGTCAATCAAAAGGGGAGGACTAAACGTCCATTTTGAGTTTTTATTGGTTGTTTTTCTCACGTTAGAAGCCGTGTATAAGGTCTTAAAGGGAAAAAAAGGTGCGAACAGAACACTGGCGTTCTGGTGGTCGTTAATGGTAAGTGTTTCAACACCTTTAAAAAAGTGATGTTCACACTGGGTGCAGTTTGAATAGGTCAAACCAGTACACTAATGAAGCTCAAACAATCTCAACAATTATTTTATAATATTATTATGTCCTTTGTTTTGCCATTTATTATTTCAGAATTTAATTTCTAAATATCTAAGACTTTTGTGTTTTACCGCCCACAGTGGAATCTCAACCCTATTTCTCAAACCATTTGCATTTATGAAAAAAAAGAAACAGCTACATCATAAGAAATCCATGTTAAATTAGAACTAGAATAATGGGAAATCTATCAAAATACATATTTCAAATGAAAGTGCATGAWATATGTGCTCAAAGCTTTCCACATGAAACAGGAAACACCTGTGTTTCCTGTGTCTGCGCTCTCTCAGAGGCCTCCTCCATCTTTGTTCCTTTGACGTGCTGTAAGTGATTAAAATATCAACGAAAATGCCAAAAGGGAAATCATTGGACAAAATTTAGGGAAGCACAAGTTAGCATAATAAAAAGCAACCTCTGAACCCCGGCTCAGTTGCGCTGCTATTGGTGCCAGGTGGCTTCAAAATGACGCACTTAGCAACCTCTCCTTTACTCTTCTCTCTTTCATTCTCCGTTCAATTAAATGCCATGAATGCATATCATTAAATGTTTGTGTCTCTCTAGTGTTCTGTGTTCTTCCTTTTAGCATCATTTTGCTAGTGACTGTCTCCAAAGCAGCCTGTTTCTTATCTGCTGCTGTTGCTCTAACCAGCTTGTTTTCTCTCTCTCCTTCCTCCAAC
>NW_013952403.1:196771-198678 GCF_001266775.1 Austrofundulus limnaeus | reverse complement strand
TTTTTTTGTCAGAATGTAGACCTTTCAGTTCTGTAAATTCTTATTTTCAGTCACCAGGTGTGTGTGTGTGTGTGTGTGTGTGTGTGTGTGTGTGTGTGGGGGGGGGGGGGGGGGGGTGATGAGCTCTGGGATTATTTTGTGTGAGCTGGACTTTTATAAATAAATGAAATTGTACCACTTTGCATGGGAGGCTTATAGCTTTCTGCAGTTGTCTGTTGACTCTCCTACAGCAGCACTGAACTGGTAGAGCCACAAACACAAATGCCGAAGAGCAGATTAAAGACTGATGGATAATTTATTGAATTAAAGTGCGGGCAGGTTTGCACGGTTCCAGTACTGGGAGGGGAAGCTTGCTAGAAGAACTGGACCCAGATCCAAAACCTGGGATGAGGATTAATAAACTTTGCTGAACAGAATGAGAGCAGGAGACACACATCTGAGACAGAGCCAGCAGGACTGCAGTGGGGGTGGGGGTGGAAGGGGAACTGGGTTAACATTAAAGCAAACAACAAACAGCACAGGGAACAGTGCTGATTATGACCGTAGAGGTGTCAAAGCACTGATCAGAAGCAGAACACATGATCTGCCAAATGTATTTCAGCCAGTTCTTTGTGTTTGATTAGTTTATTGGATATAAAGCTGGTGAGGATCAGGGCATTACAACTTTTGCTCCTGAAAACTAGGAGCACACCAAGAAGCAAGTAAAGTAAAAATTTCAAAAACTTTATGAAGATTTACCACACAGTTTTTTAAATCCTATTGAAAGAACACAATTTAAGGTGTACATTTATTTTATCTTCTGGTCAGGTTTAAACAAATAATAATCTATCATTTGGCTCCAAACCCATTTGAAGTCTTGTTTAACTGGCTCTGCTTATTAAAATGTGACAAAACATTTCTTCATCACATATCAAATTCAAAATTCCCATGTCTTCTTTTAAAGGGGACATTTCATGCAAAATCCACTTTTTTAGCCATTAAATGCATTTTGTTGTGAACTTGGAGTCTCTAATTAAATTCTGTTAAATAAAAAGTTTCTGTGCCTCTAGTAAACCCCTCTATGAAACTGGAGTGGACCTGTCTGGAACTTGGAGGGGGTGTGAAGCACCTCATTTGGATTTAAAGAGACAGCCTCAAAATGAGTTGATCTGAGACACACTTCAGAAAAGGAGTGAAAGAGGGGCTTGTGGAGTTACAATAAGGGAACCAAACCGTTTCATTTCCAGTTTATATAGACCCCAACTTAATGACTTAAATATGAAAAAGAAGGATTTAAAAGCACGTCTCCTCATTTTAAATAGTAAATGTTTAGTTKCAATTTTTGCTAATAAAAATAGAGTTTATGTCTTTTAAAAAACCCACTAGACTGCACATTAATCCTGCACATTGTAGTGATTGTGTTTTTTTATTTTGGTTTTTTTTCTGAAGTTTGGTAAAACTCAAAACTTTTGTGGAGAATATGCAGGTTATGGAAAAACAAAAAGCAATTTCAAACACAGTTTGGATTCCAATTTCCCAAGTATAGAAATGCACGGCAAAGTCAAAGTTCGAGTTTGGAGGCGATAAAGACGACGAGGCGTGATTCGTCTGAACCAGAGAAGTGAGGCAGTTTTCTTGTGAAGATTTGAAATAAAATATTTTCCAACCGAACCCATCTCGTCAATAAAAATTGAACAATTTCCTGAGTATTCTAGTTTGCAAGGACTTTAAATGACTACAGATATAAGTTATCAAGCACAAACTGTGACTTTTCTTTTTCAGACGTCTCTTTTAAAGGTTTTATCAAAGCTAATTAAATGTTGAAATTTATCTACAGTGGTTTGCAAAAGTATTCATACCCCTTGAACTTTTCCATATTTTGTCACATTACAACCACAAACATAAATATATTTCACTGGAATTTAATG
>NW_013952403.1:193323-195468 GCF_001266775.1 Austrofundulus limnaeus | reverse complement strand
CATTAAATTCCAGTGAAATATATTTATGTTTGTGGTTGTAATGTGACAAAATATGGAAAAGTTCAAGGGGTATGAATACTTTTGCAAACCACTGTATATAACTTTTTTTAGTTTTTGTCCCCTAAACAGAAAGTGTTTTTAMATGAAAAGTTGTTTTGTAGTTATAGTAGGCATCAAAAGTATGTAATCTTCTGGAAATTGACACCAAAATATTCATTGGCTCACTGTGCCTCATATCACATGGGGGGTGTACTAACTTTGCATGTAATGATGGGTTTTGTTCAAATTTTCAACAGATGCTTCAGTAGGAGGCACTTGGGTGGGGGTGGTGGTGGTGGTGGGGGACTAATTGTTTTACACAACACACCTGGACACAAACAGCAGTTGGTCAGCCATTTCATTGCGCACTTTGAGGAAAAAGCATTTAGAGAAAGGCAGATCATCTTTTTGACTATTCAGCTGTGCGCAGGATGAGGCAGATGAAATTCCAGGGTTGGAYGTGACACTTTTAATTCCAACAGATTACAAGTCACCAAATAAGGCAGGTGGTGATGCCTTTTTTTAAGTGTTGTGAAAGATGTTTCAGTATCAAAGTGGTTTGTTTGAGCTTAAATACGAAGGAGAAATAAAACGGGGAGTTAAAACAAGTTTTCTTTCCATGGAAAGGCGTATTTTTTTTTCAAATTTATCGTTCGAAAACGAACATTGTGTTTTAAATTATGTGATTCAAACGTATTATTGTACAAATCWGTCACAACAGCTTATTCAGTGCATCAAACACTGCATATGTGTTTATTTTAGAATCAATACTTCTCGGTTGATTTAACTTCCATGGCGGCTTTTGTAATATATGACACCTTCTTCTCTAGATTGTAAATTCTTCACTACAACTGTCCTGTGAGCAATTCTTAACATTTATGGTGTTTCTTTTTCATCTGTGCTGCAGAAATGATAAAACTCATTAATGCAGACTGTTCATTCCACTGCAGTGTCAGTTTTTTTTGACATGTTTCAAAAACTGTAACAATTACAAACAAGGATGARTGAGGAAGTTTATTCACGTGTTGGCTTCATGAGGAATGCAGATCTAATTAAAAGTCAGCAAACCTCCGAGCAGTAAAAGCTGGCACATGGCTTGTTGTTTTCTCTCGTCTAATCTCTCTGTAAGACCAGATAATTAATGGCACTGTGACAGGGGAGCCTGCAGCCATTAATGGAATGGATTGCGCTTGTTTACCCAACTTACTACTTGTCCTGTATTTTCCTAATGAGGATGTGGGCAAGGGCAGGCCATCACCATGGTTATCAGACATTTGGGGCAGTGGCATCAGTCAGAAGTTCCTTGTTGACAAATGCAAGGCTCGAGAGACAAATAATGATCACAACTGGGGGCCAGAGGCTGTGGCATATTGGCAAAACCATTGTCGATTTGGATTACCTTTGCTGCACATGTATAATGAGACATAGTTTCTTTCTATTTATAAGATGAGCTAAACAAGGAACAACAGTCTCATTAGAAGTAACACTCAGTCAAAGCAAAAAAAAATATGTAGGATGAATGAAGGGTTAGGATTYGTTTATTTCCAGAACATTATCAACTTCTTTATTCAGACATGTGCCCTGCAGGCAAACACACTAATGCAGAGATAAAAGAGGTGTTAGGGACACTTCTTCCTCTGTGAGGCCCTTATATTTCACACATCCCCTCACAGAGGGACAGGTTGAGAAAAGCTTTTTAAAAGACAAGCTGCCTTATTAACCCCAGACAAACAGAAAACCGCCCAAACATTTACAACTGACAGATATAAGAAAAAAGGGGAAAAAAAAGGGGAGAAACACTTAAAAAGTTTGCAGACTATAAGCTGTTAATAAGTTTGTCACAAGGCCTTATGAACCAACTGGGAAAATATAAATTGAAAACAGTAATGTGAATCTTTTTTTTTCTTTCCTGGGGGGTTTCTATTAGATAGTTTTGAAGAAGTTTATATTTGTATTCTTTATTGGAGTTGCTCCATGGTAGTATGAGCAGAAAATAATTGCTTTGGACAGACTTTGGGTGGGAATGACAACTATTACATTAAACAGCTAAGCATGGATGTTCCAAGTTAAAAAAGTAATACAAAGTATTAGTACATTATATATATA
>NW_013952403.1:188081-192409 GCF_001266775.1 Austrofundulus limnaeus | reverse complement strand
CTACAAGGTTGTTTCTGTTCAAAATTTTTCTAAGTTTTTGGGTTCCCAAGAAACTACATACAGCAGCTTTAACAATGTAAAAATAAAAAGCACCCCTAAAGCTATTGGATAGGATAAACTGTGTCACATTAATTAATCTTATCTCAGCAGTGTGTTTTAAAACAGGTTGATGGAACTAGTGTGATGAAAAAAATCTGTCTCTGAAATAATTAAATCAAGTGTTAATTTAAGTAGGTAAAAGTATGTTTAACAACCTGGTAAAATACACCAGAATGCAGGAAATGGCATCTATCTKGTACAAAAGTTTCTCGGGGAGGACCACCAGACCCCCCCAACAGTGCCCCCTACTTTTGAAATGGTTCTGATGCCCATGTTTATAAGATACTCACTGCCTATAAGGGCACAAGGAAATGAACAAAAAAAAATCTGCAGAAACTTTCAAGTAAAAAAATTACGTCATTTTCCTGGCCACCCTGGTGTGAGTAGTGGTCCCAGTCTAGCCACCCCTGAGAAAAATGTCTGGCTATGCCAATGGGTATGTCACCACTAACGTGTGCCTTGCAATATTTTGAGCAAAACTGTGCTCTTATCCTGCTATTTGAACTTTCACACCCTGATCTAACTGGTGCAATGTGCAATTAATGAAGACTGGCCACCAAACTGGTCCAGTTTAGCCCTGAAACCTCCCACACTAAAATGACAGGTGTTTCAGTTTCGTTGTCTAACCCCTGTATATACTGTATATGTAGGGATACAAACATGGTGCATGACTCACACAAGCATCGTCTTTAAAATGATTTATTATGGTTCAAGCTTTTCATCCACTTGAATACCGTGTACTACATTTAGTTTGCACTGTAACCCCTAAGGTATTACACATTAATTACCAAACAAAACTTTAGCAAATGAACTTAGAAGGGACCATTTAATCTGTCTATCCATCCATCTATTTTTTTATTTGATTCATCTTATTCAGGATCACAAGAAATTAGTGCCTTCCTCCAGTGTTCATTTTGTCAACATTTAATATAAAAATGGATTTTGAATCAATTGCAAATGTAAAATTTATGATTCTATGCAGAATGCAATGTTGAATCGAATCCTGGCCAAAGAGCCTTCTGGATAGAGTTTGTATGTTCACGTCGTGCGTGAGTGGGTTTTCTGCAAGAAAGAAGCTGTTTAAGATAGTGGATGGATGGATTCATTGCAACAAATGTATATGTATAAATACATAAATATATAAGTATGATAATACTTGTTCTAATACTTGTTCTTTTTTACATAATGCAGTCTTTCCCCCACCATGCTGCCCACTCCCATCACCTCTTTTGTCTGTGGATACATTAGTTAGACACCAATTTCAGCATCAAAGGTTGTGCTTCTTGTTAAAACAATTAAAACTCGTCTGATAAAACTTCTGCATTCTATTGCCCTTTGTGTTTTATTTTTTCATGAGCCAAGCAGCATCGGTCCACTCTTTTAATTACTTCTGCATTTGCATTTATTTATTTATTTACTGAATTTAAATATGTCTTGTTAGCGTTACAGTGATATTGCACTGCTTGCTGCGGTGGCTTCACTTGACTAGATCAACCAGAGAGACAGATCGTTGCAASGGAGAAGAGTCTGTGAGGCAAACCTGACAGAACTCCGCGGCGTCTTCCTTATTTAGATGGCTTTTTGTCACTATTAATTATCCTGCTTTCCTGCTGCAGTGCTTAACCAGAGTAAAGATGCAGGAGTTTGATGTCAACTGCTGCTTTCTTATTCTTTGCTCATGAAAGCCTAAAGGGCCCGAAGTACTCGTTTTTTTCCCCCACTGCGGTTACTTAAACGAACAGTTTCAGTGAAAACCARGTCAATGCACTGTGACTTCCTCTGAGGAGCTGAAACAACAAGATGCTGTTTTTTTCCTCAGTCTCCGGTTAAACAAACACAGAGTTTACAAATTTAGACATATGAAAGAGTTTGCTTCTGCTTTATTCTCTACCTATGTAAAGTACTAAACTTCCTTTGCTGTGCCGCTACAGAAGGACTTTTATGTAGGTTGTCGCATCTGTTGGCCAAGTTCCTCTGTTTATGTGCTCAGTTTCTTCAATTTGATGATTTTAACTACATGAAAATGAATAGCCAAGATGGTGAAAATATTTGGTTCATTAGCCTATGCAATGAATCATTTAGCTCCCAGCATYTTCATTTCATTTGTTTCAAATTGTTTTTCTCCTGCTGTTAACAAATCTGTTTGTGGCTCCGCTGGTAGTTTATTGTGGAGTTGCATTATTCCAGAGCAAACATAGTTCAAATACAGCCCTACCAGTTAAAAAGAACAAAAAACCCACAAAAAACAGGGTGTTAAGTAATTAAAACTCTGAGAAGGAAATATGGAGATCAGGTGGCAGAGGTGTCATGCGAACTACAAAGATTTGTGAAAACAAAGTCAAGATTGGTGGGTTATTCCCATATGTTTTTGCTTCCCCTCCTACATTTTTTACTGCCTAATTTTCTTTTAGTTCCATTTGTTTTACTCCACTTTGCAGCTGCTTGTGTCTCATAAGGCACGCGCCACGATGGATGGAGACTGTGGTTTATAATGGTCGTAAAACGACACAGGAGCACCATTGGAGGAGTCGCTCGTGAATCACGGCAACATTAATTTGCATTGACCGTCGTAACTCCTGCGCGGCCATTTTAAAGCTTTGCTACAGGGAATGAGCTTGAATGTGCTTTATTATGGTCAGAGAATCAAAGCCCTGCTGGTGTTCTGTCATGGTTTTGTAAGGAGATCGGAATCAGGAATGCAGACCAACACAAAAACCCAGAGAATCATTACCCTCCAAACAGAAATGAAAAGCTGGCATGGCAGCAAAAGTATACAAATAAACAAAACTCTAGAAGATGCGGAGGAGATGGGAAAAGAGCATGGGAGCACAAGAGCAGACTGCAGTAGAACTGGGCAAATGAGTTGAAGAATGCTAAAAGTAAGGCATATGAGGTAGAGATGGATGGGCAACTGGAGGGCTCTTTTTATAATGACAAAATTTACCACTAGATAGCATCTCCAAAGCAGATGCCACGTCTTCTCTACCAGTGATGAAGAGAGGTTTAGTCATGGTTAAGAATGAAAAAATAAATAAATAAACTAGACGGATAAAATCATGTTGCAGGTGAAATGGGAGGCAGACTGTCTGTTTAAGGCAAACCTCTGTGTTTAGTCTGTGGTCTGCCATGATGGATAAATGGTAACGCTTTTTTTACGGTACCCTTATTACCATGTAATTACAAGGTAATAAAAAAAGTAATTAAATGCAATTACTACCTTATTACCATGTAAGTACGTAGTAATTAGGGTACAATTTTACTATGTAATTAATTGTCTGCAGTAATGTAGCACTTACCTGGTAATGTATTGCAATTCACTATGTAACACCTAAATAAGTAGTAGGTAATTTGGACAGTTTTAAAGTTATATTTTATTGCAATTAACTACTAAACCCAAACTTTTGTTGCATTCTTTTGGTTATATAGTGTTGAGTTACTATTGAATAGTAATTTGATTGTAGTTACCCAGTAAAGGTTGTTTTACTAACAGTAGTTTGTTTGTACACTAATTACAACATAATTGCATGGTAATAAGGTAGTAATTACTATTTAATTACATTTTTATTACCTTGTAATTACATGGTAATAAGGGTACCGTAAAAGGAAACGTTACCGGATAAATCACATCTACAACATGTTGCACAAAGTTATGAAAAGTTTACTGAAGTCACAAGTACATAATCAACAACTGTTTACCAGAACCACAACATTGTTGTTCTTCAACTCATTAAAGTAAGTAAGCTTTATTTTTGTTTGCTTTCATCATGCATCTGAGCATGAAGTACTAATATATACTGTACAACATTTATAAAATGGCTGTTTTATTACATTTGGGTAAGTGTGCAGTGCTATAAGTGGCCCTTWGTGATAAAAGTTTGTGGTCCCTCCCATCATTTAAGTTACCCATCCCTGAGTTAGATTAATAATCACAGAGAACAGGTGTGAGTGGAAAGGGTAAGACTGAAAGAAGGGCATCAATGAAGGAAAATAAACACAAGGAATCCCCAATATAAAAACAGTATATGAGAAATGTAAAATAAAACAGCAAGAAATTACAAAAAAAGTCCAAGAGGTCTCAGAAAACACAAAYCCAGACCAGCTTTTTGTAAAACCCATAAGTATAAACTAGGAGTGTAAGAAAACATCAGTACACTGAAATATCGCGATATTTCATTTCCTGATAATGTATCGATATTCTAAAGCCCTTTATCGATTTTTTTATTAAGGTT
>NW_013952403.1:184538-187078 GCF_001266775.1 Austrofundulus limnaeus | reverse complement strand
ATATCGTATCGTGACCCCCCTGTCATGATATGTATCGTGTCGCCAAATTCTTGCCAATACACAGCCCTAGTATAAACCCACATCTGCAGCTTCTCTTGGAAAGTCTTTAAAACTGTTGTCTTTTTTCTGTCAAGCAATGTTTTTCAATACTTTTTTTCAGTTCTTAGCAAAATAATCATCCTCTATGATTCTTGTCCCAGGGTGATGATTTTTTTTCTGAGTGAAAAGAGGTTAAGCTGCTTAAGCTTTCTTTCTATATCAACACTTTCATTATTACAGTTTGGATAAGATGAGAAACACGCCTTGAGTAATCCCACAAATAATTAAAACTGTAAAGCACAGACTCCTTGGCTGATACGGTGTGACTTTCAAGATCCTAAGTGGTGAAATCTCTCCTTCAAATAGAACTGTAAATGACATTTTAATGACATATTGTGCTATRAGAGGAAAAGCACTTTTGCAGTAGAAGGATTAGATTTAAGGATTGCGCTTGTGTGTTTTCATTTGGTTCGGCTGCTTTAAACAGTCACTGGAAAATCTTTCCTGAGAAAATAAAATCCTTTTCCAGAATACAATTATTTTGTGCTTTAAACAGTGGATACATCTTTAATCACCAGTGAGCAATCACCAGCATCAAAGATATGTGGACCTATGYTGACCTCCATCAGTGGAAAATCTTAAATTGTCATTTTTGGTGTTGTTAAAAAAACAGTGATTTGTTACTTTAAAAGATGTGTAAAATAGCCAAGGAAGGCATGTAAATCCTGGTTTTTGCCCATTTCCATAATCTTCCATGTCCCTTTCATAACCTCGAAAGAAATAAGAAACTCTCAATCCCTTTATGTGTATTTTTCACTCATATTCTCAAACGATTTAAGATCTGTCAGAACTCTCATGACACAGAACATTCATTTCTAAGGTTTACCTTATCTTCCTAAATTTATCATGTTACCAAAATTATTAATCATTAAGAAAAAAATGGATGAAGCAAATTTGTTGTTTTTTTGTTGGCACCTTCTCCCTACAGTGCAGCATGCAGCATGGATGGTGTACACTGAGAACTGGGTCAGGTTGCATTTCTCCTCTCAGTTTTCAGCTCCTAACTGTGATGAATCAATGGAGACAACTAAGCTCCAGCTCCCACTGCAGGCAGGGAGGAGGACAATAAGYGAGGTGCAACAGAGAGAAACACCCTCACACAGGCTTACTCAGCTACCCTCATTATTGCATGTTTTAACAACGACTGCGAGTCGTTTTGGACAACTTACCTGTCTCTAAACCTTATTCAGTTGATTAATTATGACTTTAATTAGAGTTAATCCATTCCTTGCCTCCAAATGAAATTAAACAGGAACTCAGGTATAATTTTTTAGCTTTGTCATTTTAATTTTTTAATTATTTACCTTGATAAATTGCCCTGTTAACAACAAAAAATGCTTGTTTTTTGCTTCATGTTTGCCCACAGCATCATTTTATAAAATGTTTAATAAAGTGTTTTAACTATCTTTCTGCATAAGCACATCACTTGTTCTGAATTAATTCCTGATTTGAAATATTTTAGCATTGGTTTGTTACAAATACACATATTTAGTCCCTCCTGAACATCTGAATGTTTCCTTTTATCATAATTAGTGTTGGTYTGTCTGCTGCACAGCTCAAAATAATTAATACCTTGAAATTATTTGAAGTCATTTTATAATKTAAACTGTTTGAATTATTATTTTCACATTTACTAATAGAATAAAGTCATAAAACAGTAAATATTTAGTTGGATACACATTAACAAAGACCTAACTGTTTAATTTGAGAACATCACATCTGTTTTTGACTGTCATTTTTCTGCGACTGTAGTTTGAGTTGGTGAACATCACATTTACTGCATGGGATGCATTTTTAAYGTGGACACTTCTTAGTGTCAGCTCTCACAGTAATACAGTAGCTTATAATACTTTCCAACAGCAGCCAGACAGATGATTAAAAGAGACATTTTAGGCTTATAGAAAACCCAACATGTCTAAGTGCTAGCTTTTTAAAATGTCCACTGTCATAACCTCGGACATGAACAAGCTCAGTATTATTGGACTTTATTAGACTTGTATTTATTAACWATACAGCAGTTTCTAACTACCTCTGCCAAGGATGAGGTAATGTTTTCGGTCGCGTATGTCTGTCGTTCTGACTGTGGACAACATTACTCAAAAACTTGTGGATCAATTGTCATGACATTTTTACCACATATGGGTACTGGGCCAAGGAACACATCTTTAAATTTTGGTGATGTTCCGGATCACGATGCAAATACAGGAATTTTTTTCTTTTTACACTGAGATCGGCAAAGCTGTGATGCTTTCATAGGGCTTCTGTAAAAAAAACAGTGAGCTGGATTGGACAGCACGGACTTCAAACTTTATAAAAGTAATGTTAAAACCAGATTTAATAATGAATATTTTTTGCCATAACCTATTTTTCCCATTTCCTCAAACACACCACATTTCGGAAACAACCAATCAAAACAGTTTCTCGCTACTAGGCTTGTAAAC
>NW_013952403.1:170506-184495 GCF_001266775.1 Austrofundulus limnaeus | reverse complement strand
CAAATCAAATCAAATCAAATCAAATACAAGGGGATAAAACAGACGTTTTACATGGTGAAATGTGACTGATGAAAACTTAGGAGCTTAATCCAACACCAGTTTGACGATGAATAACGTCTGGTGACAAGTCTGACATTTGTTGTTTTTTTTTTTCACATTGGACTCCACCGGGAAGAAATTCCGTGCATACTGCCTGCTTAAATGTTCGCTAAGTCAGAACTTATTCGTTAAATGTGTTTCCATATATGCTTTTGTGCATTAACTCTTACAGGATGGGGGGGGATTGGTCTTAGCGGAGGTTTGCACTCTCCGAGGGCTTCTAGTTGGTGGTTAATATTGATGCTTAAAGCACATGTAAGTGTTCAGGTGCAAAAAAATATAATCAATGAAGACTGAATATTGCACAAATAACTCTTTGTGCCTTTCTGTAAATGTGACAATTCAGGTTTTGTTTTTCAGCACATGCTTCATAATTACTTTTTCACTGTGAATGTTTTTATCTTACTGTCCTCTATTAGATCTCATTGCACTTTTTAGAGGRTTCAGGTTTGGTTCTGTAAGGTGTTTTTTTTATCAACACTCCTGTATATGAAGTTATTTGAACTGAATAAAGGGCTTTACTTAGTTTAGAAAAGTTCCATATGAATTATGATATTCTATCTTTCTCTTATGTTTATCTTTATTTCTTCTTCCAGTCAGTTCAAAGCTTTCATAACACAACTAAGTTTTGTTTCAGCTTCCAAAGTGCTTTGGCTTTATTCTTTTTCTATGTATGAGTTGATATRTCTTCAAGAAGGAGGAACAAAAAGAGCTGAAGGCTGCACATTTTTTTCCATGCGGAGGACAGATTTGACAATCTAAAAGCTGAAAAAGGGGAGAGAATCCAAACTGTATCCTCTTCTTGCCTAACAGATGTTTCCTAGAGCAGCACAAGGAGCCTGTGGCTCGGTGTAATTTACACTCTAAAGCTGATTGTTTGTGCACTCTGCCTGTTACTGCCTTCTAGTCTCAAATATAGTGGTTTTTTTTTCTTTTTTTTCAAAAATCGTATTTTGTAGTATGTGAAGAGTTTATGAGGAGGTAAGATGATCAGTCAGACAGAAAGCTGCATGCTGGATTGTTCTACATGTCAGCTTTTCTCTTTGTTACATTTAATCCAACTCAATTCAATTTTATTTATCTAGTACATTTAAAAACTGTTGTTGGTCAAAGTGTACACAAAAACAATACGTGTGGTCAAAAGATAATATGAGGTACAACACACGACTTTAATTTTTTGATTTGACTTTTCTTTTTGAAATAAAATGACTCACCGCAGTACTTTAAAAAGGATTCTTAAAACCCAGTTGCATAAAACCGCAACTTTTTTGTTGTTCCTCCAACATGGTTATACTTATTTGTTTTCATCCAACTTTTAGGTAGGGCTAGGTACCGAAACTCGGTTCCAGTATGGAACCGGGGCGAAGATCAACGGTAGTACTCAGACCGAAACACAACTCTAATTTCGGTGCTTTATTTCGGTACCTCAAAGAAAGCTGTTAATTGCCCCCTCTGGTGTTCACTGTTAACAGTGACAGCCTCGGCACAATCTCCACAGAGTGCCAACAACAATAGGGGTGAGTTWTTAACTTTTAATGTGTTTTAACTGACTAATTTAGCTGTTTCTGCCCTCTGTGTCGGACTATGTGTGGTAGAGAGAACAGCTGTGTGTTTGGTTTCACTTCGAACGGGAGCGCAGTGAGCGCCANGTGGTAGAGAGAACAGCTGTGTGTTTGGTTTCACTTCGAACGGGAGCGCAGTGAGCGCCACGTTTTTACTTTCGCTTTGAAACCGCACTTTAGCGTGTCCGAGTTGTTTTTCTTTTAAAAAATGCTGGAACTGCTCACAGGAGGCATCGAAGAACACCTGTATTGTTCTCCCTGCTGGATTAAAAAATAAATAAAAAGCTCTCGGTCCTTTCTCGCTGTTTCGTTAAAGCTGCCGCCGTGCAGCAGATAGACACTGCTCAGATCACGTTGGCTCTGACCGCAGTATAAAGTGATGCATGCAGTTTTCCTTCGGTGTACATTTCAAACTGTGTTCTAAACTTAACTTCAGCTAGTTTAAATGCATTTTTTTGCCCAGTGTGAAAAAACAGGTGTAGACTGAGGCAGACTATGAGCGCTGCATTTGTGAAGTCCTCACAAATATAGCAAGATGCTGTTTTTGCATAAAAATGCTGGAATATTAAAACAATCATTTTATTTTATGTAAAAAATATTAATCTGATTAATATACAAATAAAAACAGAATATTTAGCACTAGATAAAATAAAACATGAATTTAATATTTATTTTTTAATGTTTTCTAGTTTTAAGTTAATATGTTGGTCAATTTAAAGTTTGACTTTGCCTCAGAAATACTGTAAGCATTGCTTCATAAACCTCTGTGTGAGTGTGTTTGTGTTTTATTTATTTTTAAAGTACCGATTTAAATACCGTTTAGGAACCTGTACCTTTTTGAAAGTATCGATTTAGCACCGGTATCGAAATAAACCCTTTCAATACCCAACCCTACTTTTAGGTATACATTCATAAGATATTTTGTGACTCTTTAACTGAATTTCAGATACACTCTTGTGATAAACTGTATTAAACAGTAAGAGAATCAACAAGTCTCTAATTGGTTTTAATGATCGTCTCTTGCTTCCTTGTTCACCATGACATCATATCCAGGGTGGGATTTGGTCACGTGTTACTGAGGCCCATCGTAGTAAATGCTACGTCTGTGAATAAATATTCAAGTCTGAAAATTGTGTCGACCTCCTTGGACAYGATCTTACTCTGTTACATAATAAAAAAACTGCAGATTGTGTTTTAAACAGGAAGACAGGCTCTTGTTRTGGGAGTCTTGTAGCTAACTCTGTTAACAAGAACTGGTTTTGAAGAAGTTCCAAAGTTAATGATGCATTAAGCCTTTCCTCTTCCATGAATATGCACATGTTGTTTTTCTCTTTTCTGTTTCACAAATAAAGCTGGTGGTAGAACTAAAAAATACTTGGACTCTAAAGTCCCCAGGGATGTCAAAAACTGCTCATCGAAGACCACTACACTGCATGTTCTTTGAGAAAAAAAAKAAAACACCCGATTTTAATAAATGGGTGATTAACGGTCAAACACTTGTGTTCAGCAGCTGTTTTTTTTTTTTTTTCAGTTTTTTTGTCCTTTGTGGTACCCCAAGAAAAATAGCTTCATAAGAGCACTGAGGTTATTATTTTTTTAAATGTTTTTTGGACTTCAAAACRTTTTGAATTCCTGCAGTTTTCCACACCGTCTCCATGTCGTGTCTTAAAGTCAAAATGAGCAGCTGTTTCTCTGGAATTAATTTAAGTCACTTCGATTGTTGAAAAAGACCCTTTACTGCATGCCAACACCTCCAAATCTAACTGTCAGTCTCAGACAATTTGAAGCTGCAAATGTTTAACTTGAAGTTTCAAGAGCTAAAGCCTTTCTTAATTTGTTTTCATATTATGGTTTTCCAACATGGCTGCAAAGATGATCCATTCTCTAAGCAGTTTACGGTCATTTAGGAATGAATCGATAACATTGGCCAAGCCACCTCAATCTGAAATCTGTGTGAAGTTACAGCAACATCTCTTCAATCACACTCACCAACTCAGTTCTGTGACTACCTCTGCTGCAAAGTCAGAAGCGGAGCAGTGGTGAGTCATCGCCAGCTTCCCATTCCTCCTCTCTCATTTTACACATGACACTGATGCAGGGAAAAGGTGTCACAAGCTCAGCTTTAGATAAGACATAGTTGTATCCTCAATGTCACCTGGGATGGGTTTTCTCATTCCAAGCCCTCAGTAAGATAAGTGGGTACAGCTAATAGATGGATATGATCTGATCGTTTAATCACAAATATCTCCCCACGAGATTATTCTGAAGATATCTTATAATTAAGCCACGCAAAGTGGTAATAACTTGGATAAGATTTAAGGTACGGTTTTAATACATGCAGCTTAATTAACCAATAATTCATTCTTTATTTTATTTAAGAGGGTAATAAGATGGTTTTAAACAAAGAGATGGTGTAAAGTCAAACTCAGAATGTCTTTACATTTCTGTTGTCTTTGCTGAAAGCTCAAAAACTCAGAATGAATGACAAGCAGCCATCTGTCGGCACTTACCCCCAAGCTTATTCAATAACAGCAAACTGGCATAGCTTTATAGAAGAAAGCTTTTTCTTTTTGAAAGAAGGCTTTTTGCCACTAAAGCTCTCCCCTGTGTCCATGCTTTGGGGATATAATTCATCCCGAATCAGATTTCATCATATGTAATCATCAGACTCATTCAGGGGTAAAAAAAAGGCAAAAAGAAAAAAGTTAAGCTTATTGAGCTTCCTCTCTGATCAAAGAGAAATTCCACAGAGAGCTCATAGTGGAACAAATGCTACAGAGGGTGATTATCATTGCCGTAAAGACCAATTTTAAAAAGAAAAAAAGCTAAGATGATGGTGGCATGCTGCAGGGTGGTTGTACTGTAGCAAAGCTCGGCGGTGTTTTGGCTSGTAGGTATGAGGTGAATAGCCAGCGATGTGCTTCAGGTCTGAATATTGATGCTTTGAAACTCAAATTGCACCTATATACAAATGTCACTTTGAAATTGTAGGCTCGCTTCCACTGGTGTGAAATATTYAGAAGACTAGGTGAAATAAGGGGAGACAGAGGATTGAAGCACCACCTCTCAAATGTTACACAATCATTTTCACAAAGCTTTGGCTAAATATAAAGGAACTGCTATAGCAGGGGTTTTCAACCCTATTCCTCATGACCCACTGTTGTGCATGTTTTAATTGTTTCTTCATCTAAAACAGGGGTCCCCAAACTTTTCCCTGTAAGGGCCACATAACTTTTTCCTTCTCTGGTGGGGGGCCGGAGTCAGTTTGTAACAGAAAAAGTGTGACCAGATGTGCCTAAATGTAAAAAATTATTGTTTTCCAGAAAGTACAATCAAATAACCCTCTCTGGGTTCTTCACAGTATGTATTCTGCTGAGCTAACAGTCCACYTTTTAGCTTTGAGAGTTTGTCTGCTCGCATTTGGCCTTGCAAGCTATCATACTTGTCTTTGTGACGGGATTCATAGTGTCGCCGCAGATTGTATTCTTTGAATACCGCCACCGCCTCTTGACAGATGAACAAAAAAATAATGGTTTGTCCACTGCAGCTTAAATGCCCTGCATTCTGAATCAGTTTTTCTCTTACCTAATCTTTTCACCATTATTCCATTCTCTCTTTGAGAGGGGCGGGTTTAGGATTTTTTTCTGGGGGTTGCCAGATAGGGGCACATACCGCTGAAGGGTGGAACAGAATACCACGTTATATGCGTGTATGTATGAAATAGTTACTAACTAATAATAGTTAATAATGAAAATAGTTCAAAACTAAGGAACATTTTATTGCAAAAGTCCAACTTTATAATCAAATATAAATACACATGTATGAAAAAATAAACTAAACGCTCTCTGGTATTGTTCTGGGGGCCCGACCAAATGGGGAGGCAGGCCGGATCCGGCCCGTGGGCCGTAGTTTGGGGACCACTGATCTAAAACATGCAGGGTAGTGGGTCAGTACAGCTGATTTCCACAAATAGAAATGAAATAAACATCTTTTAGATTTAAATCAGTCTTTTAAATACATAAATTAGGTGTTAAATACAGTCTAAACTTGCAAAGTTCTTTCATCAACCAAATGAGATTTTGCTTGTTGGCTGTTTAAGTTAATAGAAGTTTAGCTCCAACTGCAATCGTATAGAGACAATAATCATACACTGTGCTTTCCACTTAGGAAATAAATTGCTCTATTATCTCGTGATGGTTCACATGAAATTGTTAGTAGAACTACTGTTCAATAAAGCTTCAGTCAATTGAGGCCCATCGCCCTGAGTTCTGTGTCTATATATTTTCTGATTATTATGAGGCATCTGAAATAATGAAATCCTCTAAAACAAACAAAGAGGGAGTTTCATTCCAGGAGCTGTGTTATTTTGTGAATAATCACACTTCTTTATAATTAGGAACGCTGTTAAATCAAATTTCTTTGTGTTACCGATTAAACCTTTTTCTGCCAAAGATTATAGTCAAGTAAWACGCAATTAAAAGAAAACCAACGCACTTAAACACATAAGTGTAATTATGTTGTCTCAACAGAAGGCAGATTTTTCAATTAAAGAATATTTCAGATTTCTTCAACATTTCTGGTGAACGTTTAATATAAAGCAAACCCTTCCCCACCCTGGTAGAGTCCAGACAGTGGCGGATCAAGGATTTTTGGGGGTAAGGGGCCATCAAGAGGCTTTATATTTATAGAGGGGTCAAATTTGTTCAACACCCTTGCACACAAACCCCTTGTATTTTTTAAATGTATACATTTAACCAGTCACATGTTCAAACACTTGTAATGTCATCAAAAAAGCTTGCACAATAAATTATCCTTACCAATTTTATGCGCATTTTTACTGTACATAAATAAAATACTCTCAAACAAACATGTGAGAAAATCCAGCCATCATTTATCAGCTGAAAGTCTTTTTTCTGCAGGATTGTTCAAATCTTTTTAAGAGGAGACGAAGACTTCTGTGAGCGTGATTCATGCTAATTTGACTCATTAACGCCACTAGTGTTTGGACATGGAACAGCATCGTTGCTCCTAGGTAAAGAACAGATGAGTGACAGGACTGGGGCACTTCAGGGGGCCAGTCAGGTTTCAGCTGTGATCAATGCGCTTGTGGCCCCGCCCCCTAGAACAGGCCCAGAGTCCAAAGCATTTGCATACATGTCAAACTCTTCGGATGTTTACCTGTATGAAGAGCCTTAATAATAAAAAAAAATTGCACAACTCGTACCCATGGGGGCGCTGTGGACATGAAAGCACCTGGAGGAAAGGAGAGCGGAAAAAGTTCAAAACTTATTTCTAGCGGCTGAACAAGTTAGAAGATGGCTGTTTGATGTTATTTATTGTTTTTAAAATCATCCAGGCTCTGACATGTTACGTAAATTTGAAAATGAGGTTTTGAAAAAACGCATAGAGATTGCTCTATACATCCGTATACCTGCAAAATGACGTAAAATCTTTATAACTTACAGACAATCTGTACAAGTTGACATGTATGCATTTGCTTGATAAAAATCACATTTCAGCCTCACAATAGGAACTTATTTGCCTTCTGAAACTGCTRAAGACTTTTGCAAGTGTTTTATAAACTGTTGCGAAATTGTGCTGATTTAGGCTATCGTGTGTGTGCGCGTGGATGTGTGTGTGTTCATTCACCACTGACTGTTTCTACAAGTGAGATCCTTGGGAGCAGGTTTTTTGCTCATTACTCTTCTCCTTCTCCAAGCCTCTTATAAATAATAATAAGAAGCCCTTTTAACACAGAAAACACATCGGCACAAGAGAAATGTCCTCTTCAACAGCCTGCAAATTACTTCACCCACTATTAAACCAACAGCTGAGCTTTTTAACTGTCATTATCACAAGAGCATCTGTGTAACGCTGACTTGACGTGCTGTAATAATGACACACCACTTGTCTGTCTACTCAAGGTCTCCTTGTTGCTCAGACTAATTGTTGCTATCATGACCATAGACGGTTTGACCAGATAAAAACACCACAGAGGGCAGAAGGGGAATTGTGTTCCAGCCCATGAGCTCAGGCTTTACAGGACCTTTGGGATGCCGGAGCAGAATGAGGCACTGAGAGTTCAGATTTGAGAATTTATTGCCCCCTTCCCTGAGCTGCACTTAGGTTAATTACACCTGGTGTTTTGGCTGCACTCAAAGGGCCGACTCGTCCACACAGTTAAACACATGACATCAGATGAATTCAACGTGACCTTATCTGCTGCCATATTGTCGTTAAAAGCACGGCTGAAGCACATGTGCAAAAATGAAGCCGAGGCTCAGACCTGCGACAGTAGAAAACAGATTACACGGCAAAGTAAAGATTTATTAGTTGAGTTTAATGGAATAGAGATGACTGGATGGAGGATTTAAATAAATTAACCTTCAGTGGATTCCCCCGGGGCCTGGGGAAATGACAGGGGGAGGCAGGGACAGAGTTTTCTCCTTGTCACCGATGTAATGAATACTGATGACATGATGGTGGCCTGATGGTACTCTGATCATGTTCAACCTGTAAGTAAACATGAGCTTGGCTGGGCGGATGAGACACGCCTAATGATGACTACGAGATAGAAAATTAAGGAAATGAGCCTAAACGATGCATCCAAGATTGGTATTAGTTACGTTTAAAGGGAACATAATGCAAAATCCACTTTTTTAGCCCTTAAATGCATTTTGTTGTGTGCTTGGTGATGCTAGTAATGCAGAAATTTTTAACTTACTCGTTCCCGCTGCTGCGTAGATAGAAAATAGATGGAAAATAAAGCTAATACAGGAGCTGTAGTGAAATAGTTTGTGAATTTACAGCATTTTTTTAAATGTTTGACATAACGTAATAGAGTCAAGCAACACATGACCCATTAGCAGTGAAATGTCAGTGCTGATTCAGTTCCAGAAGGAGTTATGAAAGTAGTTTATTTGGCTTAAACTGAAAGTTACAAATTGTTACGTCCCATTTTTAAATGTCACTTCCATAGCTCAGAGTTCACATTTTTTACCAAGCTTAGAGGCTAAAATGTTGCGTCCTTGTTTCTATTCATTATTAACCTTTATTAGAGTTAATGAAATACTGATTAAACTCCGCTGAACTAAATCAGCTGTTTCTTCTTATGCATGCTTTTGTGTAATAATTTAGCCATCATCTGTTGTATTGTTTGCAATTTACCACATTGTTAATAATCATAAACATACTCAAAAAAAATTTTCTTGTTCACACACTTTGGTGTGTGTCGAGGACCAGAAATGTATTCGAAAATAAGACTTGAATGTTAAATGTAAGAAGTAAAGCCATACAATACCCAGCTGCTGGGACCATTTACCGACTTTATTCTGCAAAAATGGCCATGATCCAGGAAATCCAGTCACCTACAAAAACTTTCTTCTGGGTCTGCCTACTCCCTAAGGGGCAATCTGTCACATTGATTGGGTGTTCTCCATGTGACCAGAAACCTTAAAACAAAATATCCTACCAGCTAGATGAAATATGCTATGTGTTGAGTGTCATTTGAGGCATGTATTAACTAAACATTATCACTATTTAATTATAATAATAGCTAATCACTCAAAATTGATTTTAAAAACATTTCAGGATCACATATGTAGTAGTGCTTTTAAGAATCAGTACTAACAGAACCCCAATAAATTTATTCAATATGTGGATGTTAATTAAAGCTAATGAGATGCTATTAAATATTGGCAGAGTTAAAAGAAGGTCATTGTATTCTACCCAGTATTTTCTACATTCATCAGAGTGTGGCACACACTTTTGTGTTTCTTTAGTCACTGTTTGGTACTGTTAAAGCMCCAAAACTAGGTGGCAAGCTCCATGCCTACAAACTTAGGTCTCGGCTCGATTAGGAATGGGTACCTTTGACATTTGAATCAATTTGGTACCAATATCCGGTACCTGGAAATCTGTACCGGTACTCAACGGTACCAATTTTTGGTAATTTGTGTGTGTTGTTTTTATTTTTATGATAAACCTTTTTTTATTTATTTAACACATTTCTCAATATATAAAATTTAACAAATATCAATACAACATCCAACTCTATGTATTGTAACAGCAGTTTTTAACTAATTTATTTAAAGTGAAAACTCTTCAAAACAACAAGACTGTTTTACACAAATTAAAATCGAGCTCCACGCATTTCTATTGATGTCATTTCCCCACTAGAAAAATTGTGTGATGGAGGTCCATGGAAGGCAAATAAGTTTAAATCAAATAAGCAAAAGAGGATTGAGTTAAAATAAATWAAAAATATTCAAGCTATGTTTTGAGCATCCAAAAGGCGTCCAACACTTCAAATTAGCTGCTTGTGCTCTTCAGGTCAGACACATTCGGACTGTCAGGAAGCACCTCTGCTGTTTTCCTCTGCCGGTCTCTGTTTAATGGTGGATGAAATAAAGAAAGTGGCGGTACTTTATTTACTTCGAGCAAGCGAACGTTGTGCTCACAAGATAATTAATCCACCAGATAATTCAGAGGCGATCTGTTCGGTGAGTTTTACTCCAGGAGCTATGAGGCTCGCTTTCAGCTACGCTGAACTCTACTGAACCAGCAGCTGCTGACGTCATTACGCTCTTACGTGATGCTGCTTTCAGGACAAGCTTGGAAAATCTCCCACTCTTATGCCAATACGGTTGCAATGATGCATTTAGGTTTCGAAACATGGTACCGTTTGATGTTACGTGAATAGGTTCTCAGTAGTACCGACAGACTTTGGTCGGTACTTTAAAAAGTATCGAATTCGGTACCCATCCCTAGGCTCGATTGAAGTAAACTCTGAGGTTCGAATGCGTGTTTTTAGCCACATAGCACATTTGCCCAAGACATGTTTGGTCACAAGTGACTTACTGTAGGCATATATGCTACCAGGCTAACAATATGTCAGTGCCAAGTGGACTGAAGGCCACTTTCAAAAGMTGGGAGCAGATTAATAGTAATTCTCATATCTTGTATATACCTTGCTTGATAAGGAATAAGGTGGACATCACCGTTATGAAGTCTGATGCTCTCCTACTCAGTGGACATGGAGCCGTCTCAGCCTCTTTGTGTGAAAAATGGCATTCTTCATGCTTCTGCCTCATCTTCCGCTCATTCTGACCCCATTGTTGAAGAGTGTCAGTTTGGCACATTTGCCAAAGACAGACAACTGACAAAACTTGACACCACTCCATGTTTGTTTACATTTCATGAAGAAGGAAGTTGCTCTCAGTGTCTTGTTCAGAGGTTTTCGTCTCGTTTCCTTCAGTGGTTTTTGGTGCAGCGCCACCACAGACGAGGGGTTGAACACATTCACATGGATTGGTTCGTTTGGCAAAGTACAGTGTGAAAGCAAATCAGATGAAAATGTAAACAACTGTTGCAATTTTGGTCCTCAATCGAATCAAGTTCACCAGACAATGAGGTTTGAAAACATCCTAAAGATTTCTATGAAAAATAATGGATCCACAACATTCAACTACCTTCAAAGAGCCATAAATCCCATCTTTAATAGAGACTCTTGATGACAATAAAACTTTGATCACATAATTATCCAATCCAAGTTGTAAACACTATTTTAAAGACAGAAGACTGAATAAATTGTAAAATTTCCAGTATTTTAGTCTTTTGACGTCACAGTTTGCAGCTTTTGTTTGTTTGGAATATAAAACCAAACCCGGTTTAGCTTTCCCCACAAAAGCAGTTGTTTTTTTGTGGGGAAAAACTTGGACTGGTTGGTGCACATGGATCTCCTCACATAGTGTGGTTGGGTTTTGCTTCACATCCAGTCTTTCTGTTAGCTCTGCATGTTGAAAAATCACACAACGGGGGACTCTGTGCCGCACAATATGACAACCAGGGGTCCTGACAAAGCACCAGCATGTGATGAGTTTCCAACGTGAGCAGGCTCAAGTTTGTGTTTACACATGCCTGCTGTGTGCACTTATGTGGCTCGTTGTGGGTGGTTGCATGCTGAAGTGTGTGTCTCTTTGTTTGCGAGAGACTGTGTACTGTATGTGATGTCTTTTGCAGCCTCATTGTGTGGATACCTTGGAGCTGACAGCTGGCACAGCTGAGATATTTGTTTTTTTTCCCCTGCATTTGGTTTGCTATGGAAACAGCCAAAACTGAGCAACAGCAGCTGATACAATTGCTGAGAGATATGTGCCACCATGGGTTATGGTGTCACCATGGATATCCAACCTCTGCAGAACCAATTTATTTAAAACTTTATGGAAGTGTGAATGGTTCTGCTTTCAGTAAACCTTCAAAAAAAATACATGACATTTAGGTCATTTTATGTCACGGTTGGTGGTATTGGTGAAAAATGTTGATACTAAAACAGAAAAATCTAAGAAAACACTGACATAATTTTTTTGGAGTGGAGAACCATTAATTTTGAGTTAGCTTTCTGCATGTCATGATCTGTGTTTTTGTTTTCATTTTCTAGTGTTTCTCTAATCCCCAKTGTTTCTCTTCCCTGCTGTCTTGCCTCCAGCCCYGCCCACGCTCACCTGTTTCCTCTTGTGTCTYCCCAGGTGTTTCCCATTGTCTCTTAATTTGTTTGCTTTATATTCTGAGTCTTGTCATCCRTGTTTGTTGGATCATAGTGTTTCCTGCCTTGTCTTCGTACCTGTGAGTTTTTGCCTCTGTCTTAAGAGTGGTTTTGAGCTGCCTCGCCAGCCTTTTTCTGTTTATTAAAGCTTTTGGTTACATTTTTTTGAACCTCGCCTGTGCCCTGGGTTTTTCCTGCTACATTCTTGATACTGCAACTGAGTTACATCTGACATTTTCTTTCTTATTTTCTACGAAATTCAAAGCAACTCATTTAAAATCAAATTATGCATTTGGCCAACCCAACCTTTTGCGTCTGTCATTTAATGCTCAGACGTTAGTGCAGAGGTTTTAGAGCTTTTGGGTGAAAACATTTTCTGTAAATGKCTGGGGATCAGATGTTCACTGCATGATAAATTAGCACAGTGTTGTAAAACACATCACAACATTGATGCATAGGTCAAACCCATTCACTTTTTTGTGTTTTGTTTTTGTAACAAAATCAAACTTGACATGTGACGGATGGTTAAAACAGACAGACAAAAACRACATCTTAATTCCTACTGCTAGAGTTGGAAAGTAAAAGTAATTTTTTTTTTCAATTTGAGTATTACAGAGTTCTGTGTGTGATAAAAGATGTGCCTCTTTTGTGAAAAAAGTTCATGAAAACGTTTTTTTTTTYAAACAATTTTAGCTTTCATCTCTTTTCTATTTTTTTTACTTTTTTATTATTCATTTATATTTTTGGTGATATAGATTTGCTGAATTTATGGTCCTTTCTGGTCTTGACTAGAGGCAGATATTGTGTGGGCACCTTGTGAAACTATTGATGAATGTTCTTTCACATGTTCTCTTTGGTCTTTTTATGCAGTAAGAAGCACTGCTGACACCGGCGCAGCAAAACACAAGTCCTCTCTTGTTTTTAWATCTGAAAGCTAGATTGGAAATCTATACGTGCAAAGGAAATAAAGACTTTAAATTATACCTAAACAAAAGGATTTTATTTTGTTGGATGTATCCGCATGTCGGCTGCTTAYGTAACGGCCCMGCRCCRAGGGCTGTCCCAATTAATGAGCAGCTTCTCTTGTGGCTGATGAATGTGGCCCACAAAACCCTGAAAATGAAGGCTGCATCTAAGTGTCCTTCACAGTTGAGATATCCCAAAATTTATAACTCCGTCAGCAAACTAAACAGAAAAACGAAGACGACATTTTTGCTCTTCTACCAATATGGTGTTTTTAAATATTCACAGACCAAAGAATTTACTTTCAAATATATGTTTAGCAATGTAGTTGATGAAATTTATGCTGCAATGAGATGTTAAAGTGCAATTCCAAAGTGACATATAATGTTTTTATTAAGTCATTAAGTGATACCTTCAGTGGAAATATGTAAATACATGTCCTAACAYATTGTAAGTCTGAAAGCACATGATATAAAATGTATATCTGGTAACGGGGTAGCTTGTGGTCTCACAAACATGTCATCTGCAGACTAAGCCGTCTCATTTCCCAGCCGTTTTATTCAGTCTACCCTGACTGTAGGCTGTAGCCTCCATGGGCCATGGACTAGGTAGGCTGCAGCCCCTGAAGKGGGGCACGTTAGATGTCCTGCTTTCATTTGGTGCACTTTTGTTGATGAACTTTCCCACCATGACCAACACTCTTCTTCTCACTAATGCTCCTGGTGCTAAAAAGATTGGGCCACCAAGTGAAAAGTTTACATGTTCTATGTGCTGATCCGGCTGCTAAAGTCAAATTAAGATCTGTCACAGCTACTAAGTTCA
>NW_013952403.1:162575-164318 GCF_001266775.1 Austrofundulus limnaeus | reverse complement strand
AATCTGTGCGTACGAATGGTTCTTGCATGAGGCCCAATCTGAGCAATTCAAATTCAATTCCTGCTGGCACAAGATTTATCCCATACAGTTTCTGTGGATTTTTCTTTAAACCCCACAAAATATGTAGTATGTCTTTGAACAAACTCATGTTTGATTTTGTCTTTAAATTAACAATTTTATCACACAAAAAGTTGTGTCTTCATCTGCTAAAAACATAACAGATGTCAGTGTAGATTTTCAGTCATATAGAGTATACAGTACATGAGTGATTTCATTAAATAAATCATCTTACTATCCACACTTTCAGGAATAAACAGGACAAAGTTCAGTTAGAGTTGGGGAAATTGAGGAAAACTTGTCAGTTTTTAGATTTTTTAGCATAWTATAGTTTCTAGAGGATGTTAGACAGTACGATAGGGATTCTAATAAAAAGCATGTTTTTTATGGCCCTGATGTGAGAACCTAAACACAATGGAAAATCCTTCTTTTCTTCCTTTTCTTCTTCTATCATGCCTGATCGTTTGGCCCTAGTGATTTCTTCTCCTATGTTTTTTTATGTCTCGGATGAAAGTTTCCAAAAAATCAGTAAACAGACTGAAAGCAAAAAATCTCAAATAAGCAGCAGAAGTCAAACTGACACTGCGCTGCGTCTGTCATGCAGCAAAAGGGAGTGTGAGAGAGAAAAAAATCCTGGACAGATGGATGTTGATGGGCCGCAGACATCTCAGGAAAACCAGACAGATGCACTCAGTGAAAAGATGCACATCACTAAGCTTGATGTGTGGACTTTTTTTGGTGAGAAATGTGTGAACACCTGGATTATTTACATGTACCGCTAAACATGAGTCGATGGAGGTTCTGTTTTCTGAATCGTCGATCTGAACGACTGCGTCTACAGAACTGCTTGCGAACAATGTGGTGAAAGCATGCCTGGATTCTGTGTCACAGAATACATGTTTTTTTYTKMTGRTGAAAATGTAATTATGTGCTATTATGTGGATGCTTCATTGTGCTTGGATTTGATACAGTCCTGTTGATTGATGCGTTCATATTCAAGTCAAGTCTCACACCTGCAGAGATGTTTGTTCCTATCAGGTGGTGCGCTGCAATTCTGATAATGACTTTAAATTGTGCATGTGTTTATGCCTGCTGAGACCACCCCTTATTTCTAATGGTGGTGGTGGTGGTGATGGTGGGGGGATAACGTTTGTTTTATGCACGCAGTGTGAGAACATCTTTGTTACAGATTTTCTCAAGTGTTTTTCTTTTCTTCCTTTAGTGTRAACTTTATGATTTTAATCAATGTTAGATCTCTCAAGAAAACAGAAAAGGCACACATTTGGAAYATGAGTCAAAAGAAAATATTTGCTCATCTTTGTGCGAAGATTATAGAAAATGAAAACAAGATTTGAAGCATTTTAAAGGTATTAATTTACACTGTAAATTTCATGAATAGCTCCCCATTTATTCATCCTGTTCAGTGGTGTTTGCTGGCATTGTTGTCTCTGCAATAAGATCTTCTGTTCAAATCTCGACTGAGGCTTTTCTGTGTTTAGTTTGCATGTTTTTCAACACAGTTTTTTTCCCCTAGTATACTAGTTTTCTTCTACTGTCTAAAAAACCTGAAAGTTAAGTCAATCATTACATCTAAATTAACCTTAGGAATGAGAGAACATGGATGCCTGTCTGATGTGTCTCTCAGGTCTAAGGTGTGCATTGCCTTTTACCCAGGGCCGGATTAAC
>NW_013952403.1:158820-161848 GCF_001266775.1 Austrofundulus limnaeus | reverse complement strand
ATGAAAACCCTGTCCTGATACCTGTCTGGTTTCTCAACAACAACATGTGATCCAGTCATGTGATTTAACCTCCATCCTTAGATAAACCCCAAAGAAAAATTTATCTTGCATAAATTATCAAGAAACCATCTATTTTCTACGAAAGAGAAAATTCTAACACTGTGATTTGTGTTGTATTTTTCTTTCTAGTTTCCACTGTAATGCAAAGTTTGAAAGTCTACAAGCACCAGCAGAAAACTCCAAATCATTTAGAGACTGAAAATGTTCCAGATGTCAATTGCTTTCGAAACAACACAGGTCTTATAGACGGGCTGATCATGTCAAATACGCAGAGAGAAAGCCCTCTAAAATRCAGTGGAACACAAAACAGTTTGTGAAATGCCACATGGAAAAACGGCTCCATTTGTCCTTGTCCAATAGTGACCAGAAAAGCGACTCAGCTGAATGAGGGTTGCCTCTAAAATTTCTTGTAAACACATTATAGGTCTGGTATTTCCAATATAAAGAGCCAAGACATAACAGTGATATAAACGCTGGGCTGCATCCATAAATGTATGAAGCCAATCTTATGTCTGGATCTACTGGCAACTTTCTATGCATTCTGATGCACAAGAGTTACACGTGATAGAAAAAAAAAAAAACAGAACATTCAGCCTTAGTGAATATATCTCTGAGGCAGTTCCAGGTAGAATGAACTAAATAACAGCGCAAGTCGTTGGTAAGCTTACACAAAATTACTATATTTCAAAGAGAATAAATTCAGCATGAGTGTGATCAGTCGAGTTTAACTAAATTCGTATCAGTTTTTTACAAAAAGGAAAACTAAAGTGCTGCACACAACARATTAAAACTGATTTATTTTTCACTGTTGTTGTGCAAACATTATTTCAGTTTTAATTCAGGCTGTCTTCATGAAGAATTGACCTTAGCTGTGTAATGAAGAAAACAAACATAGAAGTATAGAAATGACACTAGCTAACATAGATTTATGCACAACGTTGCACATGATAATAATTTAGCATTTTCAGGGCACATCCAACACCTTTAAACTGCACAGCTAAATGCTTCATTTTTCCCTAAAAAAACATTTGTGTAACAAATAAGACAATATCCAATTTCCAGTAAAAGACCAAAAATATACGCCTGAGATAATTTTTTTACATGATCAGTTTATTATACCACCACTGAGGAGTAAATAACTCCTGACCCCTGTTGCAGTTATGCTTTTATTTTGTTAAAATTTTRAAAATTACATGATTGTGAACAATCTAGATGTGGTCTTTTTGATACAATGATGTATAAAAAAAAGGGATGAGAACCTAAATGCAACTCCACAGACAGGAAATTAAAAAACACAGTAGATTTATAAAATGAATTTAAATTAAGGTTGCTACAGCAATAAAAAACAGAATAAAACATTACAGAAAGAGGTGAATAAGACCCAAAAAAACTGCTGAAATCTGATGCTAAATATACTGAGAGAGCTGAAATCTAACAAGTCTAATTCACAGGTGTGCTAATTAGGAACTAAGCTGAAGTCTGAAGGGAGAGGAATTCAAAACCATCTAAAAAAAAGACAGGTACACAGAAAGTACAAGAAAAGTCACCATCAACTTTTAAATCACAAAATAAATAAATAAACAAATAAATAAATAAACCGACAGAAAATGACAGTAAATCTCTGAAATGAATTTACATCTTGAACAAAATTAAACCAACAAACAAAAAAGTCTAAAATGTCAAACATGATTTTTAAACTACAGACTGAAAATCAACAGCTTATAAAAACTCAAATTTGACTTCTCCTGWCTGAACTGAGCACACTTTGCAATAAAATAACTTTTACATCTAAATGAATGGAACAAGTAAAAATTTTCCAAAAATGTCTTATTTCACTTCGTACTTTATAAATTCACACCCTAAATTTAAAAGAATATGTCCCCACCAATCTAATCATATATCCATGTAAATATATTGCATGTCTCTATACAGTCATCCTTTATTAAACAGTGTGTGTGTGTGTGTGTGTGTAGATTTGCATCAAGTTCAAAACCTAATACTCATTTTTCAGAATTAAAGTTTTTCAGTTTAATTCCTCCATGTCAATCAACTATCTCTAAATATAGTGTCTTATTGGTATACAACTGTGTGTTTTTTGTTTTGTTTTTTAAGCAGATGTTTTGTTTATACAGTGTCTTGTAGGAATAAATTGTGACGTGCCTATGATGGCTAATAGACACACACATTTTTATACTATTACTACACTAAATTCATGTTTTATTTCATTTGCTTGAATTTTTTCAAATTTATTTTCCTTCTGCAGAGGCAAGACTCGCTTYRAGCAAATCATCCCACTCTTTATGTYAGAACAGGGWAAACCCAGGTTACATTGGAGGATGRGGGGGGGAGGGGGGTATTCATCAACAAAGAAATACAAAAATGATGTAACTGTGAGAAATATCATTAGAGAATATAAAGACAAAAAAAGAAATGTCAAAGAAAGCTTTCCGACTCATTGAAAAAAGATTGTAAAATATTTACATTAATGTTCGGAAACTAAGCTGAATGTGTCACACAGGATCACACTTCTCAAGGACTGGAGCAAAGTTTAGTTCATAGAAACTAAAACTAACAAAACAGTTCACTTTTTAAAATTATGAACTAAAATCATAGAACTAAAGAAAACTGCTTTATTTTTTGTTATTGTTTTTTGTGCTTTATATTGCTTAACGGTTGATTAAAAAGTCTTGGTGATACATGTAATATGACACTTGTAATATCATTGCATTATTCCTGTTTTGTACATTTGTTTGCTTCTCTCCTACTTTGTTTATCCATTTATATTATATTCTGTACATTATAGGTTTTGGGAAAGCTGGTTCGAATCACATAAAATTAATTTCTGTTGTCAGGATGCAAAACTAGTCTTACAAACTCTGAAAGTGACGATTTGTTCAAACGCAATCACTTGTATAGCACTCTGACGCTGATGCCCTGTTCTCATTATATTCTACAGTACATGTAAATG
>NW_013952403.1:155666-158202 GCF_001266775.1 Austrofundulus limnaeus | reverse complement strand
TGTGTGTGTGTGTGTGTAAGTTGTTTTTGTTTAATATTTAGAATAAAATTTATTATTATTTTAGCTACATCCTGGTAAAACTGCTGCAGGATGTTGTACAGCAATGTAGAAAACAGTCATATTCTGTTAACTGAAGTGTGTAGAGTTTCTTTGCTCATGTTTCTTGGTCTTTTAATCTTTTTTTTTTCCCAGATAACAAAAACAACAGAAATCTTCCGTTCCAGGTGCGTTCCACTGTGTCACCCTGTGATAAAACAACAAGTACTCTGAGATAAATACGATTACATTCTGTTCTTCATTTCATTGTAGAATAAACCTCAATAAATGCATTTGACTTTCTCACGTTTCAGTTTTCCTCGAAATATGATTTTGCTGCATCAGACGTCCATCTGTGGAAGCAAAGGCAGTGAAAATAACAACAAAAAGTGCAGCAGGATCCATTATGGATGCATCAACAGTGACAGCCGTTGTCCTAGAAACATAATACAGCATGACTCGCTAGAACTAGTGAGTTAAGATATCAAAATGAACAGAAAACAGTTTATGGATATATTTTTAAAAATAAAATCCTATTATTTACTCTCCTAAAGAATACATTTTTTTTGTTTCTCTTTTTTACGGTTGTGCCAACCATATTCTGTTTTCTGTAAACACCATGAGGAATATATGTCTGCTCTGTTTACGTTTCCTCTGAGATTAAGAACTGGTATGTGTGTGTAGGTGTGTGCGTGTGTGGTCTGCTCAGATTAAAGCCTGTCAGAAAGCCTTAAGATCAAAGCCTTTGTAGAGCACAAATCTTATCTGTCACTGGAAAAGCCACACAGTTTTGTCTCCCGCATCTCAGAGACTGAGCAAAGTCTCAGCCGTTGTTTTTCACTCTGTCAGTTTGTCGTGTTGTGAACGCTTTGATTCTTCTGTCAATGTGTCAATAATGCTTTTATGAGTGCATCGTTGACACGTTGACACCTCTTGTTACCTTCAATTTATCTATAAAAACATACATGCTTTGTGGTCACAGTTAGTGTTTATTCTAGGTCCTTCCTGCTGGTTTGGGCAGCATTTCTTATTTTGGTTATTTGCTTTTTTTTAAAAGTGGTTTTAGAAAAGATTATGCTTTGGTTATTACCTGGTAGAGCTCCATAAAATCTTAAATTCAACAAAAGACACACACAGTTTACCCCCAGTTGACATTTCTCAAGATGTTTGTAATAAAATACACAATTTTAAATTGACTTATTTATTCTACTGGAGCTTTTTACAGAGTAGCAACCAGTTCTAGCAGCAATTATTGTTGAAGGACTTCCTTATACTTCCAGGAATAATAATAAAAAAAAAAAAACACTCAGCTTTGATTTCTTGTAATCATCAGATCTCTGCATTGGGATATTAGACCGTATTGTTGCCCAGTATTTGTGCACATGTGTGGAGCACATGTTTAGCACAGCTTTTGTCTGAGTGGGTAATAATAGCCTTAGTAACAAGCGAATTCACCAGAGCATTGTTCCATCAAGCCAATGATGGCGGCCCAGTAATGGCAAATCAGTAATTACAGATGATTAGTGTTTTGTCTAAGCTGGCTACGACTCCAGTCTCGGAGAGTTATAGCTGTTCGCTAATTTGAAGACATTCCCAGAAGGACAAACAACCAAATGACGGAGGTCTTCAGTACAACAGCTGGAGTTGCTGGATTTACAGGCTTACAGGGTCAAACCATGTCAGCCCTCGAGTCCTCCTCGTTCTCTGCGAGCTCCCCCATCTCTCTGAGGACAACTGATGGGACCTAATGGATTGATTCGTCTCATTACGTTTGTCACATCATTAGACGCACATACTGTCAAACAAAAGGCCTGCGCATGGAGACATGGCCACACACGTGCTGTTTGGGGTCATCTGTGGTTACCAAGTAATAAATTACGTGGACAGCCAAAGCTAGGTGACTGAGCACAAGAGCAAACGAGGACAGTGTTGTTTTACCCTCACAAATCCTTTGGACAAAACTCTCGAGTGACTTTGTTTTAATAATTTTATCAGGCCGAGCTACCATCTGCAGCATGCACAAAGGTCAGCAGGTGCTAATGTCCTCTAGGTGACAGATAAGAAAAGGTGTCGCTACTCACGCGGTGTGTTTAAAGTAATTACGGGACAATCAGTGTATGCTGCCAAATACTTGTTTATTTAGATTATTTCAGCCAAAGACATAACTATGTGGCCTTTCATGTGTGGAGGACCACATCTGCCATAACTGGAAATACATGTAGAAATAATTAAACGGCTTGATAAAAGAAACAAATGGCTTGATAAATTAGTAATTAAGTAATAATGTGGCAATTATTGCATAAAAACATCAACAAATAAGAGCGTAATTAATTTATTTGTCTACACAGTGCAACATAAATTAAGATATCATTTTAAACCTTATTAATTTAAGATTATTACAATTACTTCATTTTATTATTCATTTTATTCATTTTTTATTAATTTTACTTTTTGATTTCATTATTTATTTTGTCTATATTTTCCCTATTCTATATTTATT
>NW_013952403.1:150260-155294 GCF_001266775.1 Austrofundulus limnaeus | reverse complement strand
TGTATAGTCAAATAAATTAATAACACTCTTATTTGTTGATGTTTTTATGCAATAATTGCCACATTATTACTTAGTTCCTAATTTATCAAGCCATTTTTTTCTTTTATCAAGCCGTTTAATTATTTCTACATGTATTTCCAGTCATGGCAGATGTAGTCCTCCATATTCAACAGCATCTGAAAATCCTATTGTAAAAGATAATGTTTTAGCAAAAAAGGAAATAAATGTAAAAATAAAATAATAATCCTTTAAAAATGTGTAAATCAGATGAAAGAGAGTATGTTTATATTAACAGCAACTCCATTAACCATCTCCAGGGTGTTTAGATAAAATAATCAGAGGTGTCAATTACAAATTTAAAACTTAATTACTGTATAATTGGCTAACTGGATGCAAAATATTTTGTTAACAATAAAAGGTTGCAGTTGTGTGAGCATCATAATTCACCATTAAATAACTAACATGCAGTCATTGTTGTTGCCATGGATGCTAATAAATTCAGTTATATTCATAACAAGAAAGTAATTCCTGAAAATACCACCCACCAGGTTTTTAATATCCACCTTTGCACTTTTCTTTTCCACTGTGTTTTTTTCCCCCCAAGGAGTGCATGAAACCACAGCTCAAAAATATATATATAAACTGCTTCAGCTGTTCTTTTTCCTAATCATTTCAGACAAGTTTTGGTATTAAAAATAGGACATTTGTCTTTTTGATTTCTGTTTTCTTTACAAAATCAAGGGAACAGGGACATTTCAAAGCTGATGGTTAGTTTAAGACAGGGGTGTCAAACTCCAGTCCTCGAGGGCCGCTATCCTGCATGTTTTAGAGGTTTTCCAGCTCCAACACACCTGATTCAGTGATTGAATTAACTCTTCAAATTGGGCAGAAGCCTGTTAATTACCCAGCGATCAAAATCTGGTGTGTTGGAGCAAGAAAACCTCTAAAACATGCAGGATAGCGGCCCTCGAGGGCAGGAGTTTGACACCCCTGGTTTAWGAAATATGAATTCTGCTTCTAAACAGCATTAGTTGACATTTGAAATGAACATTTATTCTGTAAAACACTTAATTATTTAATTATTTCAGAATAAAAATGTTAAATGGCTTTATCACATTTATAATCCACTGAACTTTTCATTTTTAAACTCCAACTTACTTTAGAGGAAAATCTTGTTTTGGGTTTCAAGTTGTCAAGAGATTTGTTAGTTTGTGTTTTAAATTTTGTGACCTGACAGATGAAATTTAAAAGCATTGAAGTAAATTAATGCTCATTACCTTTTGTACACTTTGGCAGCGTAGTTTGTCAGTATTTTAGATGTGAATGTGTTTAAATTAATTTGAAATGAAATGAAAATAAAAGAAGTGTGCCTCTTTAAACAACATTTTTTTTGTGAAATATTTAATCAAAACTGTCCAGCATCCAGTCAAACACAATACTGTGGAGCACAAAAAACACAATTCACTTTCATAAATCACTTACTAGAAAATCTGTTAGAGAAAAAAAAAACATTATTTGAAGGTTACAGAAATATGTAACAACAGTCAAATCAATGGACAGTCAGAAAGTCATATTGCAATAATTTGTAAAGTTGTGTCAAATCCAGAATACAGATTTTCACAAACAAACATAACAAAATTGCATAATAATGGACAGTTCTGAAAAAAAAAATTACACTAACCATATTTTTCAGTGTTTCTACATCTTCATTTTTTTACATCTAGATATAACTAAACAAACTTATCCAGATTTAAATGTCCTCTTTATGATTAGGTGAAATGTTAACTGTCAGCTGGCAACATTTTGGACTTAAAACCACAAAATTAGAGTACAACAAATGACAAAACAGGACAAAAACACCCTAAGTTTTATTATTTAGTTTTATGGGTCGACATCATGCAAGTTTGTTAAAAGAAAAGGGAATCAGTCAGGCTTCAGTCTTATAACAAAGCATTTAGCGTGATTATTATCAAACACTGAAGCCATAAAAAAAGATCAATTCGTTTTTTTTATTTTCTTGCTCAGAGCTCTGAATCGTGACCTGTGGACTGCTGGATGACAGTAGCAGTTATTTATAACTGCTATCAGGTTTCTGTCAAGTGTTAACAGAACAGTGCTTTTTACAAGCTAAATGACTCACAATGCTTAACATTCTGACAATATAGCAGCAAGAAAAAAGCTTCTTTGTGTGTCAACCTTTTTCTCAGTAGTACCCCTAACCTGCAGAGGTGTGTGAACTGTGAATCAAAATGTACTTGCACGAGGACTAACGAACATTTTGAGTTCGACTGCAGAATAATGAAGACAAATGGTCAAGCGATGGTGGCTGAGTGAAGAAGGACGTGTTTTTTGATGGCGAAGATCCCCACCCCATAAAACTTGAAGCCCCCTCAGTTGTACGTCACAGGGGTGATGATCAAAGGAGCCACGTTTTTACCTTCCTCACTGCTGCAGGGGCTGAAGAATGGAAAAAGCTTCCCGGTGAAGTTGCATCCAAAAAAGGAGTAGATGTTAGCCCTCATATCCACATCATAAAAGGATACCTGGCCCTCCTCGTAATCTACAAACACCCCGACCTTTTCAGGTATGGTCCTCACATGCAGTTTGACTGGAGGACCTGCGTTGGCTGTTAACTCGCCTCCTTTTCTCAGCCAGATTGTCCAGTATCCGTTCTTTGGGCTCAGTCTTATGTCCCCCTTCCTGTTGATGACCTCGTAAGCCACYCCTAAATCCCACTGTGTCTTGTCTTTTACCAGAACCTCGTAGTAAAACTTTCCAGAGGAGAAACCTTCCAGTGCCAAAACGTTGAGGACGTGATCAAACCTCTGTGGTTTGTGCGGGACCCTGTTTCGGTTTCCGCACGCGACTCGCTTCCCCCCGTCGGAAACAATGAGCTCAGAGTGCGCCGTGTCGGGATCGAATGTCACGTTCACTGCGTGTTTCTGCTTGTCTTTGAAGGAAGGATCGCACACTTTGTTTACCTTAGCTGTGACTGATGTCTCCAGCTTGGCCAAGCTCTCYTGGATTGCAAACTGGTCTGCGTTAAACCCCACATCAGACCAGTCCTTCACCTGAGGGCAAACTATCGGAAGAGAAAGAACGCTCTCGAGAAATTTCAAGGGGTCGCTTGTCAATGAAATGCTATTAAGCTGCTGCTTTTTCAGCTGTATTTTCTCAATTTCTGCATTCAGTTCTTGAATGAAGTCTTTGGCTTCTTTTTCTCTTGTTTTCAGTTTTGTGTCGATGACCTCAGTTAGCTCTTGTTGGCTTCTCTTCATGTAATCCACCAGAGCAGCCATCGTGTCTCTGCTACACAACACTRCCTCCTCTGCATTATTTCTGCTCGCATCCAACGAGCGTTGAATYGCACATATTTTCTGCTGACGGGCCTGGATCATCTGATCCGTGCCTTTTCTCTCTATTCCCAGCTGTTCTTGTCTTGTTTCAGCCTCMTCTTCCAGAGTCACCGTCTCGTGCTTTTGATGCTCTTCATTTCGGCAGAGCTCACACAGAAACATGTGATCCGCTCTGCAAAACAGCTCCAAAGGTTCACCGTGCGTCTTGCACAACCTGTTCTCCAGGTTATCGACCGGGTGAATTAGTTTGTGTTTTTTTAGGGCTGGATTTTTCAGATGAGGCTCCAGATGGGTTTGGCAGTAGTGTAAGAAGCACACTAAACAGGATTTCATGGCCGTGGACTTTGGCTCTGTGCATAGATTGCAGAGCACGTCTCCGCTCCCAGCGTGTTCTGCGGCACTCGAGRACTGATTTCTAACCRTGGTTTTGAATTTTTCCGCCATCTCGGCAATGAAAATGTTAACTCGAAGCATCGGTMTGGTGGTAAACTCCTCTTTGCACAGTGGGCATGGAAATAAAGTTCTAAAATCTGTCCAGTGTCGTGTAATACAGTCAAGACAAAAGGTGTGCCCACAGGGAATTGACACAGGTTTAGTGAACACATCCAGACAGATGGCACAGCAGAAGTTTTCTTCAGCTATTAGACTTTTGGTCGAAGCCATTTCTAAAAAAACATAAGAATAAACATCAAAAAACAGCATTAGAGGAACAATATATCTGTTTCAACACATTAAACAAATAAAAACCTGAGGGTAAAGTTAAAAAAAAGAAATATTACCTGCTTTATGAAAGCTTCACAGAAACTTCAAAATGTATAGCAGACTAAAACTTCAGTCAGCCCGTCCTTTGCTTTCACTTTCGCTTGTGATTACACTTCCTGTGGAAAAAATTAACCCTTTCCATGCGCAATCAAACAGCTTGAGAATATTTCTTTCAGATTCCTTTTATRTTGATTAAAAAAACAGTAAAAGTGTCTCAAATCTGTATTTCAAAGGCCAGCAGTTGCAGCGRTTTGTTTTTGCTGCACATCATTCACGTTACATTTGACTGTTGCTGCTTTTCAGTCAGAAACTGCTTTCATGTTAAGCATTAGGCACAGATGAAAATAGAGTAAAACAACAATAAACGGTGCCAAATGCACAACAGCCGTGTAAATATGCATTCAGTATGTACATGTGTTTTTTATGATGTAAAGTTTGAGCATCTGTGGGGGGGGGGGGGGAAACAACAAATAAATGTAAAACCTGTCATCCTGGGTTTGGTCTCACAGGAAACAATGTTTCCTGCATCTATGAGGGCTTTTTGAAAGATGAAAGCGTTCATGTTTCCATGAATTTTTCAATATGTTAACAGCTTCCTGTGTGAAACAGAGTTTTGAATCCTTCCTGTGCTCGCAGTCAGATTTGAAGGAATTCAGATGTGAACGTTTTTTTTTTTTTGGAAGCTCAGTTTAAAAATAGAGACATGGATGTGAATTTCAGTGACATATTCATTTGCAGTAAATTTAGTTGGTATTCTCATATGTGGCTGTTATGTTTGTTATATACATTAAATTACAAGTWTATGTTTACTGTAGTTTTTGTGTGAAGCTGAGTATCTCGTATGGCGTTAACATTGGCGATGTTATTTTATTTATTTTTTTTCACTTCAGTAGAAATTTAATCTTAGGTCGTATTC
>NW_013952403.1:145093-149170 GCF_001266775.1 Austrofundulus limnaeus | reverse complement strand
AAGTCTACAATACAGCAACACTCATTCATGTAAGGAATTTTATTATGGTTCTATTAAATTTTAATACTAAAATTTAAAGAAAGTTTATGTTTTTTTTTTTCATTTTTTTGCAAAATAAACAAGATGTATAAATTTTAAAAAGGCAAATTAAAGGGGCTTATACATACGCATTACAGCACCCTCTTTATTTCTACTCTGCTTGCAGTTTTCATCTATTTTCATGCCCTGCAGCAATAATAAAGAAAACATGCAAATTATAAATCACATTATGTGGTTTGAATAAGAATAGTTTGCTAAGACTTTGAGTAAAGGTTCRTTGTTAGACAGAGACAAACTTTACAGAACTCTTCCAGACATGTTTTCATATAAAACAACAGGYCATTTACCCTCCATAAAACTGTAGAAACATCTAAATTCATGCTTGAACATCTGTCACAGTTCAAGTGATATAAGTCATTCTTTTTATACATATTGTACCTGAATTAGGCACTRTTTCTTAGCTTAGCTGCACTTTACCCAATAATATTCAATATTTTGAGAATATTTTTTTTGTGTTAAATGATAATTGTAATGGTTACTCCTTGTGTTGTACAAACTAGTTTTTTCAATAAATGTATTGTTGCGTGGCATGCAGTTGAGCTGAAAAAAATGACTACAAGGTTGTAGCAGAAATAGCAGCAGGAATGTGATGCTGGGAGGACTTGACTAATGTGTAATTTTCAGTTCAAATGCCACCATAATAATATCTGAGACCATAAAAAGTTCTACAAGTGGTTGAGAGTCATTTTATGTAGCTAAATCTCTGGGCTCTAAGGTGGAAATAACAGAGATTTAGGACTGAAACACAGCTTTTATTTCGAGAGCTGTTGTTGTTTTAAACATCTCTTCCCTTCTCATGTCTGTGGCTTRAAGGGAAAAATGGAACCATAGAAGCAAACTGGTTACTTTTTCAACTCCATTCAATTTATTCAAATCAGTTAATTAGTAAATCTAGTAAAGATGAAACACGAGTCATAACTCAGTGGAGATTATAGGTTTAAATGACAGCAGAAAATATAAAAATACTGTACGTGTGTTCTGGGTAACCTTGCCTGGCTATGAGGGAAAAGGACACGACTCAGCCACCTCCATCATTCTAGTTTGTTTACGACTTGGCCAGAGCAAAGGGTTGTATTTCTCCCACCAGCAGACACAACACTTCTAGAGGGAAGACAAATAATTAGTCATGAGATGAGTTTCTCCTTTCATCCATCAGCCTGAGGAACATGGCTGCCACAGGAGAAGTAAAGCCAAATGAGAGTACCCCCCTCCAGTGTTTCTGTTCTTTAGACACTTGGGCTTCTGTTTTCCTGCTTTATAACACATTAAAACTCTAAGTTTGTAAAGACTCCTATTTTTTTGTCTTGGTTAATTACACTCCCCCTCCCAGATATTGTTAAAAGCAGGACTAAAGCAGCAGATGAAGAAACCGTGAAAGTCGATTCAAAGAGGATTTTCTATCAGTCAGTTTTTGTCATTAAAAATCTCCTTTGTCCACACTGAACCACAAACAGTTCCAACTCTAATAGGTTTGGTAATTTCAAAGACACACGAGAAGGAAGGAATGAATCTGGACCTTACTGAAACCAAAACATAAAGCGGGTAAAGTGGATGGATCCTATCATGAAAAATAAGTCAAATAATAGACATTTCCCTTCACAGACATTTGCTGATGTTTAGACAATTGTCTTTCTATTTTTATCTTTTATAATGTTCTTATTTAAATTGCACCTTTGGAGCTGCAAAATATTTTGTTGTTCATTGTCTGTGGACCACAGTGTTCTATTCAGTGAAACAATAACAATAAAATCTTGTCTTATCTTATTATATCTTATATTAAATGTCACTGCAAGTATAATCAATACATTTTAGTGATAACTAAATGTTAAATATGACCATAATTTAGGTTTCAAATCAAAACAAACCAACTTTATTACATAGCACCTTTAAAAAAACTTATTGGCCAAAAGTGCTGCACACAAAACATGCAAGAGACCACAAAATCAAGCAAAAAAAAAATAATTTTTGATAAATAAATTGTAAAGTAAAAGAAAAATAAATTTGAAAAATAAAAAATGTCAACTCTTGTGTAATATTAAAAGCCAGCGAGTACAAATCTGTTTTAAGACGGGACTTTAAAACACCACGAGGTTTGCATTTCAGTTTTTACAGTAAAGACTGTGGTTATAAAAGATAAGAGCTTCAATTTCTCCCATGAATGGTTGGTTTTCTAGTTTTCTGGTTTCTTTGCTTCCACACCTTTTTCTGATCGTTTATCTCGGTAAGCTGCTACACGATTATCCTTCTCAAACCTGGCTCTCCTCTGCTCATTGTGTAGCACATATCACACAAACCTTCTTTTTTTTCTGTTCGTACACCTTTTTTTTCAGTCACTCTTTAAAGCCGCAGCCACTTTTAATGACTTGGAGCTGTAGCCCTTCCTTGTCTGTCACAGAAGGGCTTTTAACAAGGTCCTCCAACCTTTTTGGTCTTTTTTCCCCTGTGCTGCCACCACTTTCTTCTTTTTCCTCTTGTAATTTTGCCTTTCTCTGAGGGTAGACCGTGCAGGTGTCTGAATAATGTAGAACAAGAAAAAGAAATGGTTTCCTTTTATTAAACTGGAACCTGCACATTTTTCACCCAGCTTTAGGCCCTAGTTGAAACAAATTGTTCTGAATGTGAATTTTCTTGACGTTCAGGTGATGTAATGGATATAAATGTTACCTCGATAGCATTAGAAACAACTGTTTCATTTGTCGTTCCTCCTCGCTYGACAAGAAACACCTGCTGAGGGATGAACTCTGAAGAAGTCTTCAGCAGATCCTCTCAAACTTGTAAGTTGAGATTTTTTTATTAGTTTTTTTGTTGTTGTTATTACATCACAGAAGTGCTCAGGTTGTGACCTGGAGAAATTGGAGACYAAGACCAAATCTTGACCTTTGCAGAGTGTCAGAGCCAGTCATGGTGGCTCAAAATCAAATGTCCCATAGAGATCCGTTCTTTGTCTGGTGTCAGCATCATGAACTTACAAGTTAKTGACAGCTCTATGCTGATAACTAAACATGATATTATTGGTTTTAGCAGGTCGACTCCCCTTCCACTTGCAGAATGTAAACATATGGGTTACACAAGGACTAAGGAAAACTCTCTAGAATCACAGTTGACTCAGAATTAATTATTTGTTGAGAAAATGTGGTCCTAAAACAAAGTTTCCTAGTCTGATTATGCTTTGASCATGCAGCATTTTAAATAATTATAGATTTGTAAGTGTACATCTTTATACTCATAAATGTTGTTCTTGCTCTAAAGTGATTTAAGAACCACTGAGTCCAAGTATTAAATGTATTTTTCCTTGTAGATGAGGAAACATTGATTTCAATAACAAGGAACATGTTACGATTGAGCTTGGTTGATTAGAACCCCAAGATGCAGAACTGGGTGAGGTGGCAAAAAGTGATTTATTAAAAAAAAAAAAAAACAAAGGGGCTGGCGTGGCAGCAAACAAAAGAACAAGGGATTTGGGCAGGAACATGAACATGAACATGAACATGAACATGAACATCAACATCAAACAGAGAACAAGGATCTGACAAAGACTGAGGACAAAGGACAGAATATAAAGGAAGAACTAATGAGGTAAAACAAACACCTGGGGAAGAAACATGAGGTTCAGGTGTGAGTGGGCGGGGCTAGAGCAAAGGCAGACAGGAGGGAAAAAAACAGGAGGAAAAGACAGAAAACTTAGACTAAATCAAAAGCACAGACACAAATCATGACAGAACCGTCTTCTTAACCTCCTTAAGTGTCATCTGCACCTTGTTGTCTCATAAATTCTTATAATTCTCAACAAAACCGACCTGTCAATAAAATTTAATCCCATACATATACTTTGTTTTCTCTCCTCAACTTACAGCCCACAAATACATGTTTTGCCAGCCACAAACAGTGTGTAAAGCAGATAAATTTTGTTTGCGACACTGGAAAACAACAACAACAAATTATAAACATTTTTTTGTTATTATCAAGTTTATTTTTTTA
>NW_013952403.1:140153-144747 GCF_001266775.1 Austrofundulus limnaeus | reverse complement strand
AAAGTCATAATATTATGAGTTTAAAGTCATAATATTATGAGATTAAAGTCAATATTACAAGAAAAAAGTCATAATATTGCAGCCTTTACACAAAAAAGCATGCAATTACTGCATTAAAATGAGTAATGTTGAGCAACTTGTCAAGTTGTTCTATATTGCTTAAAATAAATAGTTAATCTTTAGCACATTAGCATCAAATTATCGGTAGCAGGACTTGGACATTGTGCAAACAACTATAAAATGAAGCTGTGTTGTAATTAATGGATGCATTGACGGATTCAGTCATCACGTAGTTAATTTGGATGAAATCATATTAATCTAAAAGTGATGAGTCATCATGGACTACTTTATAAACACAAAGACATGGCTGTACATAGCAAGTGTGAGGGGAAAAAGGAGGAAATGAGGAACGGGAAATAGACACATGATTATGACTTTTTTCTCCTAATAGTAATCTCATAAAATTATGACTTAAATCTCGTAATATTATGACTTTAATCTCATAACATTATGACTTTATTCTCATAAAATTACGACTTTCGTCTCATAATAATAATAAAAAAAATCTTGTTGTGTGGCCCTAATACTCTGTCGTAATTTTTATATAGTGATAGCTGTTTCATTATTTAGTCCTTCTTCAGATTATAGGCTGAACAGAAAAGCAAACTTGGATCTATGGTTCTTAAGAACGGCTTTGGTACAAACATTTTTTGCACCATGCACCTGGTATAAGATTTATTTTTAGATATTAGCCAAATACTATAAATGTTTTTAGTAAACAATCAGTAATAATTAAACAGTCATTTTCTTTTTTCTAATATTGCTCAGTTTAATGAACACTAGGTGATAACAATCCAGGACATGGCTGAAGTAAAGAACACCACTGGAGAATCACTTGAAAAGCTTTTATTTCTAAGCTTTTTTTTTTCTGTTCCTTGCATGCTTCCCGTGTCACTGATTGCACCAAGGCCTCCCCATTGTAATCAGTGACAAAATCACACATGCACTCTGTGAACAGTAAAATCCCCTCGTGCTTGATGGAATTGCTCATTATTCCTTTGCGCAACAAGTGCAAAAACAAAATGATTGATTTCTCAAATCCCTACAGAATTATGAGGAGCCTGAACTTTTAAAAACATTATGTTTTTGATTGTTTGCATATGGTTAGCATGCTGCTCATTTTCATAGAAGTGTGGTGTATATTTTTCAGAGCTATACAGTGCATAATATGCTTTTAATGAAAAGATAAATATATGTAATCAGTGAACCAAACCATCCATGTGTCTTCAAATTMAAACCTAATAAACCTTAAGCCTGACTGGTTTCTTTACATCTTCTTTACTGTTCCTGGAAAGCCGTTTTTTTTTTTTCAGATCAGCAACAAAAGAGAAAATAATTTATACTCCAGATATGTTTAATGCAAAATAAGAAGTGAAGTTCAAGGGCCTCGTGTCATCATTCAACTCATTTTCATTCCAGAGCATCAAATCCTAAATTTGCTTTATCTTAGAGTTGCGTGGTGTTTCTAATGAGGTTAAGTCGTCATTTGGCATTGATCCACCATATGCCCAGGGCACATCAATGCTAAATATTAAAAGCAAACATTCCGGCACTTTTAAGTGTTTTTGAACTGACTGATGTCCGTTTGAAATGTCAAGGCTGAATAATGAGTAAGACTAGTCATACTAAATAAAAATGTTCCAATAGAACAGATGAAAAAAAAAATCTGATCATTTATTTTACATCAAAGACGTCAGTTTATTTGATTCTCATGTTTTAAGAATGACATATCTCTAAGCATTGGTGTGTTTTCAATGAAAAATAACTAAAAGTAATTTGGTGTGGTGGAGCTATGTGAGGGAGGCATGGGGGGAGGGGTGCTCTGTGAGGTGGGAGATCGGCTGCAGACTGAGCTCCAGGGAGGAGCTTTGAGTAAATGGGCGGTGCTTCGTACCAGCAAGGGTTTCGGCAGCTCTRCATGTCTAATGCAGGASATTCAAGGATTTCTCAAACATGCATGAATGAGTCAAAGCCACACTCTGGGCAAGTTTTTGTTGAGGGAATGACATTACAACATGATATAAAACTCAAAACGTTGATTTTTTGCAGAATGCCCCCCCTCCTCCCTTTAAGATGAGAAAAAAGTGTGTGTTCAGGTTGCTGTAGTTTTATAGATGGATGGAGATCTGTTATCCTTGAGCGTTTATCAGTATTCACAACGAACAAGAAAATTAAAGCCAACTAAACCACCTCAGGCTCCCTGCATTTCATTTACAGACAGTATAAAAGAGTTATTGATCCATAGCAGATGAGACACGCAAAAGCTGAGAGATTTTTAAATACTCATCAGTCGTCACACTCAAAACGTTTGGTAGATTTGTTCTTTAATTGATTTCTGGAAGGAGGCAAATGCCTGCAAGCTCCAGCAGACAAGCGAAGCAGCTCAAAGAGTTGGTGTGTGCAGAAACACAATCCCTCATGTTCATCCACTCTGTTCTGTTTTTCTTTTCTTTTTTTTTCTTTTTGCTGTTGTTGTTGTTATGGGTATCATCCTGCAGTGTTCTCCCAGAAAGCCCCAGTTGTTTCTTGTACTCCATCATCTTCAAGATGCAGCACGGCGCAGGGAGGAGCGGCTGCTCACATTCATTCAGAGGTCCACCTGAAAATGATAAATGTGAAAAAAGTTCAAGTCCAAACCGCAGAGACTCCCTCCTGCAATCCACTTCTCACTCCGCAACCACCTCCACCTTCTTTTCCAATTGGTTCGAGCAGTGGGATCCAATGTGTTCAGCTGACCGTGCAGCGCCGAGGTCAACTCACCATCTCTCTGGATATGTCAAAGGTTTTAAGCAACTGCCAACCTTTACTGGTGAAAATTTGAGAACTGTACGGTGCAGAACGACTCAAGAAAGGCAATATGAGAACAAATGATTACAAAGAGGGAAAGGCAGATCGAGGGGAAAAACGAAGAAAGCAACCATAAAATGATGTGAGATTATAGTGGTGAGATTTAAAAATRGGTTTCTAAGATTTAAAGCTCCAGCCCAAAGAGCCACTCTGAGTATGACTCTTTTGTCTCTTTTATATTCTGAGTGGTGCCATCTTACTTTTGTCTAGAAGGAAGGATAGAGGTTTCACATGTCTACCCAGGGGCCTGTTGTTTCCCTTTCCAGTCTTGTTTTTCTGATTTTTTTCCAACATCCTTGCCTCTCTTCTTGTCCCTGTATCTTTCCTGTCAATCTCCCACTCCCCCTCCCCTCCTCTTAGTATCCCTTGTAATGTCAGATGGTCCTTGTGAAATGGGACAGATCACAGAGGATTTCTATCTATCTGACCCCGACTTGCCCTTCATCTCCTTCTCACAGCTTGATCTATCCCACATAAGTGCTTTTTATTGTTGTTTAGCAGCTGGTTCTTGGCCCACGGCTCTACTTTTCTCTCTCCGCCCCTCTTATTATTGCTATATGCCACACTCTGTTGGGAGCAAGCCGGCATATTTACATTTTTTTCTTTTTCAGTGCTGTTTTTTATTGTTGCATGGGAAAACGCTCAATATCGAAGTCCAAATACTGCGAGGGAGCGTTATAGGGTGAGGGTTATTCATAACAAAATTAAGCTGTGTGCTATTCTCTTGGACATAGCAGTGCTCTGCATACTTGTGAAACATTCATTTTAAGCTCTTAAATAGCTTCTACCAAATAAAGTGCAGCTCCTTTCGACGCTGGGTTTTGGTTCTTCAGAAATGTGGTGGGTTTATTAAGACACTCCACCTGTTCTTTGAATCCTAATTTAGCTGCCTCTGTTTCTTCTTGACCTTTTAGAAATACTTTCCTTTAAACCAGGGGTTCTCAAGCCATTTGGGTCTGGGGACCCCTTACCAGGGCAAAGAAAATCCCAGGGACCCCCTCATAAACCCCATGCTCTTTTAAAAGATAATTTATTTTCATTTCAACCCCTAAATGCCATGGGAATAAATTTTTTAAGTTCATTATGTTTGTTTTATTAGTTAATTGTTCCACATGCATTTTTAAAAATAAAAACCAAAATTAACAATTTAGTGAAATATTTTGAGGACCCCCAAGATACCTTTCGTGGACCCCTGGGGGTCCAGGGACCCCAGTTTGAGAATGTCTGCTTTAAACAATGTCTGCTCCCCACTTTCTTAGGATTTTCAGTGACAGATGATTTAAAGAACCTCTGCTTCATGTGCTATGCTTACAATTAGACCAAAATGACCACCAACATGTTATCTCAAGAATGTTATTGTTACAGTGATACTTGGTAGTGATTATAACATCCATCCATCCATCCTCTGTTGCAGTGAATCCCAAACTTTTTATCTTCTGACCCATAAAATATCCATGGCAAAAACTTGTGACCCCAAATATTACTGGTCTGAGTACACGAACTCCATTAATAATCCTAAAAACACAGGCTTTTTGACAATCTAAACAGCTTGTACACACATATAAATACTTATTTATGCATATTTTGTGTTTTTGTAATAATTATAGGAAAAATATTTCCATCCATCCATTTTCTTCCGCCTATCCGGGGTCGGGTCGCGGGGGCAGCAGCTTCAGAAGGGAGGCCC
>NW_013952403.1:136292-139787 GCF_001266775.1 Austrofundulus limnaeus | reverse complement strand
CAAAGCTCATGACCATAGATGAGGGTAGGAACGTAGATCGACCGGTAAATCGAGAGCTTCGCTTTCTGACTCAGCTCTCTYTTCACCACGACGGACCGGTACAGCGCCCGCGTTACAGCAGACGCTGCGCCAATCCGCCTGTCGATCTCCCGCTCCGTTCTTCCCCCATTAGTGAACAAGAAATCTTGTTCACGAATGGGGAAAAATATTACATCAGCAATTATTTTATTACCCTTTAAATTGATTTCTGGAGATTATCCGAGGTGCTTCATGACCCATAATTGGGTCCCAAGCCCAGCTTTGGGAACCAAAGTGCAGTGGTTCCCAAAATTTTCAGCTTTTGACCCATAACATAACAGTAGCAGAGACCTGTGCCCCCAACTATTTTTAGATGATAAACATTTGCATCAGGTCAACTAAATATGGGCATTGTGACAATATTTTTATACTACATTTATCCATTTTAAATACACTAACCTCACTCCTTTGTAATAACTAAGGCAAAAATGTAATTAATTCAGAAAATCTTTTCAGGACCCCACCTTGAAGTTTTGGGACCCCACTTTGGGTCCCGACCCCAACTTTGGGAAACACTGCTCTATTGCATTTCTTGAAAAACGAGCACCTCCCTCTCCCCWGTTACCTCAACGAGGGAAAACTCTGAACCGTTCCCCAGTTGTGGGATATAATCTTGCCAACATATCTAAGGTCTGTTTTGAACTGCTCTCGATCAGACGTGTACACATCAGCATCCAGGAGGAATCTTAACCAGATGCCCAAATCACCTTAACTGGCTCCTTGCGGCTCAGAGAGGCAGCAACTCTACTCTGAGCTCCTGCTGTTCACCCTATCCCATCAGGGAAAGGGTAAATGATGGTAATTTGTTTCAGTAAGACATTCTGCTCTTGAATTTGCTGTATTAAAAGTGGAGATAGGTAGACGGGTAGATAGATAGGATAGACAAAAAAAGCTGAAACAGTGGGGAAGTATCCTACTAAAAGTGGTCCAAAGCATAAAAACTGACGAGCTGGACCCATTTGTCTTTGCTTTTGTCTCCCATTTCTCTTCCTTTTCTTGTACCTGTGTGTCTTTGTCATTGTCTATTTCTTAGTGGCTTCCACAGTTGTGGCTTTTAATCTCTGGCAGCCTTTGTGGCACAGCAGTTGCTCATATCGTCAGTAGCTCAGAGTCATACAATGGTTTTCTCCTCAAGCATCACCTAAAACAAACAACACTTCTTTCTTTTTGTTGAATAAGAAGGACTCTAGGTTTAGATTAGTTGTATTTTTTGGCTTTTTTCCACTGAACAATTTCCTCCATCTGAACTGGACAGTAGCACAAAAGAAGAAGACGGTGTCCTGGTCTGATACTTTCCTCTGATATCAAGCAGATGATACAATCTGTGTGTTTTACTTTTATGGTGAAAACATGGCACAAAAATACACAAAAGCAGAGAGGATTTGGGCAATAATCTATTTAATACATGCTTTGTATATAGGTTTCCACTTGTTGTATATTATCTGCAAATATATTTATGTTTAAAGGCCAATCAATCAATCAATCAATCAATCAATCAATCAATCAATCAATCAATCAATCAATCAATCAATCAATCCACAAAAGGTCCACAAAATTCAAATCTGAATTCCCTATTGAGACAATGAGAAGAGACACTACAAAATATATTGGGAAGATCTGTAAAAATAATAATATMATATAAAAATAATAGGGATGATTGCAGCGGCTGTGTCTTGCATTTGCTTATAGAAGCTTTTTTTCCCCTTGTCAAATATCCTTTTGAAAACTAATGAGATGTTGTCTTGTGCTGTATTTTTTTCTTCAAAAAGAGCAAATTTCAGGCCACCACTGAGTGCTGTGACACACCACAGTCCCAGCTWTAATTAATACACTTTTGAATATTACTGTCAAAGGTAAACCAATGAAATACATCATGATGCAGAGAATTAATTTAACCCAATTTCTAACAGTCAAATTCTTTTGTTTTTTAATCACCGAAGCTGAAAACTGACATGTTTTAACACCTTTACGAGTTCTTTGTTACATCTCTGCTGRAAAAGTGAAAAACACTGACACAGAGAGCCAATTTAAATCCAATCAGTGCACTTTGACTGACATTAATTGTGATAAAATCCTTTCCTCTTCATTGCCCCCCCCCCCACCCCCTTCTTTTAAATCTCATTTTTGGGACATTTTGCTATCATTCATCTTTCTTCATCTTTCCATCAATGTCTTTCTGCTATTGCTGCACACATTTAATCACAGCTCCAGTCATTCATTGCAGCAGCAGAAGAAAGGTCAACTGCTAAAACAACAACAACGCCCTTCATACTGACAGGTTTAATGGGTAAAGCGGCTGACCATAGCTACACACTTCATGGAGCACCCAGGTGGTGTATCACTCTGCTTTGACAGATGATGACAGACTTGGTGACATGGATGGAACCACCAGGAGGTAAAGCTCAAGTTGTGCTTTTTTTGTGGATGATGATGTGCCTTTTGTGTGGCTAGGTTAATGTTCCGAATTTCTCCATCAAATTTTATGACACATGACAATCTCTCATATGTCTGCCACGGCTGATGAACAGTTGTGTGATCATGTGTGCAAGTTGCCTTCAGGGACCACAAAGTGCTACTCACTCTCTGTCCAACCTTGCCCTGTCAATGCAGCGTGCAGGGGAGATGGGAATTGCCAGCAGCTGTGTTAAAACCATTCTGCTTTCTGAAGTGAGCTCAAGCCAACTCACAATGAGAGGAAGAATCAACGTATCAATCACAGAAAGCATCAGTTCCAGCTGCTTCCAATCAGATATTGATAATAAATACGGCTGGACACCATGTGAATTTGAATGATTCTGATTCCCAATTCAGGCTCTTTATAGAGGCAGATATTTATTCCACCAGTGTGATTTCTGCCTTTAAACAATTGCAGATGTTTCGCTACTGGGACGCAGCGTGTCAGACAATTTCCTCCATTTCTTACCTTTAGTGTGACACCCCTACAAATAATTAAAAATGTCAAAAGGCTTTTAAAGAATTCCAGGGGTGATTGTTAAGAGGTTAAAATGTTTACATGTTTAAAGTAAGGAAACTAACCAGAGTTTTTTTTTTCTGGATGAAAAAGTCTTAACTTCTCTAAGAACTTTAATTCTATGAAAAAGGACTTTTAAAGGATCCCCGATTAGATGTAAAATTAGACTTTATTTCATAAACAAATATTTTAACTGTAAAATAAAGACTGTAAAAATACTGTAGTCTGTTTAGTTTTTATAATTTTCAAACTAGAAGTTTAAAAATATATTACACATATATATAAGTGTTAATATATAACACTTGTTATTTACACGCAAAGCATTCTGGGTAAATGATGATGTGGATAGGTCCTCGGTGCGAGACTGCTAGCGAGCTATATCCACCCTGAAAGTTAATCTTGGACAATATCTGATGATCGACTCTTTTAAATGAAACCAGAGAGCG
>NW_013952403.1:121321-135433 GCF_001266775.1 Austrofundulus limnaeus | reverse complement strand
CATAAATATAAATGTTATATATTTTTTTCTTTTCAAGGGCGTACACTTTCACAAGAGGACTTTATTTTGAAAAACCACCTTCTGTCCATTTGAGCAGACACCAGTCAGCAAACTGGTTATCGAAACTAGTAAATGATTCTGGGAGAATCAACACAATAGTTTAARTTCCAATCCATACTTGAGACTTGATGCCCAACCCTAATAATAAGTGACCATTTTTGAAAGCATCAGTGACCTTTATCAGCTGTTTTTGGATGGCTTAGGTAGTTGGATTTTTTATTTTTTTTTTATTTTTTTGGAGTGGTCTTACATCTCTAACCTTTGCAGCACGAGTAGGAAGGAACAACATAAGCAGTCCAGTCAGGTAACCTTGCAACGAGACATTTCACCCACTGGCATTTCTTGTTGGAGCTTCTCATCCGCAACCCCCTGTGCTGTGATTAGAAGCACWGAGGACTACAGTAGAATTGGACATTCCCAGCCAATACAAGGAAATACAATTAAAGTTTCCTAATAGTTTCTCAACTCGCTCTTTTTTTTTTGTAGTCCTAATTAAAGGCTTACTTTGTGACATCTTACTGGTTGGAGTAGTTGACCAAATAATAAGTTAATTGCTCCTGTGAAAGAGCTGCAATTTCACTTTATTGGTAGATGGATTGCAGTGCACCCATTAGGTGAAGTACAAATCCATTACACTGCAACACCATCTACAGTCCACTGTGTTAACTGATGGAGGTGTCTGTAAAATGTATAGATCTATCTTTCACTTGCTTTACGTGACCATGGAGAGACACAGTACATTGAAAACTCACTGAGCCCCTCCCATCACGTATTAATACAAACATCAAKGGTTTTTGTGCGGGGGTACTTTTATGGGACTTTAGTAGACTCTAATGTTTTASGAAATCAATACCTGAGGCGGGATCTCATTTTCCTTGCCTGTTTTTGTCTCTCCTTGCAAAGTCCTGAGGAAAAAAAAACTTGTTTTTGGCAATACGTTTATGTTTGCGGGCCATCCAGTCTGAAATGTCTCCTTTATAGCCGAACTGTTAAACACGAGGGACGCCAACGTTATTTTAACTTTTCCCAAGGTCTTGCACACACTTTCGCCATCAATCATAAATTCTACCTTCAAGTTTGGCAGTAAACGATGGAGAATACTCCAGATGATTTCACTTCTTCAAGGTATCTCGGTTTTTCATCTGGTACCTCACACAGTCTGATTTACTTTGTTCTCACCTTTGATGAAGCAACATTATGATAAGTTTGTGCAAACTTTTGAAAACAGGAGTTTAACRGTTTGAGTTTGTAAGATTTAACATGTGATTTTCAACTTATTTATGCACAACATATTTAATCAGTATTTAATTACGCARGAAAAACAGATAACGTATTTATTTCAGCACTGCTGTCAAGTCCAACTTTTTCTTACTGACAACTGTAACAAAACCACTGCTTGCTGACAGGACTTAATGTTCTTGTGYAAGACATCCTGCTGACAAATGTTAGTTGAACAGAAGTGAAAATTGCTGGTTGCACAAAACTTGAGCATGTCTGAGCTTTTGTTTTCTAACCCTGTAGCTTGTCCACCTGGTTTGATTTTGCTATTTCTGTTTGAGAACTCGGAGACCATTGATGTTATTCTCTGCAGTTTCAGTGACACTTCCAAGAACATTTCAGCTGAACTATAAAAACACTCATTAACTCACCCTTGAAGTTTTATTTTTATTATTATTATTATTATTTTTGCTTTACAAAATGATCTTTTCCTATCATGGCTTAATGTTAGCTGTTGATTTAGTGGGTTTTGAGTGACTTTTCCTTTTTATTTATTTTTTTTTTATCGCAGCACCATACAGGAAGCTATACAGAGAAAACTACAAAATATCAAATACACCTGGAAATGATGGACAGAAGCAACAATTAAAAGTCTGTGGAAAACTATAACTATGTTTTGGCTAGGGCTGAAACGAAACAGTAAAAAAACTTTTAGATCTAGCCTAATTCAAGATGGGTGTTGCAGCTAATCAGCTAGTAAACTGAATAAAGAATCAAATCTGTACAGATTCAACACAAATGAAGAAAAAATACAATCACTGCAAACTATTATATTTTCATTTTAACGTTGAATAACCAGTATTTMATACATTTATTTCTTAATGAAAGTCAAACCACAGTTACCGTTTCTATAAAGTCATACTCTTTGCTGCTAAAGATTTAGGGCCAGTTTTCCAAACTGTGTTCAGAATGGGATATTTTATCTGCTCTGAAATCAGAAAAAAACAGTAATACTAATGTAGTCTGACTCTCCATCATATTGAACATTTTGCAAGCTCAAGTGGTTCATATTGATGGATGAACCATTTATGCTACCATTAGTTTCAGTTCTGTATTAAAAATAAAACTGCTTTGAGTTTAAAAGTACTTCACAATTCATCAAAATTAAAGAAAACGCTGTTTGCAAAGGAAAATACAGATATGTATTTTTTTTGTTTTCAAACCTGTTATTTGTAACAGAAATTGTTTGAAGTATCAAGGCTAGTTTTGGTGTCTGACAAAAGAGTAAATAAAAAGGCTGCTTCTATTTTGAAATTTATTTGAATGGTATCAAAAAAAATCCTGAGCTTTATTTTTTTGCACTTCTACACATGTAAAAGCTCAAAGATAAGTCAGTAGTCACTTCCAGCCCCAAATAGTGTTCCATCTCTCACATTATGCCACCACAGCTGAAGGACATCTCATGGTTATCTCCAATGCTAATGGATTTGACAAAATGGTAGAATTTGATGCATTAGAACAGGTTTACGATTTTATTGCACTTCGACTGGAGTTGGAATTCTCAGACAGTGCCAAACTCACAAATATTCACAATCTTAGGCCTGAGAAGATATTGCTATACTGTATATGTTTAATTAACAATGTATTAACTTTACTTCAAAATAAATATGTCTGAAAGTTGTGTTGCATAAATAAAATTAATCTGAAAGTGTGAATTTAATGTACTCATTAAAACTATGAACTCAGACCATGCACGCACTGTCAATTGTTCTGTAATGAAGTAATGATTTATCTTAATGACCAGTTATGGAAGAAACTGCTATGTTTACTTACAGTAGCTTACTTTGCTGATGTTTGGCAGCACTGAGAAGTGTATAATTCCATCAATACGGCTGTATGTGAAGTCTTTGTTGTGCAGGACAAACATATAATTCTGCTCAGGAGTTCCTGCAGTCTATATTCATACCACAAGAGTGAGGGCGGCAGAGCTGCCTGACTTTAAAAGCAATGGCCTTTTATGAATCTAATAACCTATGACTTTGAAGAGCGCATGTTCGTTTCTTCAAAGGGATGCCACCAAGGGAGGGAGAGACAAAGGACAGAAGAGAGGATGGAACAGGTGGGAGGGAAACAAAGCGAGTATAGATTAGCATCTCTGTTTTACGCCCACATCACATTGAGCGCCTCTTTCCCCAGACACCCACTTGGCTACAAGAAATGACATTAACTGGTCAGTGTGGAGCTTTTTGATTAATTCAGATCATTATGTGACACATTAACCCCTCCAGACACTAAGAGGAGGCATGTCCTCCTACAGCAATATCAGTTTATTGCATCAGATCACATTTCAATATTTAAAGTAAGCTGAGCTGATGTGGCCGTGTGTCACATATATATATATATATATATATACACACATACAGTACACACAAAGACACACACACACATAATACAAATATGTCATACACAAAAATTCTGTGTGTCTCCTGGGGGCTAAGTCCCCCTTGTCCTTAAAACCTAGTGACGATCCTGCCTGAAGGAGTTCACCACTTTCAGTCAGCGCAATGAACACTGCATAGTTCTGTTGCTTCATGTTTGCTTTGACTTTAGCAAGTATGACAACAGTGCCAGCACAAACGCTATCGTCAACAGCGCCACAAACACCAACAATCTGAATGTGGCCATCTTTCAAAAACGCGATAGTTCTTGCCGACTTCAACGTCCTTGTTTCAGCGATTGTCTTTTTGACACGGTGGCCCCCGTCGACAGTTGCTTCACAATGACATCCTCTCCGATCCGAAGCACACTTTTCAGGGATTTTGTCCATCGGTTGTCCACAATTTTCCGAAACGACTCATCGACGTTACAACTTACCATCGTCACCTCGCTCTTTCAAATTGCATTCCACCTCTCTTTTTGCCGGAACGATAACTGTGGTGGCATTTTGCCATCCAATCAAAATGCTCGTTTCATGCATGCTTTGTAATGTGCAAAAGGAGTATTTAAATCCAACAGTTAATTTAAACCAAAAGGAGCAAATACGAAATCAGTTTTAATTAAACACAACAATATCCTGCTGTATATTCTTAGTTTTGGTTTAATTTAACACTTAGTTGTGTGGAATTTCCTGCACAACGAGAGGAAAACTCATTCAAAATGCAGCAGTTTTTAAACTCTCACGCACATTTTTGCATATCAGTCTAACACTGAGGGCCTTATTTGTTTTTATGCAAAGCAGTACATTAAGATTAACTGGATTTTGAATTAACTGTTAAATAAATGTAACCTTTACTAAATAATTGTACTGAGTTATACAGCTAGAATGAAAATTCACAATCATGAGATGCATTGCAAAGATTGTTCAGTATTTATCATTCAGCCTGTTTTAGTTTGACTGATATAAGTTTGATTTGGCTCTTTTAGATTTTCTTTTCTTTTGAAGCATCATGGGTTTGCTGTGTCTGCTCAAGAAAGCAGTCTTCATAAATGACTGATTATCAAGTAGCATGCCGTTACTGCAATACATCGAGCACTACATCACGCTGCTGTGATAAATGCTCATATCATGTTCTGACTCACTGTAAAATAGCTGGGACAAATGATTCACATGAGAGAACATTGAAGCTGCCATATTTAAATATCGTACACTTCCATCAGATATTTAGATAAAGTTAAAGCTGCAGGATTTAGTGTTTTTCTTGTTATCATGAAGCCTCACTGCCTGCTGTCCTGCTTATGAACAATAGAATCCTGATTATGAAAGCACAACATGAACCTTTTCCAATTAATTTTTTAAGATGCGGCCTTCCTAGGCATTGTAATAGTAATTACCTGAGTGACTATCAATGTTCCTTCAGTTTGTTCTCACACTGCGCTGTGACGTATTGTATTTAATTGGTGTAATAAAACCAATTTTTAATTGCTCTTCTGCAAAATGAGATTAGTATTTGGCTCGTGCTCAATGTTCCTCCCAATGTGATGAGCTAGAGGAGCAGTGTATTGACAACAAATCAGCTTGTCCGTCAACTTTATATAACAATGAAAAGAACAAGTCAACCTATAGAATTACAATCAAGTAAAACACACTTGTTAGCAGAGGGAGTCATTTCCTGTGAATATTTGAACGGCTGATAACGACTAGGATAATACATTCAACAAATAAAATGTACAATCATTAACTATAGGTGATATCTGTCGCATGCATGAGTATTTCAGTGTCTGTTACAGCTCCTCATCGTCATGTCTGTCTTTCTCAAAACATGCAGCAATTGCCAGAGAGCCATACTGAGCTACCACAGCCTTTCAGCAGGAACAGCTAATAATTTTCAGCTTTCTGTCCAAGAAGACTGTTTTTCAAACACAACTCTTTGCCAGCACTTTTTGTTTCGATGCCTTCTGCTACTGCGGCCCAGTGCCACGGCTCCGTCCCTTCTACAACTGACCAACTCTGGGACCTTGGTGCTTTTTCACTTAATTACCAAGCCTCTCAATGACATGATAATCCTGTACAAGCATGTAGACAGGCTACTGTGTCCAGTCATGACGTTGAGGTGAATTAGCCAATAAAGAAATCTCTCTGAAGGAGCGGAACCACAGCAGACGTGAAGAGAAAGTCTGATGAAAATATTAAATGTTCTTTTAATTATTTAATTATTATTTGTGCAAATAGTATCCCAAAAAATATCCATGACATTTATTATGTTTTGAAATGATTTGCTGACTTTAACTGATGCATTTCATTAATGGTTTTTTCTTGTTTTTTTTTCCCTACAAGATGTTGTCCCAATTTTTTATCCTCAGCACATTTGTGTGTCCTTACTTCAGCTGTGTAGCCAGACATGACTAATTTATCTAACTCAATCAAAAAGTACTTCATTAGTACTCACTTTTAGCTTGGGCCTGACACACCTTTACATCAATCTTAGTGTCAATTGTGACATTACAAAGGTGCATACATGTCAAGTTGTACGGCTTGTCTGTAATTTACATAGATTTAACATCATTTTGCAGGTATACGGATGTATAGAGCAATCTCACAGATTTTTTCGTGTTTTACAGATTTTTTCAGGAACTCAGTATCAAATTTATTTACCATGTCAGTCTGTTGGACGTTAAAAAAACTATTAACAATAATCCATTTCCAAACCACTCTGCTGCTAGAAATATGTTCTTCCGTCCTCATTTCCTTCAGATTTTGCTACAGCCGACAGTCTGCCTGCACCCCGCATGTGATTAATACAACTTTTTGTGAAAATTACAGATTTTTGAAGCTCATAATGTCTGAAACTTTCGACATGTGTGGCAAAACAAAGCACTTTACCTACACTTTAGATACTGTAAATCTGTTATTTTTTGTAATTTTATTTTATGTTCCTGTATTCAATATGATTTTACTGCCCAAATATACCGAGTGCCCCCTTTTCATTAATCAAAAGATTGTTTTTGATCTCTAAGAGTAACTGAGAAAGGTGGTTCAGGAAGCCCGACTCAATGTTTGCACACACAGTTTGGGCCTCAAATAAAACCCAAACATTACTGAGAATATTTGGAATGTGCTACAGAATATTTAATGAAGCAGTCGGACTCCCCCATAATTATCACAGGATTGTATTCGTTTCAACAAAATATCATACACTTCAGCAAAAGCACTATGAAGCAGCGAGTGGTGGGCATACTCCATTGTGGGCTTCAGAAGCTTAGCCGCTACACCCACTTACTGTCTCACTTGGCAATTTTGCAGTGAAATTACGAGTGAGTCAGCTTATCAATTGTTGCACAAAGTTTAGAACAATGGCTGTCAGCAGCTGTATTCTCACATGACATTTATAAGTAAAAATCAGAACATTTTCCAGCACTTTATTATACACATATTGCATTTTTTAGGCTAGTAACGTAGACCTACACTTAATTCTGTACAATAATTCAAAGCCTAGTTACATTCAAAATAAATTCTGCCACTCATCAATGGTTGAGTCACAGTTAAAGGAAACATATTACACTTTTAAATCCTTATTTTTCCATATTTAAACCATTCTATTGGGGTCTATATAAAGTGGAACTGCAATGCTTTGACCTGAATTCTTCCTTATTGTTACTCCAATATCCCCTCTTTCACCACTTTTCTGAGGTGTGTCTCATTTTGATGCTGCCTCTTTAAATCCAAACGAGGCACTTCACACCCCGCCCCCCTCCAGCTTCTAGAGTGGTTCATTCTAGCTTGATAAAGGAGTTTCTAACTATTCAGCGGTGCAGAAATGTTTTCTTTACAAATTAATTAAAATATGTCAACAAGGGAAAATGTATCCAGTCTTACATGTTGGAGCCAGAGTCTGACCAGGAGCCAGGGGAGTACCGTATTTTTCGGAATATAAGCCGCGACTTTTTTCCTAAACTTTGAACCATGCGGCATATAGTCCGGTGCGGCTTATACGTGGATTTTTTTCTTCAGCCACCAGGGGGCTCTTATGCTCCATTTGCTTCAACCACTCCCTTCAAAAAAAAAAAAAAAAGAAAGGGAAAAAAAAAGAAAAAAAGCGATCGCTTCCAGAGTCGACTGTTGTACCAAAAACTCATAAAAGGGGATAAAACAGACATTTTTCACGGTGGAATCTGACTGATAAAAGCTTAATCCAGGACCAGTTTGTGGATAAATGTCGAGTGAAGAGCCACTGACTTTTTTTTCCTCATTGCACTCCCCGGGGAAGGAATCCCATACAGTGACGAATGCTGGAGCGGGAGGGCTTTCCCACCACAGCTTCAGAGCCAGCATTACCCCGGGAGGACAGTGACACAGAAAGCAACACTGAACAGATACTGCTGTGTGACGCAGCTTTTCTCAGCTTGTTTAACTCTGACACTGAAGAGGACTTCGATGTTTTCAGTGTGCCAGAGGAAGATGAATGAGACTTTTTGTTGGACCAGAAACTGTTAAAGAAAACTACCAAAATAAGGTCAGTTAAATGAACCGTATTCCTCCGAACTTTAATTCCTAAAGGTTTGCTTTTTATGTTTTGATGTTGAATTCACTTTTTTGACGGCAAATTTGGGTGTACTGTTTTTTTATGTTGGGGGGTGTGGCTATAGTCCGGTGTGGCTTATATGTTAATGTTCGCGGATTTTTTTTTAAAAAATGGCGGGTGCAGCTTATAGTCCGGTGCGGCTTATGGTCCAAAAAATACGGTATGAAGACAAAATTGTAGTTGGTAAGTCCAGACCTTATTTGACATAAAAGTTCAGAAAATATTGTAAAAAACAGAGAAAACTGAACGTGTCGGAAAACATGACCCCAAAAACGCAGCACTCGGAGAAACTCATTTCAAATTTTCTGCACGAGATTCCACACGAAAATGCACTTAACGGATAAAAGTGTTTTTTTGCACAATAAGCCCCCTTTAATGGACAAATGGTCCAGGAGAGAAACCCAGACATCCCTCTACCCAGTGACACTCTAACTCTGTTGGGGAATCCTGAGGCATTCCCAGACCAAAGAAGATACATATTGCCTTCAGCGAGTTCTGAGTCTGCCCCAGAATCTTCCCCCTGAGGGACGTACCTGGAAAACCTTCAGAGAGTGACTTCCAGGAGGTTTTCTAATCTGATGCTGGAACCACCTCAGCTGATTCCTTTTGATACAGAGAAGCGATGTCTTTACGCTGAGCTCCCCCTGAAGCTCCTCACCTTATCTCTTAGTATGATCCTGGCCACCCAAAAGTGGAGTGTCATTTCAACATTTGGACCATGTTCTTTCGATCAAACTCAGTACTGCATGAAAATAGCTGCGGGTTGGAACATATACGGGTAATTAAATAGAGAGTTTTGCCATTTTATTCAACGCTTTCTTTAAGACCGATGAAAGTAGTGCCCTCATTACTGCAGATGAGGTCCAGATCAATCCAGCCATCTCTAGCTACATCCTACAATCACTCAAAGATACGTGATTTCTGCTTGAGGCAGACTCTTTCCTGACCTAGAGATTTTTTTAAAGCATTTAAGATAAGAGACATTTAGGACGTTTTCTCAAGAGCGACAAAATCTTCACCCACAGGCAGAAAAAAAAACTGCACGTTTTTAAGATTTTATTGCGTTGTGGTAAAAAAATTATGTGTCCAGTTATAAAATTGAGCTGGAGACAAATCAAACTTAGCCAAATAGCAAAATAAATTTCAATATGTATAACAAGTCTTGGATGTGTTTCTAGAAACACATTTAGAATTTTTATGTATTAATCAAATTCCTAAAAAAGTTTAAAAATCGAACTGATTTTATGTTCTTGTTTTGATTTTTCTGACATTTCAAGAAGACAATTTTTTTTTATTTTACTTTTGAGTTACTAAGGGTGTTGGTGCACCTAAATTCTGTCATCATTACATTTTTTACACCTTTATTTAGTCTTGTTCAAAACAAAGTAGCTCTTCGTGACGAGTCCACTTGTCATCCCGAAGACATGTTTGGTTTCGGCCCAAACCAATTCTTCACACAGCATGGTATTACCCTTACTGCAGAACCGTGAATGCAGCGGCGTGTATTTGTAACGGCTCTGCTGCAGACAGAGCAGATTTTCATTGTCAAAGTACGAGCTATAAAGCTGGACCACAGGTGGGATTCCGGGAAAATTAGAAGACTTATGAAACAATAAATGATGATATAGTCCAGTAGTTCCAAAGCACTGATGTTTACAAGTAGTTGAATTTGTGTTTAGGCAGCTTACTTACTTATTTTCCTTCTGTTGGAACTAAATAGTTTGTGTTTTCAGTTGTAGGTAGTTTCTCCAATTTACTGTCTTTCCCCGCCCCCCACATCCCTGCCCATATACGTATAAAAATAAGTGTTTGTCTTCTACCCCAGGTGGTGTATTTCATCAGAAAACAAAGAATAAATATATCAGACTTACGGGTCCCCCCGAGTTCACTTTGTTTGAACATATGAGTTTGTGAACAAGTAGTAAAATACAAAAACAAGCCCAGCAAGCTCTGAGTGTTAAGAGATATGCATTATCTCGCCCATGTGTTCGTACTTTTAATAAGATGTGTTCTTCAGGAAACTCAGTGGTAGGGAATGAGTCAATGTAGCTTCTAAACACATTTCTTTCTTCAAACTGTGCTGTCAGATCTGTGGTCAGGACTTGTTTTTTACCAAAAGGGAACGATCATTTACAATACATTCATAAACGGCCGTGGGAATTTAATTGTGTGTTTAACGGCCTTCTAATTATACTCATTAGTTCACGGCACCCAAACACCTAAAGAAATATTAGGTCAAGAGTGACAAACACTAAAGATAGATTCCAGTTTTATGTGTTTACAACCTCAACTTGCTGCCATAAAAGACAAACAAACCTCTACTTTATAGACTTTGTATTGCTTTTGATTGCCAGAAATGTGAAAATTACCAACTTGTTGACAGATAAATACTCACTAATGCATCAGCCTTAAAGGCTGTTTGGATCAGCAGGCCGATGTGCAATTTTGTGTATCATATTATTTATCAGTAAAACGTTCTGCACTTGCCCGTCAATGTGTCTGCAGTAATGGATGCTTTTATTAAGCCTGATTAGATTAATTGTAGGTGATGAAAACACATTTTCTGGCAGTAGACCCTCAAGGTTCAGTGAAGAAAGGATCAATCATGTAGTTCCGAAGCCTCATAATGCACACTGATTATTTAAAGTGCAGTACAGTAGAATTCATAGACGGGAAGTGAACACAGGCTCTTCTTTCCCAGACTTCTTTGACTTGTATTTTTTTTTTCTCTCATGTTCGCAAAGACACAGAGATAAAGTTCTGTTTTGCTCATCTAAAAATGGCTCATCCAACCTTTGTTTACAAAGACATTAAACTCTTTAAATGTGAAATTATTTGGACATTGAACGTCAGGTTTTGCAGAAACATTTGGACCCAGGAACAGACACGTTCTCAAAACTCAAAAAATAAAACAAATTTATTCAAATAAAGGGAAAAAAAGCTGACATGGCAGCTGAAAACTTAGAGCATGGGGACCAAGAACCTCACGCAGGACAAACAAGACTAACTGGAGAAACGGAGACACTGATTAACTAAACGACAAACACCTGTGAGGAAGACGAGGATCAGGTGGGCGGGGCAGGAGCAGAGTGGCGGAGGGACTCACTGAGGAAATGAACACACAAGAAAGTTAAATAAAACACAAATATAGTCAAACACAAAAAAGGATAAAGAATGAAACTCTGAACACTACACTGAGTTTCTCAGCCAGTAGGCAAATATARCACAGTGGGGATGTGKKWAAWTTTTTAATCCTACACCAATATTAAATCTGACAGCGGATTCCAAAAGAACATTTCAAACCATACAAAATAACACCAAAATCATGTGATTATCTGAAGTATGAGGGAAGTTATTGATGTTTGTTTAGGTGAAATCAGCTCATGTTTTCTTGCTGCAGTTCACAGCAGAACCAATGGGGCCTTTGTGACCATTTCACCTTGCTGTTTTCTATTTTTGTTCATAACTTCCTCAGTGTTCAAGATATTGCCATGAAATTTTAGGAAAAGATTCACATTGTGGTTTTTGTAGGAAGCATCTTGTATCCTAAAAAACGAATAAAACTTAAAAATAGCCAATTCAAACGTAGCAGAAAAGGTATAAAATAACATTACAAGGCAAACTGCAGCATCAAATCAACTTAATGTGTCTTAGAAAGTAAGGAAATTAAAACAATTTAAAAACCATGTGGACATCTGTTTTGTAAGCAAAGCTCCTCAACCAATGACAGCGCGTTAAATGTGTCAAGTGACGAAGACGAGCATCAAAACACTTTGCAACAAGCGCTGTTCTGGATTAAAAAAAAAAAACCATACTTCGACGTTTCAAATCATTATCAAATTTGGAACAAGGGCAGATAAAATAATGTTCTTCATGGCAGCTTATCTCTTTAAGGGGTCACTAGAAAAACTCGGGTGATCCTCTTTTCAAAAAAGTGTCTCCTCAAAGCGCATCAACAAAAATTAAAAACTCAAAGACGAGGCTGTAGCTAACTACCTGACGTCAGCGCGGTTTGTTGAAATTCGTAGAAATAACGAAGCAGGAGGAAACAACAAGCAAACGCACCGAGCAGCCTTGCAAAATCTGGTCACAGCAGTTTGGGAAGAAAATGGCAGCAGCTGCTGACGAAATGTCAACATCCCTAAACACAGCATGTAAACAAATTAACATACATGTTAAAAATGAACAACAAAAAAGAGATGAGATGATGGGATGATTAACTGCAATGGGGAACTTCATTTGTAATGTCACACATATCTCTCAAGTGATCGGACAACCGGAGTGGGTTTAATGGACAGTCAGTGTTAATATCATTACATAAAAAAACATTGCTAGAGCAAATTTCAACTCATCCAACTTTAGGAATCACAGAAAAGTTCAGTCGAAAGGTTGGCTGGAGGGTCGAGGGCTTCCACAGACCTGAAAAGCAAGTGGAATTGTTCAAAAGATTAGTGTTTTTTTACTGTGTTTTATCGCTCAGCATGCTGCATCTATCGTGTGTGTATTTTTATCACTCGACAAGCTGCTTCTACACCATTTAAAGAAACTGAATGGTTACATTTAAAATAAATATTATCACCATATGTGTGACTGACTGCAGTAGAGGGCTGCAYATGAGGCTAGCATACATGCTACAAGTCTAAAAACGAGTCTAAATTTGCCTGAGTTAAGGCCCCCATTGTAAATCACTTAGCATATGGGACTTATTTTACTAAGTAAGACACAATTTGGTCTTTAAAAACAAAACAATGTGAAGTGTCCCATTCTGGACACCAAAAGGAGGATTTAAAATATTTCTTTTCTTCAAACAGCTTGCATTGAACATAATCATTAAAGCTGTTAGATAAATCATGCTTTACTGTAGAGCTGYATTTTACCGCCATCCTGGGTTGACAATGTTGTTCAAGGGTGTAAACCATAAACTCCATTTAGGTCTAACYGATAAACAAATGTTTACTCATGACCACACATCTTTTGTCAGAAAAGCACTTTTCTTCACACATGATGACCCAAAACCTGGATTTTGAAGGMCCATCACACAGGACTCTGTCTAACTGTTCATCTGATTCCACTTGACCGCAGTCCACTCTGGCTCCTGTTACATTGATGATAGATTGCGCTCAGTTGCAATAATGCAAGTTTTGTGCTGATGCAGTTCCTATGGCTTTTGTGCTGATGCTGTCTGTTAGGGAAGAGAATGCATAAAGACGGGTTAGTGTGTGTGCACTCCCACAGGTCAAAAGTCACTCCCCCCACCCCGCCAAATTTCCAGTTTCATGTTTTCAGGAGTCAGGATGCAGTTTTACAACAATCCTATCTTGATTTATAACAAAATGCCAGTTTAAATCCAAATAACAGAATGAGTGTAAAACGACGCCCTATCTTCTCTACCAAGGTTTTCTATACTAACCTCAATGAGTTGGTTATAAAATAGGTCTGTGTTAGGAGGTTAAAATTGGCAATAGATCTTAAAATGGCTTCATTATCCATTTCCCTAACTCCCATCCCCCAAGGAAGCATTTAGTGACGCTAAAGGCCAATTGGGAATCTAAGAGAGCAGGAAAGAGTTGATCTGAAATCAATTTTCAGTTCAACAGCTCAGGTGTTTGGATCAAAAGGGAAATCAGCTTTCCACTGGCAAATTTGTTTTGTTCTTTCAGACAGAAAAAAAAGATTGCTTTTATGACACAGCCTATATGACTTTGAATTAAATGACAATAAATATGTGACCCATCATATCAAAATTAGGATTAAATCAAATTTGGTCAAAATGGCCTAATTACATTTTCAGATTCCTGCTTTAAAAGCTACATTT
>NW_013952403.1:117879-121136 GCF_001266775.1 Austrofundulus limnaeus | reverse complement strand
ATGTCATTTTAATGAGGAATTTTTGATGTCCTTATAAAGAGGAAACCTAAAATTATATTTGAATAATGGGATTTTCCAGCTGAAAGGAAAAAAAAAACATTTCTAGCTTTCATGGAAAATCTCAAAATTTGAAGGTGTTTTTCCTAAAAATTAGTTTTTTTGTTGCTACTACTGCTCAGAAAAGTGCTTCATAATTTTGTTTTATGATTATATTTTAGACAGTTCATTCAAATGTTACATTGATAAGGCATTAATTCATTATGATTTGACAAAATGCAATTTTTGTAAACGTTTTAATCAAAACACTATATTTGCCTATTTCTCCATATACCACTTCTGGACTTAATCCTTGTTTCGATGTGRTGGGTCACATATATAGGAATACACATTCCAGTTTTACAGGACAAAAACTACAATTTCATCATTTTACAAAGAAATGACAACAATATGCAGACAAGAAAGGGACGATGAATCCATGTAGCACTCAAAAAAGATTGTGTGAGAACTTCCACTTGATATATGGTGAATTAAAAATGCAGCTGGGTTCAATGCTGTGTTTTGTGAAGACAAAAGACCACAAATGTTGTACAGAAGCAGGTGCTTTGGCTCCGAAATAGAAAAGATATTTCAGGATTAGCTTCCAAATCACAAATAATGTTCCGCATGATTTTTTTTAAACCACAGGTAAGCTCATTACACACACATGAAAACACTACTAATGAAGAACACAGTGTTTTTTCCCCTGCATATACACTGGCATATTGCCAAATCTGCTCTGAAGATTTGTAAAAATGAGCAATTAGTTAGTTAGTTAGTTAGTTAGTTAGTTAGTTAGTTAGTTAGTTCACAAGTTGATATTTTACTATTTCTGCCACAGTGGGAAACAAACATCAGGCAAAAAAAGAAAACAGAACAATTGAAAATGATGAGGACAGAAAACATTTTTCTGCCTAATTTAATGTATTGAGTTTTGGTCCTTCAGTGGTGAGCTTTCAATCACCCTCAGTTGTGAAAAAATAAATAAAAGCATGCAGCAGTTTTATCTTTATGTTTGTTTTAGTGCATTCCCCTGAGTTCATAAGTGTTTTTCATGTTATTTTTACACCAACCCTATTCTTTCACAGCCTCATAAACACCTGTGTCGGTATAATGACAAATGTTCTAGCTGAGAGTATCGTCATCATTTAGCAAAAAATAAATATGCTGTCCGTTCTTTTTTTTTTCCTGTAAAAAAAATGATAAAAATACCATACAACGAAGTAGTGTTAATTGCACTTTTGGTTCAGTCAATTTTAGTTTAACAGTTGCTGCTTAGTGGCTGTAGTTTCAAAGAACTAATCACTTAATCCTTTTGTATTTTTCTGTTTGCACAATTTGTATTCATGTGAATATAAGGTGATTTTTCTGGCTGCTTTTACAAGTGTGCTACCACAACAAAAGAAGCTTCATGTTTATGTGAAAGCGAAAATAATTGGAAACAGCAATACAAAAGTCTCCTAAAATAACAGCAAGTTATTTTGTTTCTCTGAACATGACTCAGTGTATGTTGTTTCRTAAATACTGAGTATTGGTTTTTATGTGCTTTCAGTTCATCGTGGAACGAATCAAACAAGTTTCATTAGCATCTTATCAGGTTGATGGCTTTGACTTGTTCRGACCAGAATCAGCCAATCATGGCCCGCAGAGAGCTAAAGCTCACAATGGCAACCAGCTGAGACTGATCAGATGATTGTTGTCTGAGATCAAGCTTCCACATACAGTCTGAGTCATTATCAGGAGCTGTCAGACTTTTCGCTTTAACCTTGACCTTGTTATTACAACCGCCTTTTAAATCAGCAGCTTTAAAGGTAAAGGCTTCCAAGCGTGACTCTTAATGAGGTGCACAGCTTCACAGAACAAGAGTCCCATTGGGTGAACTCGTTTGCATACTACTCAGGTTGTCTTTGGCGTTTGACAGATGATGTGAGCACGATTCCAGCATGATGAAATGAGAAGCCAATTTCTCACACATCAAACACAATAAAAAAAAAGATTTGAGTAATCAATTTTTTGGGTTGTTTGTGCAACATGGGCTTGTTTTTTTGCATAGTTAGGGTTGGACAATAAAAATATGTATGCAAGTGTTACTCAAATTCATTAAAAGCCAATCATACCATCACATCACACTGCTTCTGTTCCTTTTTAACATCTGTTTATTTTTACCAAATGTGCAGTGTGAATGTCAACAGTGCATCAACTCTGTTTTACATGCTTCTCAGAAGCACTCCACTTTATTGAAAAAAATTAGTCTGATTTAATTTGGACGTAAAACACATCCATCCACACTCTGACAGAAAGTTAGAGTAAACAGAATTGAACTTTTTGGGTCATGGGGACCTGGTGCTCAAAGAGGTGGACACTCTGGACAGCTTGTAAGTCCATCATAGAGCTTAATATAAATATGGCCTTGAAAAAACAAACCCMAAAAGAACAACTCGTTCAGCCAGGCAGATGATGGTCTCTGTTTGTGAAACACTCATGGTGTGATATTTAGCAACATGGGGGACAGAAGAAAAAAAAAACACTGTTGTCATCTGTTGACGTCAAGGCATTTTTACACCACTGAATTCTTGTTCTTCTCAGAATGTGTCAAATATGATGGCCCTTCCTGATATTTCTGCTTTTTTCTCTGATGGATTTCATTCCATTTGCAGTCAAGAAAGACCTGTTAGTGCATTTGCATGGAAACTATATTCAGTGGTGAATCTAGGATTTTTTTAGTGTAAGGGGCCATCAAGGGGCCACAATATTCATAGAGGGGTCAAGTATTTGTTCAACATTCTTGCACACAAATCCCCAGTTTTTGTAAGGATTATACATTTAATAGTCACACGTGTTCAAACACTTGTAAAATCTTGCACAGTAAATTCTCCTCATCAATTTACATGACTTTTCACTGTACATAAATAAAATACTCCCAAACACACATGTGAAAATCTAGCCATCGTTGTCAGTAAAAGAACTATTTTTTTTTCTGTAGGATTGTTCAAATTGAAAAAGTCCTGTAAATGTGCTTCATGCTGGACTTTCCTATTTGACTCACTGGTGCCACTAGTGGTTGGAAGTTGAACTGTAGTCACCATCATTGGCTACGTTCACACTGCAGGCAAATCTGACCCAAATCCGATTTTTTTTGACCCATCTGACTCATATCTGATTTTTTATGACAGTCTGAACGAGACAAATCCGATTTTTTCTAATCCGACCCAGGCCGTTTC
>NW_013952403.1:116032-117290 GCF_001266775.1 Austrofundulus limnaeus | reverse complement strand
TTTTCAAAAAATCGGAGCTGAGCATTAAGACCTGCAGTGTGAACGTAGCCATTGTTCTTGGGCAAGGACAGATGAGTGAAAGGACAGGGGCACTTCAGGGTGCCAATCAGATTTCAGATGGGGCCAATGCCCCTGTGGCCCCGCCCCTGGAACCACCCCTGACTTTTTTGTGTCTGCCAATCCAAATACCACGCTTCAGACATCTTTTGAATTTATAAAGAAACTACAAAATGATTTCCCACATGTAGAACAGCTTTTGCCTTATTTATTTACCCATTCACACACATCCACACACTGATGGGGGCGAGCTGCAGCCACAGCTGCCCTGAGGCACACTGACAGAGGCGGGGCTGCCACCACCGCACCACCTCTGACCACCATCAGTAGGCAAGTGGGTGAAGTGTCTTGCTCAAGGACACATTGGCTAAATAAGTCATGTTTTGTTCAGCATCTCTATATTTTATTTTGTACATTTTCGTGAAATATGCATGAAAAATACAAAATATTTTTTAAACCATGCAGTCATGTAAGCAACTGATAGTGTTCATAAAGAGAAGGACAATTAAGAAATGAAAACAAATATTGTGTATTTTGCTTAAATAATTTGACCATCTGTGATTCAGATTAGTATATCAAAGATCAGAAAGCATTTTCAATAAATACTGAATAACACACAGCTGCCTCAGACATCCAACATACATGTAGCCTACACTTTGTATGCTTTCCTTGTGGTGCACATCATTATTATGTTTTTTATACATTCCTTTGAATAGTTGGATGTGACTACAGTCCTGTCATGATTTGTCTTTTTGTGCCTTTTCTGTCACTGGTTTTCTTCTGTAAATCCCAGTGTTCTTCCATCCTGTCCTCCTGTCTGTCAATCCTCCAGCCCCTCCCTCGTTCACCTGTTCCTCATGTGTCTCCTCCAGGTGTCCCTCATTTATTTCTCTCATTGGTTGGTCTTTATATTCTGTCTCCTGTCTTCAATGTTTGTTGGTTCAATGGGCCTCATGCAAGAACATGTTCATATTCTTATCCTAAATTTCTCTTACTTTTGTTGGTACAAAGGGTTCATAAGAACACGTCACGTCAGATTCAACAAACTCTTCTATCTTCAGGAAAAGTGTGTAAATGAGCTGCGTAAATTCCACCTGTTCGTATCCAGCTGCTTGTGCACGCGAGAGATTAGCATAATTACCACCCTAAAAACACCATATAAGGCTGTGTTTCCTGCCTCAGATACAAGGAAGTGTTCATT
>NW_013952403.1:113107-115502 GCF_001266775.1 Austrofundulus limnaeus | reverse complement strand
TCTGAAAAAAATCTTAGAATACGAAAACATTGGTGAATGCCACAAATTCTCCTAAATCACTCGTACGCACAACTTAAGAACAAATCTGTGCGTGCGAGCGGTTCTTGCATGAGGCCCATTGTGTTGGTTACTCTGCCAGAGTGGATGTCTCCTTGTGCAAATTGTTTTTTTTATTCGTTACTTTTTCTAAGCTTCAACAACAGCCTTTTCCTTTATTAAAATGATTTGTCACTTTAGCTTAGACTCTTCCTGTTCACTGAATCATCTGCCTGCATTCTCACACGTCCCTGCTTTTTTTTCACCACAGTTGGATTTTGTGATTGTTTTGTGTCAGGTGTGTCTCCTCACTGTGTTCTTATCAGCAGAGCTCAGAGATGAAGTTACTATACAAGTATCAAGTTTCTGTGGAAAATCCCTGTGTATTAAAAATGTATATATTTATGTAAACATTATTTTAATTTTAATAATTCAGTAATTAAAGCCCAAGTCACTGGGAATGCCAAGATTTTCCAGCTACATTTGTTTGGAAATTTAGTCATTGCCTTTTTAAATCAGAACTGACAGCACAAACCTAAATGCTTTTCACCTAATGGACAACTGCTTTGTAATTCAAAGTTTCAGCCCACACACACGTACTACATTGTGCTCTGAGTAACACTGAGCTGGCCCACAATCTGATGTGTTCCAAAGACGTAAGAACGAGAGGAGTGGGATGATGATGACAGGAAAAGATCACCAGCATCACCGAGTGTAACAAATAGTAGTAGGAGAACCAAAGCTGACTCCATCGTGTTCTGACCACTATTTCAGAGCAAATCACTGCCCTTCAGCACACGGTTCAGCCCATTGTTAAACCCTCCATTAGCTTTAAAACACACTTTCAAAACTCTTTATGTTGTAAAGCGGCTTTAAAAGATTATAGATGTGTCATAAACATTTACGGATTATTATTTTTCTGCTTCTCTTGTATTAAATCTTCTTTGAGCGTACCGCCACGGGTTTTAGAGCAGCTAATGGAGTCGTGAGCATTTGACAAGCCTGTGAAGCGTCTGTCAGGGACATTAACATAGCCACACAGTGCATTGTTATCAGGCTTTGCCATGGAAACCTGCAGACAACTGTTATTAAGTGATCAAGGATGCTGTTGTTGTGCTACTGGAAATTTTTCTTTTTCTTTTGAAGAATATTAATTAGCTGACGAAAAAGAAATACAAAGTGGTCTTGTTGCTGTATGAATAAAACCGAGCAAATTGAGGAAAATGCAAAACTGTACGACTTTAATCTTGTTGTGGTCACGGATGAAATGGCATGCTCACACAAAATGTAGACACAAACCATCTGCAGTGTTGTTTGTTGGTAAACATTTTTTCCACCATAATTTAGATAAATGGTTCCACCCACATTGTTTACGTTTCCGAAAAGGAAGATACAACACAAGAAAGATATTCTGAGTTTTGAAAAACTAAGTTTGGGAGAAAATTGTGATTATTTTTTAAAGTACTGCACCTGTTCAGTGCAGGACGGTTATTATTACGGTTCCAGTTAGTAGCATGAAAGACGGTGACAAGCTTGTGGTTCAGCCTGCAGCTGTTGCTCGGTAATTTACAGGTCTGTGAGCGAGTATTCAACCAGGAAGGTTTGTAAGAGTATTTAGAGGTGTGAAATGAACTCCAGACTATGAACGAGCTGCTGGTAGATGGATGTGTGCTTGTTGACTTTACTGCAGGGATATTTTTTAGGTTTTTGTCTGTGGGGATTTGAACGTGGTTTGTACTGAATAAAAGGTAACACTTGGCAGAGAAACCCTCTGGTTGTGTATACTAGTTGAAATGTACATCTGTGGTTGTAGGCTGCAGACAATTCTGAGCTTGTATCCCACAGAAAGGTTGTCAGGTATGCATGCATTTGTCACATTTCCACAACTTATGAAAAAGAATGTAGTAAAATACCTGAAGGAGCAGGAGAAGTTGAAGAGTAATGGTACATTGCAGAGTTGGGACAAGATGGAACCAAGAGGGTCTTGCTGACTGAAAGACTTGAACAACAACTAGAAACTTAAAAATCCAGAGTTCAGATTATTTCTTTCTTTCTGTTTTGTTTTAAATGACTGGATGCCAGGGCGGCATGGTGGCTCAGTTGGTAGAGCTGATGCCTCTCAGCAAGAAGGCCACCGGTTCAAATCCCGGTTCGGGGACCTTTTTGGGTAGAGTTTGCATGTTCTCTCCCTGCATGCGTGGGTTCTCTCCGGGTACTCCGGCTTCCTCCCACAGACCAAAAACATGACTGTTAGTTTAACTGATAACTCTAAATTGTCCCTAGGTGAGAGTGAATGGTTGTTTGTCTCTATGTGTGGCCCTGTGATGGACTTGCGACCTGTCCAGGGTGTACCCCGCCC
>NW_013952403.1:105604-111401 GCF_001266775.1 Austrofundulus limnaeus | reverse complement strand
TGTGTGTGTGTGTGTGTGTGTGTGTGTGTGTGTGTGTGTGTGTGTGTGTGCACCTGCGTGGGCCTGCAGGCAGGAGAACCTTGTTCTCATCTGACTGCACGAAGTGCAGCTGGTGCTCAGGGTGTTTACAGTGATAAGTGGTAACCCCTTTAAGGAATTCCCTGAGTCATTAAGAAGSTTGTAGCTCTCATCAATCCCCCATATGATTGACTAAGATGATTTTGATTAACAACAGTTAATCTAAAACATATATTAAAGCTTGAGAGTAAACAGAGTAAACTAAAAGCTTAAACTGAAAGTAAACAGGGATGAACTGATGATTCTAAAAGTGGCTTAAAAGAACCTTCATCTTTTTGTTTTCTGTCTATCTTCAATTGGACATTTTTTAACCCCTTAAAAGACTTTGTTCCACCGTTGGGCAAAAATTGTAGGGCTTTTAATTTGAAAAATAGGTTGTCAGCGCCCCCGGTTCTTACCTTTGGTTTGACACCTTTACAAAAATTTTAAATGTCGAAAGGAATTTCAGGGGCGACTTTTGAGGGGTTGAATACATTCACCTAATACCTTTTTAAAACAGAAGTAACAAGACAAACGTTCAAAGTAATGCTATTTTCTTTTCTTTTAGCAGTTATTGTGTTACTTTGTGCCACCAGCTTCAGCGTGCAGTGACCAATCTGTGTGCGCAGTGACACCGATCTGAGCTCAGATGTGTATCTATATGAACAAACTAATATTTGAAGCGTGCACATTTAACATGCATTCTGACACGTGCTCGAGTCTCTTTGCTAGATCGGCTGTTTACGCTCACTCACGTCGCTCGATCCCTGCTCACGCTCGGCCTTGTGTCTGCGCTCACAACCCAAGCTGTGTAGAAAATTAACCACAGCAGCCAATCACATGCAGGTGTTTTTCCTCCATTGAAAGCATGCCTTGCAAGTACCACACCAAAACACAGAAGGCACAAACTGGTAAGATTTATGAAGAGAAAATGAAACAGAATTTTGAAGAATATTCAGTAAGCATACAAATGTGCTTACTTCCATTGTGCATTTTAGGCAAAAAAATTGCTACATCAAAAGAGTGCAAACTTTGTGGCTTTATTAAACTGTTGATGCAACATATTTCTGTCATTCTGGCATGKGTTACGTTTCTTTCAATGTTTCTCATGACTTCACTGGGATACTGTATACGTTGTCTGCAAATAATCAAGTGTAACAAGACAGCTGTATCACTGATTAGCCTAAAGGAAATACCCCAAATTTCACTTAAGATTTCAAAAGCATTTCTTTAAAAATAAACCAGGTTTCAGAATGAAAAGCTTTCAGCAGTACGTGGAGTTTATTCTGCTTTTTAAATGGCACTTACACCAACTCCATTTTTGATTTTTAAACTTGCTCCTCTGTATTGCTTTGCCGTTTTATTCTCCAGAAGACATTTTTGTTGCTCTCCTTAGAGGTGTTTGGCATTTTCCATGCGTTTATTAAAACATTTGTGCACTGGAAATGCTTGTACAAGAGTGGGGAAGTTGTCATCTTTATTTGTTTGTTGCACCTCTTGAATTTTTGGTGGGGCATTTATTGTTCTCACATGCTGCCGGCTCTGCTTTCAGGATTATAACAAACATTTCCCGACAGAGTGGAGAGCTGTGCAGAATGATGGAGATGGTGGGAAACCCTCTCACCCACACTTTGGTGGGCGGCGTGTGTGTGTGTGCGCGCAGACTGGACCAGTGTGGCAATAATGAATCAGGTCTTAGCCGTGGTAATATGTCTTCATTAAAGTCATTTTCCTGAAGAGGTTTCTGAGGGTTGGTGCAGAGAGGAACAGAGGAGGAAGATGGAGAGGGAGGAGAGCTGTGAGGAGGACAGCTGCGTGTCCCTTCCTGGATCATCTGGAAGAACAGCTGCTCTTTCCCTACCTTTGCCTTTTTTCTTCACTCTTCCTCCCTATTCTCCCTCAYTCACGCCCTCAATTGCCAGCCCAAATTACCCTACATCTTCATTAATGTTTCATAACAGCTGAGTCAGCCACTGTAAACCACTGCCACGTTACACCGATTGGGAGTGAGTGTAGCTTYCATGGGTTCAGCTTGATATTCTGATGCACAAAAGGAACAGAAACTATTTGGTCATGATTTTTGCTTTGTGCATACAGATTTTTATTTAGGATATTAAATAAATTTTAGGATATTAAATTCAAAACATTAGTAACAATTTTAAGTACCAAATGCAAAATGCAAGCCATTTTGTGGGAATTAAAACAAAGACTACAAAGATTCTCGTAATATTATTCAGTGCAACTAAGGTTTTAACTGCAGAGCCACAAAGTTACATAAGATCTGATCAGAGACATAAAAGGCTGCTGTTGTTTCTACACACAGATATCAAAAAATCTTGATATTTTTAGGATCTGAATAATTTGGTAAAATATGGTTTGATTTAAATACAGATTTTGCTAAGTGTAATCTGAGCCTTTCGCTGAGGTTTAATATAATCACAACATTTAGGATGAACCTCTTTCTAGTCACTGTTTTCTGTGACATCATTCTACATTAAAGCTGCAGTTGGGTCTAATTTGAAAGCTTGAATTCTTTTGTATGATCTGTCCATGTGTGTAATTTGTGGGGGGTTTAAGGGGGTTATGACCCCCCACATTAATTTGATCCAGTCAATATACCCCCCCCCCCCAAACCCCACTCCCAATAAAATTAAATAATTTGCTCTAACACAATATAAATGAACTGGGTGAGTACACAGCTGCAACTCCTTTGTTGTCTTTAGGTAACTTTGACCAGATTTCAAAATTTGTGACATCATATATGTACGTTTAAGCACAATTGCTGAAAACGGCATGTGTGGTTTTAATTTGTCCCACTATGGCTGTATTAGTTGCATATGTAAATCTATGTCTCTAATATATATTCCTAAATAAGGAATGATGAAAAACAATGATTTTTCTTAAGTGTTCCTGTACACATGAGGTTCAGTTTCTTACCACTAGGTGGTGCATGTTTGGCTTGTCATGTCATCAAATCATTAGGAGCAAAAAAAGAATTTATAGCTTAGATATTTATGAAAAAATTCACCTATGATCTTTAAGGACAATTTAACACAAATTAATTTAAAGCAAATACATCAGATCTATATAATTGTGTAAATTTACTGAATTTGTGCAATTACAATGGTGTTTCCATAGCAGCCTCAGCATTTTCCCAATAAGTCGGCTCGCTTCACACAATTTCTAACTACAAAATGGTCTATTAAGGCACTATATCAGATTTGAATACAATAGGGTGACCCACTGTTGAGTAAGAAATTTTATGCAGAAGTTGRGGAAGGTGTAGACCTTTTCTTTAGAGTTGTCTTAGTGAACAGACGCCAACCACAGCTGCATTAAAGCAACAGTGCTGAAAACCCACGTGATGTTCCTAGAGTTTTAAATCCAATTATGTCTATTTTACCCCCACAAATGAGCATATAGTGGCCACAAATTTTAGTCTCAACAAGTGATTTGCCCAGAGTTTATGTATCCAAAAACAGAGTGGCTTCTTCTCTCTACCTCCTGCCTCCATTCTCATGCCTTCAGTTTTCTCCATCTCCCTTTACCCATTTCTAAAACKGGGATCTCAAGCCAATCTAAACTGACTGCTTGAGTTTATGGCTCTGCATCCACATCCCCTGTTGTGTGTCCACTGAAACGGRCGTCTGTACAGAGTCTTCTAAGCAGAAAACGTGACCTTCGGTGAACTCCATCCATAATCCACAGGACTGGCAAGAGATGCTCGGTCATATTTCCACTCTGTTAGTTCTGCACTTCTTGAACCTTTCAAGCCATTCTGAACACACTCGGCGTACACATGGGCRTGCTTCCCTCAGAGCCTTTCACACCGGCACACAGCAGAGGCCATAACTCACACACGGTATAAAATATGCACACATGCTCAGTTGCGTGTTGTGATTTATGGTCTGSGAACTTATTTAGATGGATTAACCACTGACTCTCCATCTTATTATGTCAGATGAGATAACTTGTCAGTTGTGTGTGTCTGTGTTGTATTTGTGTTTACATGATGCCATGCTAGTGTATCATGAGATACTATTTCTTATTTAATGAATGTCTTGGAGGATTTTTATTTATTTATTTTATTTATTTTTTTGTAGAATAATTTCAGAGCTGTTCGTATTCAGATGAGAACATTCAAATATTTATTTTAATCTGTTTGTTCTGCACTGGGGTTAAAGTATGTGCTTACCAACCATCTGAGTAATTTCTTAGACCATTGCTCAAGTTGAAGGTTAGGAGAGCTGTTAAGATATCTATTAAAAAATTCTGAAAATACACTAGAGTTGAAGTATATGAGCAATGACTACACAAAAAAACACACAGAGGCACACAAAACCACAAAGCAAAACAGTTTTTTTTAATCAAAAACCGTTATTAATAAAGAACATACATTAAAAATGTGTTTCTTATGCATTCAGCAGGTCATTTGTACTAATACTAAACAGTTTAAGCATGATGTGATTAAATAAACAAGATGAATAATTAAACTCGAAACAAAACAGATAATTATTCATATTTTTATTTGCTGGTTTTAATTTAGTTTTTTATAAATAACTGTGAACATGCCTCATGGCTATATATGTATATTTCTGCTGAAAGCTTAAAAGAAAAAAAAAACTAGAAAACTATTGTTCAGAGAGCCTTCTATTTTTCTGGCAACAACTAATATTGGTCTCATGCACTGTTTGGGCTTTCAAACATCGCTCGAGTAAACAGCCATCATGCATCTCCCTGTGGCTCATCTCCTCAACAGGCTGKGTGACTCGTCATATGTTTATGTCAAATCGAATAAATCACAGCAAACAATTTGAGGTTACAAGCCTAAAACTAGGGAGTGGGAGCGCTGTTTAGCACAGCTGCCTCACAGTAATAAGGCCACAGATTTAGCCTCACTTGAGGCCTTTCTGTGTGGACTTTGCGTGCTCTCTCAGTGCACCTGAGAGACAGAGAGTGCAAAWGGTTGTTTGTCTCCACGTGGCCCTGTGATGGACTTGAAACCTGCTCAGGGTGTACCCCGCATCTTGCACRATAACTGCAAGAAATAGGCACCACCTCCCCTGAGACCCGGAAAGAAAATGACGGGAAAGAAGATGGWTGGATGGAAGGAAGCTGAAAACTTATTTTGTCCTTATGAACACATCAACAATGTGAAAACATGAAAGTTAATRTTTAGATGAAAGACCAAATTATGCACAGGAGATTGATTTAAGTTTCAGAATTTATTATTTTGCGGGAAAAAAATGAATAAATACTTTTTACAGACATACAGTTTACTACACATGATCTCAAATCTGATCCATTTCCTTAATCCCCCTCCCTCGCTTCAAAGATTCAGGAAATGGGCCCAAACAACACGTGACCTAAAGCTTTATGTCATAGTCAAATCCCTCCCTGAATACGTCATACATCGGATATGATGTCATGGTAAACAAGGACGTAAACACTTCTTGTCAAACTGTTTTATTGAGGGATCAGTCATGAAAATCTACATATCAACAATACAAATCTGTCCTCTTTTCTTCTAATAAAGACATACAGAGGAAAGACAATAAAAAAGAAGTGACATAAATGAACAAAAACAACATTCCAATGACCCACCCTCCTTCCATTCCCTAGGACTTATATCTTATGACACCGAGGTTCGAGTCAATCCTCTTCAAATTGATGAAAAACATTATGCATTTATACAGTTGGAGCGAGGCACATATTAAGATAGAGACTTATATCCTGATGT
>NW_013952403.1:99408-104364 GCF_001266775.1 Austrofundulus limnaeus | reverse complement strand
TATTCCAAAATATTTTAGGTTTTTTTTTAAATAAAGAATTGTTTTTTTCTGGTGGACAAATGCATTTGAAAGCAGATGACAGAGCAAAATCATATGAAAACTCTGGCCTCAATTCTTCTCCGTGTAAAAAGGCATAAGAGAGATCTCCAGTCACCCACACAGTAATGTGGCAAGCTCTAATCAGACACAATAATTAACACCTTACAATAGCTGTACAGGACCATTTTCCAAAAAGAAAACAAAAAATTAAAAAATAAAAAATATAAAAATAAAAAAACACTAACAAGACATTTGAGAACCTGAAACATAAATGTCTCTTTCTCCACCTACACATAAAATACTCACCACACACAGAGCTAAATAAAACTTAAAGGTTGTGCTCAATTGGATAAACCTCATTTTTACAATAATTAACATTACACTTTTATATTCTTGTAGGAAGATGTGTTTTCCCCCATCTACTATTTATTAATTTGTTGAAAATAAACTTTTTTCCTCCACAAAGTTTTAATAAAGCACACAGTGTAACAACCTGCTTCTTAATAAGTGCAAAATAACGTGAAGAGATTAATGTTACAAAACACAGGCAGAATGAGGAGTTTACCGAATAAATTCCCACTTTGTCAGCAGAAATGTGCTATAATTTGACTTATTTCAGAGTTATCGTTCAATGTAGGAGTTGCGATTTTGTAGATATTTCAGATCACAGTTTGTACTCTATCAGATCAATCTAAGTTACACAAAAACATGCTCAATATTTCCACAATTTAAAGGAGAGTGCTGTCCATCTAAACTCCAGAGACAGCAAACTCTTATTATCAAACCTTTTCACAGCTGCTGATTTAACAGCAGGGAAAATTGATCCTGCTGTTTTGCTTGTTGGTTCACCGTGCGTGTTGTCAAGGTTTTCTGGCTTTTATCACTGTTAATGATTTTTCTTGTGATTTCTTATTTTTTTTATAGACATCCGAAGTTCAATTTTCTGCTTGCTGCAGCTTTGCAATGTGTTGTCACATCTGATGTGTGTGACCTAATTTACACCGTGACACTACACCTTACTGTATTTTAGATGAACTTCAGACTTCTTACGAGCTATTTCAGGTCTTCTTGGTCTCAAAGGTCTGCGTGGTTTCACTGGGAAGACGATACACGCCTCACAGTTTTCGCACATCTGTAGCTCAGTACGAATCTCTCGCATCAGTCTTCGGAACAAACAGCCGAGTACAGCGTTCCTAAATAATTTGGTTAAGTTTGATGAAAAGTTGAAGAAATAAGCTTCGGTGGGGGGAAAGTTATCTACAACTTTCAAAGTAGAAATGACTAAAAAACATAGAAATTAAAATGTAAGTTTAAAGTAAAAAGAAAATCTGTGAAAGCTGAAAGCACAATCTTAGAGGTTTTTTTTAGAGAAATATAGGTGTATTAATACCTGTTGTTTTCAAACTAAGTATGAGTACTTCAATACTGGGTACTCGCCGAGTACTTACTGAGTTAGAACCTAAACATTACACAAAGATTGTGTCTCTCCTTCCTTATAGGCCTAAAGCCCCTATGACTGGATTAAATCATATATGTTGCAACATAAAAAAACTTTTCAATTTGCATAAGTTTCTTAAACATAGAGCAGACAAACTTCACTTGAATTATAAACTGCAACACATTCAGATGAGCATACCAGTATCTGTATCAGATCTGGKCATTTTGAGTTATGAGTCAAGATCCTGCTTTTATTTTGAAATTTTCTGTTTCATGTTCTGCTCTCTGTTCACCGGTGGGGTGACAAGAGTGCAGACTGGATGAGCTAACCACCACCACCTGGATATATTAGGAGCTGATCCACAATTTGTCTTAGATGGTAAACTCTGTGCTATGTTTGCTGGTTTGTTTGAATAAATATCCCCCTTTTTGATGATCTAAARAGCTTCCTCCTTATTTCTGCTGACTCCCAGGTAAATCTACGGTTGCCACTGGTCTTGTTGGTTCTGATTCTGCTCAACACCCGCCTGACCCTGGTTCATGTTAACTGTTGAACATAAATTTTTGTAAGGTCAGCTCTWCGTGCCTGCCTGCTCACTCTCAGCCATGCACTTCGCCTGCCTCCCTGCACCTACCGGTTCACTTTGGAATCGAATACCTCCTTATCAGAACCCACGAGAGCAAACTATTCACTCCTACCTCTGCTGCAATATTTCCTCCTCCCAGGCTCATGTTAACTCTACATCTTTATCTGTCCACAGAACGTTCCAGTTTAAGCTCCCAATGCCTGTAAAGAAACCATTCTGTTGGTTTGGTTTAAAACTGTACGAGAGTCATTCTTGGTTTCTGCCTACCAAGCCCTGTGAAGCTGTTCAAGCTTACAAACAYGACAAGTAAATGTAAAAATGCTGAGATCAGCACACCACTACTCTGAAATCTGTGTGACTAATGAAACAAATTTCTTTCTTCTTTGCCACGTTGTGTGGCAAACAATAAATAAATAAATAAATAAATCATGTTATAAATTAATGAACAACTGACAATAATGTATCATTTCTGATTTTTCTTCTATTGCATTGATAAAAACTCTTCATAAAAGAAAAGTGAAGGTCAAACAAATTATAAACAAAACAATTTAAACAAAGCTTGAAGCAAATGATGTCCAGAAAAGAAACAGTATGCAAATAATTTCCTTAAAATGTCCTAAACGTGAATGTGCTCTTGTTTTGTCTGGGCCTGCTGCCAYAGACTTCAGACACAATGTTTGCGGTTAAATGCTAACATTGTCATTTTATTATGTTTGCACTTACAGCAAACAGTTAGTGTGTACCACCTTACAATTTCAAGAGCATTTATTAGAGCATAACTAAACTTGAGTGACAGATTATTATCACCCATGCTGCTTACTTTGTTGTTTTTGCTTCATTTTTCTTTACAGATTATAGAACACCGAGTGTCAGCACTGTGTAAATCTTTGTAAATTCATGTATTTTAACTTTTCAGTATGAGTTGTTACCCACGGAAATGAGTATTTTATTTACATCTTTATGTCAACTTTTTAATTAGAGCTAATAGAGGTTGTGTCATGGTGAATTGTAGGAACATTTGTAGTGTGAGAGCAAATTTGAATTATGGCCTAAAGGGCCTCTCATAGCACACTGTGGGATGGTTGAAAAAAATGGAATCAGAAAAGATGATTCTATACCGCTGTGCATTATTTCTTTGTAGTTTATGTGTAAAGATAGAAGGCAATTGTGTTTAAATTAAAGTAATACTGAGGTTATTTTTATGTTCTATGCTGAAATTTAACATTTGTACAACCTAATGTAATTTTGACAGGAATCCAGTGGATGTTGAAACAAATACCGAGCARCAGATGAGAGTACGTTTGGCAAGAAGGGGGGAAAAGAAGAAGCAAATTCCGGGAGGCTCAGGCCTGTCTATTCATCAGAAAGCATATTACCCATATTACCCAGCATCCCTCCCAGTGGTTGTTCATGTCCTCACAACTGCCACCCATCGCTGGCTCTGCTGCAAGGGAACATTTACCATAGAAATCACAGTTTGACGAGAAAAAAAAATGAGAAGAAGAGGTTGTGCCAAGGCAAGAATGGGGAGCGGAACAGCGATCGCCAGGAGCTCGTTGTAGTCAAATTATTATTTTTTTCTCTATAAATCCAACTTATTTCTATGCTTCTGGCAGCTCCACTGATATGTACTTGAAATGAACAAGGCTTCGCGAAAGAATTTAGCATTCGGCATAAGGTGAAGGTGTTCTGTTTGCACAAATGCTTTGAAGCAAAGCCATGTACAGTAATTAAGAAGCAGAGAGCACACAGAGATGGATTTGAAATAAAGAGCYCGAGTCAAACAGTGACTGAAGGAGAAAAGATCAGAGATAACCAAACGTAGAGACTAGTGGATTTGTGTGGGCGGATGGGAAACTGGAAGGTTTCTCTTGATGTTTTTGTTTAAGGGCACTTTCTATGATCCCTGTGCCTCTAAGGAGTTTTTCACAACAAACCTTCCTTTTTGTTCCAAAACCACTCCAACATTGGGTCATCGTACTTTTACTGAAAAAAAAATGTRGCTTTGAGACCAAAGTGCAATTGTCACTACATTGATGAGAGAGCCAGAGCAACTGAAAAGAGRCTGTAAATAACATATCCACAAGCACATATCAGGTTAGACTAATACTTGTAGGAGTTTTGAACAAAAACTTTCCAAATGAATTAACAAGAATAAAAAGTTTTTTTTGTATAGAAGGCATGAAACTGAATTGTGAAAAAWAATCACCCATTTGTAATGTTTTCAACATTGTGGACTTGTTTAAAATCTGTTGAATATAATTTGGCATGATGGTAGATATAGTTTAAACAATAAGGGACTTTTTTTCTTTTCAGATGAACTGTATTCTAAGTTTTTTGACAAGGAGGCAGTCTTAAAACAACTATTCYGTGGGTATGTTTTATGTTTCCTGACTAATTACTAATTTAATAATCAAGTCAATAATATTTACATGTGTGAAAGAAAATATTGTTATGCGTGTTCGTTTACCAGGATGTGTGCTTGACCATATGGAGAATGTACAAACGCATGTCAAAGATTACTGAAGAGAAACCATACAAAACCCAAAGAACGCTCTCTGCTGAAATCTGGTTTAATCAAGTAACCAAGAGTTCAGACCAAAAATAAGGAAGTGCATTGTATTTAACAAAAGCTCCGAGGCGTGGCTCTGCCTATTTGATTACGTCATCAGTGAGGGGTCCCTACGCTGCTCGAAGCCACGCCCCCCAGACATAATAATCTACCCTAAAGAAGATTTAAAAGTTCTGTTATGTGTTGAATTTGTTTTCAGGCATGTAGCTATTAATATAAAATCATCAAGTTAAGCAAAACGTCCTATTTTGCAAATGCTGCCTTCCTGAAATTTGGTATGCTTGTTTGTCTTTGTGTCTATGGTGTAGAATGATGTGATTG
>NW_013952403.1:92254-99282 GCF_001266775.1 Austrofundulus limnaeus | reverse complement strand
GGAACCTGCTGTAAAACAGCAATTATGCTGAGTCAGGCTTGATTTTTAGTAATCTTTTCCTGTTAAATCAATAAATCAAATCAAAACAGTCACATTTAACAATAATTACAGTTYKATCAAGACTATACCATGTRTATGTAATTTAAATCAGTTATATAAACCTAAACCCCAATAATTTCTTCATGTGGATGTAGGGTACATTAAGAAAATAATACTGCACATATGAAAACCCAGCAGATTCATGAATTTTACAAGTGGTTACTGACTTGTTTTTCCCCAACAAGAGTTTTGGGGCTGCTGTGGATCAGGTYTCAGAAAAGATGTGTCTTTAAGTAATTCTTGAATGTAGAGAGGGTTGTCCCTGCTCTAACAGCATTGGTTAGCTTGGTATAAAACACCTCTGTAGAATCACAAATGAGAACAGTCGAACAAGTGTGCCTCCTGGCAGTACCAAACGTGTCTTCTAAGAAGAACACGGTGCTTGAAAAGGAGYGTAAGCCTCTATGATTGAGATTAGATTGCTGGGTGCAGACTCAGAAATTACTCTGTAGGCAAGCATTAGTGACTTGAACTTGAGTTGGACATGCAGGGAATTCAGTGAGAASTAGAAAGGCTCTGGGCCAAGAATAGTAGGTGAAACAGGCAAAAACAGCCTGTTTTGTATCGGCATTGCCTCTGATGACAAAAATCATGTTTACATTTGACCAGGGCATGCATTTTTTGGCCTAATTCATATTGTTGTTTTATATGAAAGGTTGAAAAGGYCAGATCACAGACTGAATAGATCTTGTACTGGTGATGGGATATTCAGACCACTGCTAGATTCTTGTTGTCTAGCACATCAAAAAGTGCAAGATTTTCTGGATCAAATGGCATGACCCTAGCCTGTCCCTTGCCTTCCTACACAGTTCCGCTCAATTCTAGTTTCCCTTCACTGATCTGTCTGGGATTTCTCACATAGCCAAGGATTTCTCTAGTAAAATTTTACCTGGGCCAATCAGCGAACAGAAGGAGGAGTTTTGAATGACAACGTCAATTTTCTGCGCAGTGTCTGCTTGTAGTTTAGCAATGGCAGTGAAGGAAGTGAATGAAGCCAGTCCGTGTTGACAAGGCTTCCAAATTAAATTWAATTTGTCTCACAAAGCCTGCAGGACTTATTTACAGCCATCTCATTTGGCTCGGTACTTCTCTCCTATCAGTAGGTTTGTTTACAGCGCTCGCAATTTTCGATTAGCTTCTTAGTTTARCCTCYTTCACAGTGAAGCTGGCATACATGYRYCACAGCCAACYGTTAGCGATTGGSTAAATCAGATCCAGTCGTTTTAATCTTCAACAGAGGCCACGCCTCCAGGAAGCAATCGCTTGTCAACAGCCGAGAATCCAGACTCTTTGTACGAAGCAAAGCGGAGAACAATGGGCTAGTTATTACCAGGCTAGCATGACCCCAACATAAGTAAAGATTTTAAAACATGAAATCTGAAGCCAAACTTTATATGTCCCTGTTAGGAATCATATTTGGTCCAGTCTTAGAATGGTGCATTTGACTATAAAATAAATACAGATGATGGGTAATACAAGGGATTTGCAAACTTCAAAAACAGGACAGCAAAGACAAACTTAAATCCAAAAACACAAATTTATTTGTGACAAATAACAGCTTGAACTTTTAAAACTGTGAGAACTGTTCACTATGACTTATTTCATGGTCTTCTTCAGTTTTAATCAGTTTTTATTGCTATTTTTATCTCTTTATTTAAATAGGATGTAAACATCATTCAATATTATGTGATGGACTTGCGACCTGTCCAGGGTGTACCCCGCCCCTCGCACTGTGACTGCTGGAAATGGGCACCAGTGACCCACGCGACCCTGAAAAGGAAGAAGCGTGTACAGAAAATGGATGGATGGATGGATCATTCAATATTAGTATAATCTGCAGAGCAAAGCACCATGTAGTGAACGCTGATAATTTGAGTATCCTTCCTTATTTAGGCGTGACTGTAGTGCTATTAAAACACATATTTTTTTTTAACTACTACACTAATAGCATGTCTTTAAGCTGTCAAGACTGATTATAAAGATGTAAGAGGCATCTGTTGCACAAATACCAAATCAAGTGTGCAGAAAACTGCAAAACACTGAAGTTGTAAAACAGATACATTTAGTGAAAGTGCTATTATTTAGGAGCTATTAAAAATACAAATAGTGACACATGAACACTCCAGAGAGATCTAGAGATAAAAATTCAATGGAGGTTGAGTATCCTGTCTGGTACGCTGTAGGAATCATTGGATTAGATTTTTATTGTTCTGTTTCCGTTTTACTGGTTCATTCTGGCAACAGTTATCTCTCCTCCTTTGTGTTATCCATCTTCCTCTCCTCAGCCTGACCAGAAGAAGCCATTCATCGTTCTGGCAACTGAGCAGAGTTTCCATTATCACCTGCCTCCTCATCTTCTCCCACCTGGCTGAAGACTAATGTTGGGGTCATCAATGGAAGACAGAGACAACCAGGCTGTGCGCCTCTTTCTGCTGTTTAGTTCAGTGGCATCATGTCACTGATAACATTTCCAGTCCCTCCGTCTTTCTCTACCGCATAATAGCTCATCAAGGCAAATTTCTCTCTCCCTGCAGACTACAAAGCAGTCCTCTTGAGTACAGATTTGTTGTGCTCTCATTTCAGCTTTGTCTTCGTCAAGTTTTTGTCAGTCATCAGGATGTGGGATTGGCATGCACGGTGTTGCATGCACACAATGGCTTCCTTTCTCTGCCGATGCCTGCTGCAGGTGCAAAGAAGGCTCATGGGAGAGAGAAGATGCATTTTCTATTTTTTTTTAAAGCTTGAAATGACTGTGGGATCATATGTGTGCATACCCAGGTGCGGTCTAATTTAGTACCTGTGAATGGACCTTCTGTGTTTTCCGAAATTGCTTTGTGATCTTACAGGTCAGCAGATTAAAGGGCACGAGAGGGAGAAAAGATAAAGCACAGGGAAATTCTTTGAGCGTCTGCGGTTGGAAAATGAGACCTTTCAAAAGACAAAGCAAAGGCAGCGGGAGGGAGAGGCGGAATCAGAAACAGACAAGACAAAATAAAAATAGTYTAAATATTCATGTTTTCCTTGATGATTTATTTATGAGAGTCTGATATTTTCTGTTATTTATAAACTGCCTGAGTATCACCACTGTTGACAGGAGTGTTGCTCTGTGTTCGTGGAGGAAGAACACAATGTAAGATAGGAGATAAAACATCCAAAACGTCTGAAGATGATGCCACAGGAAAGATTACCAGTGGAAAGTTAGGAAACAGAATCACAATTATTAATGTGTGGGTAATGGGCTTCACAGAATGTCTTGTTTGGGTTTAGTGCCTCCCTTCCCCATTCAGAGGATGAAAATCACAAAGGAGATCAGTGCAGCGTTTCCCGCACAAAGCAAAGCGATGAAAGTTGCTGTGAAAGAAAGAAGCATTTGAAAAAGATCACAAGCTGACCCTTCTGCGAGACAAGAGCATGTTTTATTTATCAAAGCCGGAGTAAGTTTCATCTGTGGCTTATCTCTGTCCTTGTCCTCATATTTGTGCATACGCCCCACTCTGCCTGATATTRTGAGACAGTGGAAGGGAAGTCAGTATTCTGTCTTAATGTCACCTCTAATGCTTCTCAGTACCTCTGCCCAGCAGAGCGTGGCTGATTTGCATTTTTCTTTCATTGGTAAGTAAGGAAAGCGGGGGGAAATTAAAAGAAGTGATGAAGTGTGTGTATATGCAAGAGGGAATAGATGCACTTATGTGATGTCGATGAATGTTTAATTGGAAGAGCGACCTCTGAACACATAAAACAGAGCCGCTGTCTTCAGTATGCAGGTCCATAGTGGTGATCGGCTGTCCTCCTCAAGATCAGCTCACCCTTGTGGATTTTATCTTTGCTTAATCTGTCTTCACCTGGTCAGAGTGTCCCACTGTATAYTCACACCCCTCTTTTTTATTTTTCATCAAATATTACGTTTAAACCCACCCCRTTTTTAAAGGGTCGGATAAAGTTAACTGAACGCCTCTCAGTTCTCCAGCTTCTAATTCACTTCAGGATGTCTCTGTCTGGTTTTATCTGTAATAGGAACAACATTGTCACTCTTGTTGTAAGTGAAGCAAMGATATTGTGCTCTAAAGATAAACAAAAGGAATCCAATCAGAGCTTTCTTTCTGAAAGTAGAAAATATTGATAGCATATTTAATGATTCAAACACTGTAAATAGCCAAAGCTTACAACAGTATTACAGCTAATCAGTGGAATCACTAGAGGTGTTAAGAGTATTCACTTCTATTACTCACCTAGAAGGGTTTAAAACCACTATTTTAGATGTTGAAGTATCAGCTCAAGCTTTTTATTCAAGTAAAACTATAAAAGTAATGTAAAGAGGAGAAAAAAGCCTATAGTGTACAATCCCACCTCCCCAAAAAACATTTTTCTAAAGGCCATATAAAAATATAATGTTATGCTAAAAGATGCACCAGGCTACCTGCTTGAGCTCCATATACAATATGTGTCTGCCACAGTCATCATAGGCTACATGCATCTGTTCTGCTGGAGTGTAACCTCATGTGKCGTGCAGGTGTGATGGATTGCACCAGCACATGACACCATTTTTTCCCCAGCAATGACTAACTGGAATGGAATAGAAATTAAACACTTTGTGCACTTTTAAAATGGAAGGAGAAAAAAGTACAGATAATTTGTAAGGATTTGTAAAAGTCATCTGAAAAATATTACTCCACTAAAGTATTGACAACCAAAATTTCTACTTAACTGGGGTAACAGAGTATTTGTACTTTGTTACTTGACACCTCTGATTAAAGGACTACCATTCTTTGACATGACATCGTCAACTACATCTCAACCAAGAAMGTTCTAAAATCTCAGCTATAGGAAGTTGACGTGTCAGATTGTCTGATTGTGTTGCATTGGTGTGAGGTGTGTAACTACATAGTCCCTGAGGAACTAGTTGTTCTCACAACACAGTATGAAAATAAACTGATTGCATGTTGATTATAAACATATTCTAAACATCTTACGCATAAATATTCGAAAAGCATTTAAGACTCAATGTAAATAAATTTCTTACGGTAAGAAATACAGTAGATTGGCTGGTTTTTTTTGTTTTTTTTGTACCCCTGGCCCTTACACAAGCCCATGAATGAATAGTGCACAACCGTTTGCCAGAAATTGTTGTAAATATGGTATAATGTACTATAACATAAGCATTTTTTATTTTTGTGGTGTTGAAAATTTTGATTACAAGACATTACTTGACTGTACACTTAACTCCTCCCTCTACCTTCTCCTATCGTTGTGATATTTTCTGCCACAATTTTCTTCCCTCTCACCTTTCCTTGCAATGTCATCTGTCTCCTTTTTATATGTTTCCCTCCCTTTATGCCACCTTTAAAGGAAGTGCGATCCGCAGATGAGAGTGGGTCAAAAAGTTAACTTCAAAGGAAGCCAATTTAGTCCAAACATGAAAGCGGAGCACTTTTATTTCCTTTTGAGAGATGCTGCTGTTGCWTTCTACAATAGACCAAACGCCTGTCAAAACTGTCCTTTTGAAACCTGTAAAAGACGTTTCATAGAGACAGACATTTAAAAAGAAGGGAAAAAAAATGCTAAAGTGTCATTATAAAAGCAACTTTTCAGGATATCAATTTAAACAAAATGCCTTGTAAAATAGTTTAAAAAAACACACAGAAAGCAATAGAAGAGCTTTTTTTTTGCCTTACTATCCTTTATGCTAAGTGGAGTTCCTTGGGTTCATTTTAGAAGGCCAAGCTCAATGATTCTGAACCTGTGGRAAAAACGCAAGGATTCACAATATCTGAAGGTGGCTGTGTTATTGTGTTTAAACACAGTGAGGGTGTAAAATACACAAGTAAACTGAAAACCAGGTAAAAAGGTTGTTTTTTTTAGAGGTTTTGTTAAAGTTAGAAGTAGACTGTAATGTTTCCCAAGGTGTCCTGTGTCCAGCAGGCCATATCAGCAGCTGTGTATGTTTGGGACGGAGGGCAGTGGGTTACATATGGTAGCTATTAGAAGAAGCTGAACCCCAGGCTTCCCCACTGCAGATATTATCCACATCTTTCTTCTCAACGACCTTCAGCTGCAATGAAATTCATGCCATCATTTTCATTTAGATTATCCATATATTTTCTTTTCTGTCTTTTAGAACTTGTGCAGAGCTTTTTAAATTGAAAGGGTTTTATTTTTGAAATTGAAACAAGAACAAATCTCACTCTGTGTGAATTAAAACAGAATATTTAGTTGTGAATTCAAGTACAAAGTGGTTCACTGAATATTTCTTTTGAAGAGGCAATAGAAAGCTATATTTTCATCATCATTTAGTAGAAATGAAAACATTCACTGGAAAAATAAAAGGCAACTTTTATAGGTTTTATTTATCCCTACACTGACTCTCCTCCTTTGTGACTAAACACGCTGTTTAYTATAACCAGTGCATGTTAAAAAGCTGAATTTACAGATGAATTATGACCAAAACATAAGCCATTTTCAGTGTGTTTGATTTACGAGTTTGATTGTTTGGTTAAAAATATAAAACTCTGTGTTTGTTGACATGTCTCGTTTCATTGATTTGAGAGGCAACAATCTGCAGCTTCAGCAGATATGGTCCAGCTATCTCAAAGTGTAAAAGTAGTATGCTTTTTTCCCCCTTGTTTTTTATGGTCAGCTTTGTTTCTGTGGTCATGTTCTGTTTTCCACCATCAGTTATAAATTCCAGCTAATAAAATATATTTTTTTCTGCAACGTAGAAACATATCACAGACTTGTATAAAACCAAAAATACATGTATTCTTGTGCTGGGCATACATTAAAACTTTTAATCACGATTAATCTCTAGACATTTTTGCCATTAATCTCAATTTTTTTTTTTAGAAACAATCACTCTACTATGATAGAATGCGTAGATGTTGTAATACACTCCATGTGTGACACACTACATACATTTTTTCCTTTGTTTTTCT
>NW_013952403.1:87420-92189 GCF_001266775.1 Austrofundulus limnaeus | reverse complement strand
CCTCAGTATCTATCTTTCATTCCTCATTTTGTACTCATTTGGAATAAAAAAAAAACAAAAACTTTGAATTCTTGATTGAACTTCATTATTCTGCACAAAATTTAACTGACTCAAAGATGTTTAAAGCATTTTTATAGGTACTATTTTATACATAAAAAGGGGGCACTGCATTTTCAAAAAACTTTAAACAAATAAGGCAAAGTAAACTGGTCTTACATTTTTCTATTTTTCTCCAACWTGCTTCTCAGCCTCCTTTAGAACCTCCCTCTGTTTGAAACTGAAGTGATATTTCAGGCTCCGGTGATGTGACAGTTTAGGTTTGCAGCACTTACAGATAACTTTACTTTTTTCCAGCCTTCCGTTGGGAAAGTTTTAAAACAACAAATGCCCTGAAGAATTTGGTGACTTCCGCCATGTTTCTGTCCCTTCTGCAGCTACAGGTGAGAGCAGCTCTGACTTGCCACACAATGGCTCGACAACAAAGGTTGAGAATTGGATGAGACGTGTGATGAARGCCATCTAAAGCCAATAGTGATCAAGATTCTGCCTCCTGTCATAACCACTGGGTTTTTGCGTGTCTGTGTGTGTTAGCTGGCCAGTGAACAGATATCCAGAGAAATATAAATAAATAACTGCATTAACGTGTTAAAAATATGATCACCATTAAGCATTGGCTGTGTTAATGTGATAATGCATTATGCCAGCACTAATTTATTCACAAGTAAGTCTTTTAACAGTTCTGGTATGTAAAAAAAAGTTCATTTAGTTTATCTGAACTCAAACATGTAAACCCACAGTTTATTTCCTCTGATCCAGGATACAGATTTGAGTTCTCTTAATCGTCCTTTCTTTTTTCCCCAAACATATTTTTGTAGATGTCAAATTTTTCTGTCTGTAATTATTCTCAAGCGAAGACCAAAGATGCCCTTTAGAACATTCCTGTCTTCAAGTCTACTTTAAACAAAAAAAAGTTAGAGACCTATCATCTGATCCTTCTTTTCAAGACAAATTATCTGAAAGAAAACCACATATCTAATGTGTCTAGATATGTTTCTTTCAAGCTGCAGTTGGGGAGTAAAGATGTCTGCCAAATGTTGGTTTTTCAYCTGGTTTCCCTGAAATATTTTCCTTCTGAATCATCAGGTAACTGTGCCAGAAATTGACATTTAATGCTGAATTGTGTAATGAACCGCAGCATGTTACAGCTCACTGCGAGGCAACGGCAAGAAAAATATCACCTTGTTGCTGCCCTAGACTTAGACCTAGTGTGTGTGTGTGTGTTGAACGTGTGTGTTCTAGCTTTGACTGAGAGCAGCCGTGAGTATGTGCATGCTCCAGTTTTAATGGCATCATCATCTCCAAGGTCAGGAGATGGAGGCATTTGGGCGCTGTGCCAGAGGAAGCCGTGACATGGGGCAGGACAGAGCTATAAAATATCTTTGATGTGTTTTACAATAACTTTGCTASAGGCTCTTCAGCACTAAAGCTACAAGCCCTGGATAATGGGTCCTCTTGGGCACATTATTTAAAATTTCATGTCCTCCCTTTTGACTTCTGAATGAAAAGTACACTGCACCCCGCACCCACCCCTAATTCGGTAGAAGATTGATGGGAAGGTGTAGGACTTAGAGCAGAGCTGTAGAGCCATGGAAACGTGATTTCTGCTGTTCAGAATCTACATGAATGAGTCGGCTCTTCTGGAGGCACTTTCCTCAAAGTTGCTAGTTTCAGTGAGTTATGTGTCATAAAATGCTGCTGTAGTTTCACACAAAAAGTAATAGATAAATAATAGATTGTACATTTCATCCAGAAAGCATTTAAATATATGTTTTGCAGCGCAAGAAGTTTTGTTAGTTTAAGGGTTAATGCATAGAAACTACCGTATTTTTCAGACTATAAGCCRCAACTTTTTTCCTGAACTTTGAACCATGTGGCTTATAGACCGGTGCGGCTTATATGTTAATGTTCACAGATTTTTTTTAAAAAATGGCGGGTGCGGCTTATAGTCCAGTGCGGCTTATAGTCCGAAAAATACGGTAACAATTCTCATCGTCAAAGAATATTTTATTTATCAGATGCTGGCAGCTTTGACTCAAAGGCCGTATTTCAYGTGTCAGACTAAGTAGATTTGAATTGTGTCATAGCATTAAAATAAAATAATTACTTCATGGCCACAATGGGTTTTTTACGCTCATAATTTTTTCATTGGACTGTTGCTAAGAAATATTTCTTAGGTAACCTTTCAGTATTATTTTCTTGTAACCAAGATACAAGATGTCCTTATAAGGTGGGAAGAGATGTGGAACTAAATGTCAAGAAACACATTAAAGGCTGAAACTGTTAAAGCTGTCATTTGATTTTGCCTGTCATGTTTTTATAGTGTATCATTTTCATTCATTTCACTCGGTTTAAATGTAGAGTAATTTTCAACCACTTGCTTTCATGCTGTTGATGCTTTAGGTTAAATCATGTCATTGACCAGTTTATAAAGAGATGAGGTATATTTGTTGTTTCAATTTGTTTCTAACAGTTTTATTTATGATAACAGCCAAAGGCCTAAAATACCTGAAAAGGGGTGTATTATGCATCTCAGGCATGTAGTTCAATTCTAAACCACAATCAAGTAACTATGTTTCTGTAACATACATGTATTTACAGCATTTTCATAACAGCTGAACGTTATATTGTTGCAAAAAATGCTTTATACACCAAAAATAAATTTGTGGGAGGAGCTTTATGTAAGTAGGCAGAGCTTTGTATTAGCAAATGTTTATTCAGCTCCACATGGCTACCAGGATTTCTCAAACATGCATGAATGAGCCAAAACAACACTCTGGTTATGTTTTTGATGAGGGAAAGACATGATTTAAAGCACAAAACAATTGATTTTGAATAGCCCCCTTTAAAGAAATCTCTATTGCCCACCTTGTTTCATGCCAGTGTTTTTAATCAGRACCGTCTTTTGATGAGAAGGGACTAAGTTAGAACCAATTTAGTCGAACTTTGTAAAAGTGAGAGCTTATGAGATGTGTTAGCTTTTAGGGAATGTGTTGTGACTCTTACCTACTGTCTAACTTTTGGAGTTATAACCTTTTTTTGTGTGTGTTTCCTAATGTTGATTGGTTTTGGTGGCCATGTTTAAATGGGTTGACTCCAAAAGGGAAACAGCTGGAGATGCAGTAATTACTTTTTGAGATTTGCTTTAAAATGGTTCATTGAGATATTTTACATTTGCTTTAGACAAAAAAAAAAAAAAAAAAAAAAAAAAAAACAGACATTAATGACCCAAACACAGGTAGCCAGACAAGCAGACAGAGGATTTAAATCTAAAGGCAAATTTTAAAGACGTAAAAAAGGAAGTTCAAAACACCATTCCAAACAAATCTTAAAAGAGTAGAATGAGCAGTATGTGACAAAAGAAAGTAAATCATGGCTTTTTGATAAGTACAGAAGATTACGTCAGACACAGCCCAGGTGTGGTATTTTGCACAGAAAGGAACAGGTTTAAGGGGAAAACAGAAGGAAAATGGTATTATGAARAATATTGGGAGTAGGACCCAGACGCAGATGACTGGGTATGGGAGATTGTGGAGACGACGTCCAATAATTTACTGAACAAAACAAAAGRGGTTGTTAAAGCAGGAAACATGCCAGAACAGAACTATGGAGCAAAACATGGACTGGAAACAAAAGGATTTTCATGAATACAGCAAAAATTAAACAGGGACCAGGAGTATACAGTATAATACAGTATGTGCAGAGAGGGAAAGACCTCCTCTACTTTAATGTGTTCACATGAAAATTCATCTACATATACTCAGCTTCAATTTTCAAATACACATGTCATTTCATCTGATTAGATTCCTAAACACAATAAGGTTAATGTTAAGTCTAATACATGGTYATTTGTATCTAAAATACTTGATGTGGATCAGAGTCCTCGCCAAAATAAAAAAAGTCCCAACCTTGTTTTCGTAAGTAATGGTTTATTTTAGGTCAGAGGATAACAGCTTTTTGTCTTTCCCACTTGGCAATGTTGAATCTGTAGAGACCAATTGTACTGTCAGTCCACTGCTATCAGAGCACCCAGCCCTGTCTGTGCACCCAACTTCTTTTTCTCCTCRGGTCGAGAAAGAATGATGAGCTGTTAACCTTTACTCTGATGGAAATGAAAGGGCCGATATATATCATTCGCAACTACAATTCTCCAACCTCACACACTCACTCATGTCCAGATGGATACATGCTCGGGGGATGGCTGGACAGACAAAATTTTATGAATTTTCTTATGGATTGTTTACAGGTAAAAGACAGAATTGGTGGTATGAAAAGAATAAATAAATAAAGAGCCTATGTAGGTCAGAAGGTAGAAAAGAAACAAAGTTAGTCCTGTTATTTTTCTGCATCACCAACCTGTTTTGACTTTGTATCATTGTGATTGGAGCATATTGTTGACCTATGAAGAGTTCAACTATCTTCTCACACAACATCATAGACAACATGTACAGCATAACTGCCAAATTATTCCATTTTTCCTCCATTGACATTCATCCAATCATGCCCAGTTTGCAGATCACAAATACAGCCCTTTGTTGTATCTGAGTGCATAAAGCTGCAAACAAATCCTTGCATTATCCTCATTCCACCCAGTGACTGCTTTAATATTAGCCAGTGCTAAAAAACAGTTTATCCTTAAATGCCCAGTGTGTAGGATTTTGTCAAGTCTTTTAGCCGAAATTGAGATAATCACTAATGACAATATTAAAAAC
>NW_013952403.1:80749-86483 GCF_001266775.1 Austrofundulus limnaeus | reverse complement strand
AATATTGCCATAACATTATATTTTTGATAAAGGCTTAAATGAAGGAAAAAGAAAAGTCCTTGAAGCTAAGCAGCACTCTTTCATCAGGTTTGTCTAAATGTAGGTCTCAGAGTATAAAAATACTACATTTAAAAGTGCAGTAATGTAATGGTTGAATAAGGCTATACCCTATTGTCAAATCAGTGAATGAATCCAAAGTTGTTACCAGAATAAAACTTTTGTTTAATTTTTCAGTAACATTTATATCAAGATACCAATTTAAAAGTCCCAGGGGAAAAAAAGCAGGGTCACATTAGCCTGCAAGTTATTCATTCCCACTTGAAGATAATGGTTTGTTTTCTCAATAGGTTTTTATTTCCATTATGTGATACAGATTTATGGATGGTCGTTGGCTTTTATGTCTCAGTCTCTTTGTGCGTACTCCAGAACACGTGCATTGTCTCCCAAAGGTTTGTTTTGAACTCACAGCAGATACTTGGCCTCATCTACAACACACACACACACACACACACACACACACACACACACACACACACACACACTTACCCAAACAGTGACACTCATAACTACCTTGGCAGTCTTTTATCTCCTATAATCTTTATTGTCTCCTATAAAATATTCAAACAAATCAGAGTTTAATCATGGAAATTAGACTTTACTTAGAACACACAGCTCACATTTATGCCCCTCCCCTCCTTATAATATATCCCCCATCTTTCTAAATCATTAGTTTTTTCAGAGGACAGGTTAATGTCATGTTTTAGACTGCACAGTCCAATATTAGCCTTTACAWATCATTAAAAACAAACAAGTGTAAATGTACTTCTTTCTCACATACACAAAGTGTGATGAGCTTAGTGTCAGGTGAGAAGCAATGTGTTTAAGTCACCATGGTCACAAATAATGTCATATTTAATTTTTTGTATGCTTAAGAAACTTATTGTGTTTAAAAAGTTTGCCTGCTGATTGTGTCTGCACAACTGGAGCAATATAAGCTGTTAATTAACAATGCATAAAGCAAAAATTCAGACATTTTTTACACAAACTCATATTTCTTAGTTTTTTTAGATGTGAGCATCTTACATAGCACAAAAAGTGGATCTATCATTTGTTTCATTTATAAAACTAGTCTAATGTTGAAGAAGTGTTAAAATGGTCAGAACCCATTTCCATTTCTTTAGCAGAGGGAACAAAGTATTTGAATTGGCGTGTAGTTCCACAATGGCTGAGCTTCACAAAGACACAAAGAATATCAAGTATTTCCTCAATTCCCAGAGATTTATTCATCCACTCTGCAGAGTGTAGCCACAATGCCAGGACACAAAGCGAAAAGGACCAACTTTTTCTGTCCTATCTGGAGGAAAATGAGGACAAGTTGATCGATTTTCCTTTATCTTTTCCTATCTGTGTACATCTGCCTATCTGTGCTTCCTATTCTGTTTGTTCTGTTCTCTGTCTATCTGCTATACATCAGAATTACTTGTTCAGAATTCTGTGCTCGTCTCTTCTTTAGAAAATGTGAAGGTATGTCAAGCTGTGTGGCATCTTGTGATGTAAGCATTCCATTAGTTGTGCCTGCGCCGTGGTTGATTACATTTTACCCAAACTGGTCAAGTCTGCCTGAGACTGAAAGAGATGCAGACGGGGAAAAAAAGACAGGTGAGCTTGCGTGGAGGAATTAAATTGTAGTTCCGGACAGCAGTAAAGTATTTATGCTAGTAAAATAGAAATAAAATAGATCTATGTGCTGGTGTTGATCTCTCATTGTGATGCTCTGTTCAGGCTCAAGCATCCAGTAAAATGCATGAAGAGAATAGAAGCACCATCTATGAATTTAAATGTGATTCAGCAGCGACTCGTTAGCTTTTTGTTTCAACAAGCCGAATATTTTGTTTGCTTTTGAAATACATCTCTGCTAAAACATGGAATTTACTGAACTGACACGTTAGTTCAGTTGCAGATTGTTGTCATTTGTCTAATATTGAATAGGCTGCATTTATATTTCTGTTTCAAAGGGGACATATCATGCAAAATTCACTTTTTTTACCCATTAAATTCATTTTGTTGTGTACTCAGAGTCTGTAAGAGTGCAGAAAATTWGAATTTAGTCTCTCCTTATGGTGCATTGATATCTTTACTTACTATTTGGGTCATATCGTTCAACCTGTTCAGTTTTTTTATTATGTTTTCTGAATCAAAGTATTTGCGATGTATTTGCCAAATAAGGTCTGAACTTCCCAACTACTATTTTGTTGTCTTCCATCCCTTCTGGTTCTGTGTCAGACTCTGGCTCCAACATGTAATGCTGGATGGACAAGTCTTCTATTGTCAAAATATTTTAATTAATTTGTAAATAAAAGGTTCCTACACAGCTAACTAGAATGAACTAGTCTGGRAGCTTTAGGGGATGAGGGATGAGGTGTGAGGTGTAGATTTAAAGAGACAGCCTCAAAACTAATTGACCTGAGACTCAGAAAAGGGGTAAACGAGGGKTTTGTGGAGTTACAATAAGGAGGAACTGAGACCAAAGCCTTGCAATTCCAATTTATATGTCCCCAACTGAATGGTTTGAATGTAAAGTGTTCGAAAAAGAAGATTTTGAAAGCATGATATGTCTCCTTTAAATCACTTCTATCACTTTTACATTACAAGCTGTTTGAGTACTAATATTTGAACTTATTTGTTATCTTGCGTCTATAGCCATAACTGTAAACGCAAACAAATCAAATACCACCATTGTCATTTTTCTACAATGAATTGTTGTTGTTTTTTTAATTACGAATATTGCTTTCATTCACAAACACAACACTGTTTTTAGAAATGCCTACATTCACATAAAAATGCAGAAAACTATCCAAAATGCTGCAGTAAATATGCTAGACTTGTATTTGATGCTGTGAAGATGCCATTATACAAGAAACAAAGCAGAAAGCATCCCAAAAAATTACATGTTGGATACAAATTGTACACACAGCAAAAGTAAAAAAAAGAAGAAAAAAAAAGAAAAGAAAAGAAACCAGCAAAAACAAAATACCTTATGTGGTGCAATCGGACACTTTAGGTTCCCAAGCACGTGAAGAGGTTTTCCTGTTTGACTGATTTTACACCCTGATAACTCTGAGGTCCTTAATGCTTTGTAATATTTTTTATTTTTATTTTAGGACGTTGTTCTGTAATTTGAGAGGAGTATTTTGTGATCAGCGTTCACAGCACATATAGAGGACAGACAGCAAAGTGATATGAGATGTGAAAATATGCTGTTGAGCCACACGTATTTTTATTGCAATCAGACATCTGTTGCAAGGGATTCCTTGTTGATTCCCAGTGAAACCCGTCCTTTCCTCCCTCTCCCAACAGAAAAGTTCCTCCTGTCCAGCTTAGGTATCTGTTTATTTCCACTAACTTAATGTCCACAGTTATAGGAATAGAAGTTGGTTTTCCAAAACAAAAAACAAAACAAAAAAAAGGCATTTTTGCTTTATTGGTTTGTTTTCTTTGGTTTGTTATTTTTCACCGATTGTGAAGGAGGGTTTATTTCAGAGCTCTTTAAAAAWTGGCTTTGTTTATCCATTGACACACCAGGCAGATAAAACCTATCTTCTTGTCTGGAAGTTTGTTTTATATTCTGAATCACGTTCTGCATATTTTACACAAGTTACCTTATCTTTTTCTTGTAGCTCTGGGTTATGTGAAAAAAAGAAAAAACTGTTATAATTGAGTATGTATTTCTGATAAGACAAGAAAAAAAAAACGTTAGTGTCATGTGCATTTTTAGTTCAGCATTATCAGCTCAAAACACAACWGGACAAAAACCAATAATGGCAGTGACTGAAAACCAATATTTTTTTTACCTGATTTGTCAATTATTAATGTTATTGGGTGGGACAGGGAGACCAAAATCTGCCTCAGGAACAGCCCAGAGACGTATAAGATAACACCCCAATCTTTTATCTGTACCTGAGTTTTATCATCATTTATGCAAGCCACGTGATATGCGCCTCCATGTGTTTGTGTGAAAATCTGCGTGTGTGTGCCTGAGTGACAGAGAGAAATTGAGAACATCTGCAGCACAAACGTATATTGAGCTCTCCAGCTGCTCAGTCTGAACAGTTTGTGCATAATGTTTAAGTGTGTGTGTGTGTGTGTGTGTGTGTGTGTGTGTGTGTGTGTGTGTGTGTGTGTGNCACTCTGGTGGTTCTGACCCTGTTCTGTGTGTTTGGACCTGTCACTCTGGTGGTTCTGACCCTGTTCTGTGTGTTTGGACCTGCAGCCTGGTGGTTCTGGTGGCCCTCAACATGCTGCTGTTCTACAAGCTGTACTCTCTGGAGCGGGCCGCTCACACCCTGGAGAGATGGCACTCCTACTCTGTGACTGACAGGTGAGCTCACCTCAGGGGGCGGGGCTAAGCATCTGTGGTCTGTTAGAGGGTTCTGGTTCTGACCCGTCTATCCTGCAGTCCGTTGCCTCAGACGGCGGGGGAGTGGGCTCAGGTTCTGCACCTGCAGAGGCGGTTCCATCAGGCCCAGCTCAGCAAGTGGCAGCAGATCCTGCAGTCCTCCGTCACACTCCTGGACCAGGTGAGTGCACCTGTCTCAGTCCTGGACCAGGTGAGTCCACCTGTCAGAACCAGAGATGTGTTTGGGTCTTCAGAACCGAAGCGACCCGGTGTCCTGTTTGTCCCCTCAGATGAAGCAGTCGTTGGAGAAGCTCCACCGGAACATCGTGGTCCCGGAGGTCCAGCAGGACCCCTCAGATGAGACCCCCACAGAGTCCCTGACTGAAGCCTGAGGGGTTCAGAACCACCCGGGCCAATTCTGGACCTGAACCCGTCTGTAGTTTCTGCAGGTGGACTACACTACCCACAATCCTCCTGTCCTGACTGACTTGAAGACCTCCAGCTTCGACCGGACCGGAGCTCCAGAACCACAGCAATAATCCTGCATCCCACCTGAACACAATGCACAGAACCGGGTCACAGGTGGGCCCGGTCGCACCGCCCGCCAATCATTTCAACCCACCACAGACCCCGCCCCCCTACTCCTCCTCGACCCGGGACGGGACGGGACCGGACCAGGACCAGGACCACAGCAGTATTTATTATTACCTCTGAAGTCTCGTCTCTGAGGTGTCGTGACGCTGCGCTCTGATTGGCTGTTTGACCAAGAGATGAAAAAACCCGGTTTCAGCAATAATGAGAACGGTTCTGGTTCTGTTCATGAATGTTTAAGTGTGTGTGTGTGTGTGTGTGTGTGTGTGTGTGCTCTCAATGCATAGACATATTTTGTGCGAATGTGTGTGAACTGTGTTGAAGCAGCTGAAGCGAAGCAGTGAAACAGCATTTCAAACTTACAGCCAAAACATGAATTTCACATTAGGTGAAAGGTTAGAATTAATATTTGGTGGTAAAAAAAATAATTTTGGAGATTATGTACAGTAATTTTTGCATGAGATTCCTAATGTGAATGTAATATTTTTTTCTGATAAGGATCACTGGTTTTTCATCCATCTCGTCAGTTATTCATCCAGCTGGTCGACATCTTTATCTTTGCGACATTTGATATTTAATTTTTTTTAACTTACTTAAACTTCATTGCCCTTTCACCTGTTTATATTTCTTTCAGCATATAATGTACTTTGTTCCTCACTTAAAAATATACAGCGGGTAAAATAAGTATTGAACAAGTCACCATTTTTCTCAGTAAATATATTACTAGAGGTGCTAATGACATGAAAT
>NW_013952403.1:75122-80739 GCF_001266775.1 Austrofundulus limnaeus | reverse complement strand
GTGTGTGTGTGTGTGTGTGTGTGTGTGTGTGTGTGTGAAGCCTCTCTGTTACAGATGCTACTTTTATATTGGTGTTTGTTTTGTTTGTTTTTGTTTGTATTCGTTCAGCCGACCCAAAACAAACGGACCAATCAGAAGCTGTCAGACCAGGTGAAGTCAAAGGGAAGCAGCTCTTCAGTGTTTTTGTTTTTCTCTGGATCAGAACCGTTTCGTCTTTGTGTCTTCTCCTTTATTTTGTCGACTCGATGATGTAAGAACTGGTGGTCCGGCCCCGCCTCCTGAGCCCGGCCCGTTCTGTCGGTCCCGTCGGGCCCTGCGGCGCTCGGCCGCCTGCAGGAACCTGAAGGTATTTATTTGGAGGTTCTGTAAAAAAGAAAGTGATTGTAGAAAAAGGAAAAAATCTGAAAACCTGCAACAAACCTGCTGGTTCTGCTTCTTTTTTTATTCTTGTGCTGAAAGAGCGAAAGAATCTAAAATATAAATATTAAATCATGAACTCTGTCGAACTCTCATAACAACAGTTTGAGATGAAAACTTTAAATAAAAGAAGTTCAGAAACCATCAGAGTGTGTGAGGACGACTCTCAGCTACTACCACTCCACCTCACAGGGCTTTCTGTTAGCTGTGGCGGCCATCTTGAATTTACTCCAACAGTTCATCCTTTTATTTACTGAGTTTTATTCAAATCTGGTTCACGAGATATTTTACTGACACACAAAACTGATGAGATCAAACAAAAACATCAAAGAAAGATCAAAGGAAAACTGAGCAGCTTTTCACAATAAAAGTAACAAACCAGTCTGTTACATGAGGAGGGAACTGGACTTTTATTGTTTAAATGGATTCATACAAAGGGGAGGAGTCAGGGGTCAAAGGTCATTCAAAAAGGGGAGGAGTCAGGGGTCAAAGGTCATTCAAAAAGGGGAGGAGTCAGGGGTCAAAGGTCATTCAAAAAGGGGAGGAGTCAGGGGGTCAAAGGTCATTCCAGCTCGTGCAGGTAAAGAGTCTTGGAGGCACGCGGGGCGGTTAGAGGAGCCTCTGGCCCCGGCAGTGAGTTCTGACACTAAAGCCCGTTGGTTCTGGTTCTGCAGAAACGCTCGCCTCGACCAGACGGCGCGGTGGCAGGAAGGGGCGTGGCCGTTTGTCACAGGAAGTCACACCTTTAAAGACCAAGTGGAAAAGTTTCTGACATGTTTACACCTGAAACAGAACTTTGGTCCCAAATTCTGCAGAACCAAAACCTGAAGAAAATTAACTTTTATATAAATAAAATAAACAAAAATAAACCTTTGGGATAATTTTTTATAATAAATGAACTTTAAGGTTTCTGGAACAAACATTTAATTAAAAAATATTGTCTGTCAGATTGAAAACTCCTTACTTTAAAATAAAACAAAGTTTTGATTTGAACTGATCACCTGTGCAAACTTTAAACTTTTAATTAATAAAATAAACTTTCTAACGTGTTCAAGTTCAAACTGTCAGATCAGAGAAAAGAAACCTGCAAGATTTTCACAATAAAGTGCTTTTAGATCAACTGAATGTAAAAAAAATAATAATAATTTACTGATGAGCTTCCAGCTGTGCTCACATCTGCAACTAAATCCTCAAAACAGAAATTTGGACTGAAATGGAGGAAAAATGTGATTTCAAGTGAAAAGTTCTGAGAATCTGGACCTGTTTATTTGTTAAAAGAAAAAAAAAGCTTGGTGCTTCAAACTAAAAATAAATGTAAGTTTTAAAAAGTTATAATGAGGAAAAGATATGTACTGTTAAAAGTAAAAATCTTACTAAGACCTAGGAGAGACACACGAGCTGCTGAGTTCACAACGAGCTTTAATCAGCTGAGGGATAATGTTCTGTGAGCTTGGTTCTCAGGTAAATATACTATATACAGTGGTGGGATGTAACTAAGTACAAGTACTTTGTTGCTGTACTTAAGTACATTTTTCATGTAGCTGTACTTTACTTAAGTAGATTTCATCATGGGTACTTTTGACTTTTACTCCACTACATTTTACATTAGGTATCTGTACTTTCTACTCCACTACATTTCTGTAATGCGTTGAATTACAAATTCATGTCACGTCGCATTGCTTTATTTTTATTTTTATTTATTTATTATGTTTAGTTTGAAAGTAATCAGTGGTGAGAGGAGGATTTCTCTAACTGGTCCATTGAAGCACTGCAAAGCAGGAAAGTACCGTTAGACCCTCCTTCAAAAAGAAAAATAAAAAAAGCAGAGCGATTCTGCAGCAGCAGCATGCCCACAACATTAAGAGAGTACTTTTAATACTCTAAGTACTTTTAAAAGCAAGTACTTACTTGTAAAAATGTTGATGTGGTACTTTTACTAGAGTACATTTTTGTCTGTTTATTTGTAGTTTTACTTAATGTCCTGATGCATCTCAGTAATCCAGGTAAAAATCAAAAAATAGTATAGGTCTTCTGGACGGGTTCTTCTTTAATGAAACGTTTCGTCTCTCCTCCAAGAGACTTCTTCAGTCTGAGAGTTTCAGGCTAAATTCAGGCTTTTAAGCACTGCCTCCATGTGACTGATACTCACATCACATGGCTATCGTTGACACCTAATTAACACCTATTGTTAACAGGGGGTGGAGTGGGTGGAATTTAATAAATTTGAGGTCCAATAAACTCAGTCTGTCCTTTTTTAAAATGGTTTTAGTTTAATTTTTTTATTATTTTGCTCCATGTGCAGGTTTTATTTTCACCCACCAGGTGTCACTGTGACGTCATCAGGTTAATCATAGTCTGTTAAAATAAAACTTAAATAGCTTTAATTGTTTGGTCCTGTTTCAAGGCTAAAGATATTTTCAAAATAAAAGTTTGTGCTTTTAAAACCTGTAAATACATATTCTGCTTGTAAAACTTTCTTCTTTGTCAGGTTTAGATAAAATCCTCCTGAATGAAAAATATCTGAGGGTTACCTGTCAGCATGCAGACATGGAGGCTAGCATGTCATTTCTAACACGTGTTCTCTTATTTACAGCTCGGTTCTCCTCCTATAGAACCTGAAGAACCTGGGTTTGTTTCAACGAGTGTTTAAAATCAAAACATGTTTCTCTGGAGGTTTGTGTTTCCATCCAGGGACGAGGGGACGAGGGGGACGAGGGGACGAGGGGGACATCATGGAGACGTTCTCAGAGATTCATCCTGGACCTGAAGGTGAAGAAAACAGATGTTTGGATCTCAGCATCGTTTAAATTGAAATAAAGTCATAAACAGATCTCAAGCAGCTTAAAGACGAAGAACAAAAAGGGTTTTATTTTACTAAAAAATAAAAGTTTAAAAATCATTTAATGTCATAAAAAGTGATGAATAAAATCATCAAACTTGTTACATAAAGTTTTACACTCAGATCAGATCAGATCATATGGAAGACCATTTGTGCCACTGATTAAAAAAAGAATCAACATTTTAGTTTGGATGACATCATGAACGCTGAGTCAGCATTAACCTTTTTTATTTTTTACATCGAACTCCTGCAGACTTTATGATGTTTTTGATTGTTTATAAATCAAAACATTCGGCTCGTTCAGCACATCGCTGCCCTTTTGGATTTCGTAACTATTTCACTTGATTTACAGAAAATCATGCAGATTTCTTCAGTTCCTTCAGAAACTTTAACAAAATCTGCTTCAGCTGCTAAATGTTTTTTTGCTTTTCTAGCTGCTGTTAGCTTTTAGCTAGATTTTGCTTCACTTAGTTTAGTTATAGCTATTTATTATTCGTAGCATCTGCTACTAGTTAGCCTTCTACTAATGTAGCAAAAGGCTAGCTAACAGCTACTGTTTAGCTACAGTTTCATGTTTTGATACTTTTAGCTTTTAGCTAGTATTTTGATACTTGGTCCTTTAATAATAAAACTACGAATACATTTTGTGACAAGGACACTGTAAAACAAGAAACACACATCAGGTAAAATTGTGTAAAAAAGAGAACTACTTCCATAAAATAAGCCAAATGAAGACGTTTCGGCTGATCTAAAGAGAGACTTTCAGATCAGTCTGGAACAGAGACAGAGAGGGGTTAACACAGTCCAGGGTCTATCTGGTCTCGTGTAGCAGAAACTGTTTGTGCTGCATGTTTTCACACCTGGGAGGTGCTTCTCACCTCTGAAAACTGTTACTGAAAGGTTCAACAGTTTCGTGTCAGAGACTCCGACCACCAGTGACGTGTAAAAGAGCGGCTACTTGGCAACAAAAAGTTGTGGTTTCACTGAAAACCAGCTTGGTGTGAGCGAGGGCCCAAAACAAGAGCGTTACAGACTCGACCCGGGACGTCTCGCAGCGGAGCGAGGAGGACGGAGACGGTTAAAATTACAAACTGTAGTTAAAAGTATTCATTACTCAAGTAGAAATATAAATACTAGGGGTTAAAAATACATTTTAAGAAGTAGAAGTATCAACTCAAGCTGTTTACTCAAGTAAAAGTGTAAAAGTACAGATTAGTATGAAAGGAATATGCATCAGGTGTAAGTAATAAAGAGGAGCCCGAGGACAGAACCTTGGGGTACACCAGGGTAGACGAGTGAGAGCAGAAAGACTGAAGCTGGACGAACTGAGTTCAGTCACAAAGATTTTACTCCAACTTTTGTTACTTGAATTAAATGTTTTCTAAAAGTAAAACGTCAAGGTTTTTTTTTTTGCTACTTTTTGGCATTTAGCTAACCTTTACTTTTAGCTTTTAGCTAGTGCTCTACTTTGTTTAGATTTAATAACTCGATTCTTCTTCAGCAGCAGTTTTTACAGAAAATACAGTTTTCCAGTTCATGTTTGTTAAAAAAAATCACTTTTACACAAAAACTTTAATTCTTTAAATCTGATCTAAATGTTTTTAAACTCTGATGATCAGAGAGATCAATTAAATTTGTTTTTAACAAACAGATTAGATTAAATTGGATTAAACAGTTTTGAACTGGACTTGAAGTGGTTTTTGTTGGGTTCTGGTTCTGGTTCTGGACCCACCTGTCATTCCGCCGCCTGCTCAGCTGCACAGTTCTCTTTACTCTCAGAGGCGATGGCTAAATACTCGGCCCTGCAGGAGACATGAGGACATGTGGGACAGACTCAAACAGGTGGGGCAGGCCCAGGAGGGACCTGTGGTCTAGTGGATCTGGTTCTGGACTCACTCGCTCTCCCTCAGAGCCTCCTCTCCGGCCGCAGAGATCTTCCTGTAGCAGTAAATCATCTCCACCAGCAGCCAGAGCTGCAGGCCGATGATGGACACGTACATCATGACCTCCGACAGGATGGACGCCATGCCTCTGGTCACTGCAGGATGGGACGGGACAGGAGGAGACACAGGAGGGGACAGGAGGAGACACAGGAGGAGACACAGGAGGAGACAGAGGAGGAGACAGGAGGAGACACAGGAGGAGACACAGGAGGAGACAGAGGAGGAGACAGGAGGAGACACAGGAGGAGACACAGGAGGAGACAGAGGAGGAGACAGGAGGAGACACAGGAGGAGACACAGGAGGAGACAGAGGAGGAGACAGGAGGAGACACAGGAGGAGACACAGGAGGAGACAGAGGAGGAGACAGGAGGAGACACAGGAGGAGACACAGGAGGAGACAGAGGAGGAGACAGGAGG
>NW_013952403.1:72325-74597 GCF_001266775.1 Austrofundulus limnaeus | reverse complement strand
TATATATATATTCTGGTTCTGTAAACAAAGTTAATGTAGGAGACAGAACCAGAACCGACTGGGTCCAGCTCTTACGTTTGGGCACCACTCTGAGGTAGATGCTCTTGCTGGTGTTGGTCTGGTACTCGTAGTTGGTGTAGATGAGCGTGCGCTCGAACGTGCACGTGTAGTTTCCGGTGTCGTTGAAGGTCACGTTCAGGATGTAGATGGATCCGTCCTGCAGGTCCTCCGTCTTCTTGCTGCCGTTCCAGTCCAGACGCTCCTCGAAGCGAGGGTCCCTGATGCTGCCCTCCCGGTTCATGTAGGTGTACAGCTGAAACAGGAAGTGGGTCAGAACCTGGTTCTGGAGGGAAATTTCACAGTTTATAAAAGTTTTAAGAGCAGCTAAATGCTAGTGTGAAAACAGCCGAAAGCTGCTAAAACTGAGCTGAAAACATTTAATAAAAAGTGTTCATGTGAGCTCACTTTGAAAAGCTGAAAGAAGCCAAAACACCTAACTGTGCAGAAAAACAATAAAAGGGAGCACAAATCTAGTTGAAAACAGCTAAAAGCTAACAGCTAAAATACCTAAATATAGCTGAAAACATATGTAAGAAGCATAAATAGCACTAAGTAGCAGAAAAAAACAAAGTAGAAAAAGCAGAAAAATAGCAGAAAGAAGCAGATTCGTAGCTAAAGTAGCACAAAATAGCTGAAATTAGCATAAAATAGGCTAAAGGTAACAGCCACAAGTTGAAATTAGCACCCAGAGAGAGCAAGTGTTGGAAAAAATGTAAAACTAGCAGAAAAAAATGCAAGTAATTACAAAATCCGTAATTTCTACTAAAATGACTAAAACAGCTGAAATTTTCAGTAAAACAGCTAAAATGTAGCTGGAATTTTTTAAAATTAGCATAAGGAGAACAGGTTTGCTGAACTTAGCTGAAAAAGTTGTAATGACTGCAAAAAAATTTTGCTTAGAAAATCTAACTTTAGCTAATAACAGCTGAACACTAGCTAAAACTTCAGCAAATATTTGAATACAGCTGAAAATATGTAAGAAGAGTAAATAGCACTAAGTAGCAGACAAAGGTAGAAAAAACAAAAAGTAGAAAAGGCAGAAGAATAACAGAAAGAAGCTGAATTTTAGGTGAAATAGCAGGAAAAAAAGCAAAAATTTGCAAAAAAAGTAGCTAAAATCGGCACAAGAAAATAAAAAAGAGCAGAAGCAGAACAAAATGTGTAAGGTGCTGCAAAGATTAAAAAACATTTTAAAGGATTTTATGCATGTTGAAAACAGCTCCATTCATTTTTAATGGCAAAAAAGTGGCTAAAAAAGTGAAATAACTAAAAATTATAAACAGCTGAAACACCAAAAGTCATGGCAGCCCTCACATGAATGAGCCGAAGGTTTTGATAAATGAATTGTTGAAATAGCTCTAAAATTCTCAGTGTGTGAATTAAATGAAGCGTCACACAAAAAGGGAAAAGTTCATTTTTTCAGAGTTTCTGTTTGTAAATAAATCAACTGAGTTTGAATGAATTTAAAAAATAATTAAATATAAAGTGTTAGAGGTTCAGAGATGGAGCCCTGAGGAACCTCAGATCAGTTTCAGGCCTGGGGTCTCCGTATTTAAGAAGCTCTGAAAATATTTAAAAATAATAAAACTTTTGGAGCAGAAATGCAGTCAGATGTTTTCAGAGAAGCTTCCTGCTCTGCAGCACTTCTGATCACCGGTTCTGATCAGAGGTTCTGATCCGGTTACATTTTATCTTTCAGCTGCAGCTCTTTGTATCGACTGAGCAGCACTTAGCTCCTCATCTTCACTTCCTGCTCAGTCTAAAGCTGCGGCTTTCAGCTGATTGCCTTCTTGTTCTTTCAGTCTCTAAAAGCCTCGAGCAGAAAGAAGCACTCTATCAAAGTCAGAGCCGCGGGAAAAACTCGTAAATAATGTAAAACCTCATTTCTTCTGATAAAATCAACCGTTTCTCACCAGAGAAGTGATTCTAACAGTGATTAAAGTTCAATATTTACTGATGAAACTTTTATTTATCTGTCCTCAGACAGACCTGAGGACAGACCTGTCCTCAGTTTCATAATTTGGACGTTAATAACGATGACTCAGCAGAATCTCCTGTGTTCCTGTAAAGCTGGACTGTGTCAGACCCATGGGTCCAGGACCTGGTCTCAGACCTGTGGGTCCAGGTCTCAGACCCGTGGGTCCAGGACCTGGTCTCAGACCTGTGGGTCCAGGTCTCAGACCCGTGGGTCCAGGACCTGGTCTCAGACCTG
>NW_013952403.1:69909-71213 GCF_001266775.1 Austrofundulus limnaeus | reverse complement strand
ATATATAGATATAAATAAATAAACTAATAAATCTAAACCATATAAATAAAAGCAGCTGCAGTCAGGAGGGTTCAGGAACAGCAGACCTGGACCGTCCTGGTCTCAGAGTCTGGTCTGGTCTCAGAGTCTGGTCTGGTCTCAGAGTCTGGTCTGGTCTCAGAGTCTGAGGCACCGGGTCAGGACCAGCTGAGACCAGCTGAGTGGGTCTAACCCGACCCGACAGGAAGAGACTCAGGTCCAAACTGCAGAGTCAGAACCTTCAAACCAGTTGACGCTGATTCTGTTCAACAGAACCGGGTCAGAAAACGACACGAGGCAAATCCAGCATCAGGATTACATAAGACCAGTCCCAGAAACAGCAGATTAGGATTATATTTATCTGCCAGCCTGTTAATCCCTCCCTCACATCAGCAGCTGTTTGCCTCGACGCTTAAAACCCAAAAGACCATTGTCAGGACCCAGAAGGCCCAGAGGACCCAGAAGGCCCAGAGGACCCAGAGGACCCAGAAGACCCGGCTGTTTCCAGGTCTAACTGTGGACCTGCAGAACCAGACGGGCCTGACGGTTCTCCTAATACCACAACAGCACTTCCTGTTCCTGTCTGTACAGAACCCGTCTGCAGACAGATTCACACTTCAGATCTTTTTATTTCAACCGTTAAACAGTTCCAGATTTAACAGGAAGTAACTGAGATTAATTTAATCTGATCAGGTCTGAAGTTACCTTAATCTGTGGTTCTGCTAATAACAGAGCTAGCTTCTCGTTAGCTTTATTTCAGCTAAATGTGGAAGCCATTAGCCGACCGATTAGCTTCCACTAAATTGAGTTCCACTAATTCTAAGTCCACTAAATAATTGACAGGTGTAAATTTTCTACTTTATATGCAGATTATCCTGAATTAAATAAAACCTATCCCCATACAGGCACCGTGTGTGTTAGCATGTAGCATCTTTAGCTGCTAAACTTCAAAATAAGAGCGTCAAAAAGAACTACTGAGATAATGAGTGTATTAAATATGATGAATTGTTGTTTGACTTACTTCAAACAGTAAAGGAAAGGCTTTTATTCTGAAAGAGTTAAATTGGAAATATCACAAGTTAGAAGCTTTAACTCACAAACAAACAAACAAACAAACAAACAAACAACAAACAAAGCAGTAAAGACGTGGAGCTTAAATAAATTCAGACAGTTCAGTTAACCGACCCCCCCCCAGCTGATTCAATGTGCTGCTGTCCTTGTCTGTCCTTGTTTTGACACACACACACACACACACACACACACACACACACACACACACACACACA
>NW_013952403.1:59641-64918 GCF_001266775.1 Austrofundulus limnaeus | reverse complement strand
GTCTGTCCCAACAGGTCTGTCCCCACAGGTCTGTCCCCACAGGTCTGTCCCAACAAGTCTGTCCCAACAGGTCTGTTCCCACAGGTCTGTCCCCACAGGTCTGTCCCACAGGTCTGTCCCCACAGGTCTGTCCCACAGGTCTGTCCCACAGGTCTGTCCCAACAAGTCTGTCCCACAGGTCTGTCTCCACAGGTCTGTCCCACAGGTCTGTCCCAACAGGTCTGTCCCACAGGTCTGTCCCAACAGGTCTGTCTCCACAGGTCTGTCCCAACAGGTCTGTCCCAACAGGTCTGTCCCACAGGTCTGTCCCAACAGGTCTGTCCCAACAGGTCTGTCCAACAGGTCTGTCCCAACAGGTCTGTCCCACAGGTCTGTCCCAACAGGTCTGTCCCAACAGGTCTGTCCAACAGGTCTGTCCCACAGGTCTGTCCAACAGGTCTGTCCCACAGGTCTGTCCAACAGGTCTGTCCAACAGGTCTGTCCCACAGGTCTGTCCCAACAGGTCTGTCCCAACAGGTCTGTTCAAGTTTCAATAATCTGTCCTGGTTTCAGGTATCAGTTGTTGGACAGTTTTGTCTACTTCAGACCAAGAGTGGACAAAAAGAGGAAGACAGGTCTGAGGACAGGTCTGAGGACAGGTCTGAGGACAGGTCTGAGAGAGGACAGGTCAGAGGACAGGTCTGAGGACAGGTCTGAGGACAGGTCTGAGGTCTTGAGGAGGATCTCGGTTCTACAGACCTGAGAACAGAACAGGCTGGAGGTGGGATGGAAGACGTCCGGTGTCCTTGTGTCTTTGGTTCTGGAAGGAAGACCAGTTTTTTATGTCTCATGTGGGTTTCACAGTCTGAGCTGCAGGACTACATCAGTCCTCTGGTGGGTCTGGGTCTCTGTCCGGTCCTCTGGTGGGTCTGGGTCTCTGTCCGGTCCTCTGGTGGGTCTGGGTCTCTGTCCGGTCCTCTGGTGGGTCTGGGTCTCTGTCCGGTCCTCAGAGGAGCAGATTTATTCCAGAAGGAGACACTTAAACCATCAGAGCACCTGTCTGGGATCTGTCCTGTGGGTCAGAGGGGTCCGGCTTCCATCAGTCCGGTCCGGTCCGGTCCGGTCTGGTCGAGGGCGGTCCGTCAGGAGGAGAGCGCTGACTGAGAGTCCTGTGGTCCTGAGGAGAATCATGTTGGAACTCCAAACACACAGCTCCTCATTCAGTGGGCGGAGAGGGGGCGGGGCCATGTGATGCACTGCAGCAGAGAGGAGGAGGAGGAGGAGGAGGAGGAGGAGGTGGATGAGGAGGAGGAGGAGGCGTTGTCATGGCAGCAGGGTTTTTTTTCCATGTCGTGTTTCTTCCCGCCACGTGTCGGAGCTGAGGAGCTTCAAGGACAGAACAGGTCAGAATTTAAAAATAAAAACATTTATTTCTCATTTCTTTTTTTAATAAAGTGAAGATTTAAAACAAAAATAATCAGAAAATTTACAGATTAAATTACAAATAAATAAAAAGTGAAATAATTAGATTTAAAATAACGACTGAGCTCAAAAAAATCAAAGAAACTTTATTAAATTTAAATATTTACAGCAGATTATTTGCAGTTAATTCAGTCAATAAAACAGGAAACACCCTGTAAATCAACAACCATAAACAAAAACAATCATAAAAAACAAACATTTTTCTCGGAGGTTCTGCATCAGTCGGGTCACATTTAGATCAATCTGAGCGGTTTGGTTCGGCTGATAGAAGCTGAAGTTGATCAGAACCGGACCCATGAAGGCATCAGAACATTTTGATTCTGAAGGATTTTAACACAAAGCAGCTGATTTATAATCATTTCTAAACTATGACAGAACTGCAGTCATGAGGCCAAACAGAGAAAAGACTTCCTGTTTTTATTTTATCTTTATTTTAATATGTAAAAATAAAATCCTCCTTGTGATTTTATGTTCAGTTCATAGAACTGATTATTTTTTTCATACACAGTTTGTGCTTTTATATTTCAAATATTTTCACCACAAATACACAAGTATTTTATTTAATTATATTTAGAATTAATATTAGTTTTTTATATCACACACAAGATTACTGTTAATAAAAAAAATCAAGTTTCACAACATGAATGAAATAGATTTTAAACAATGTTTTTAAAAAACACAGAAAGTTTGATTGTTTTCAGGTGAAGCAGAGTTAATAAAAAGTATCAGTTTTATTCTTCGGCAGTTTTTATTTCCTGCTCTCGTCACAAAGTCAAGTTTTAACATTAATTTCCTGGAAACAAAAGTCTGACATTTCCGATGAGTCAGCCATTACAAATGTTTTTAGACTTGTCTCCTCTTCACAGTGACGATGAGGAGGACCAGCATGATCAGGGTCTGGACCAGAAGGAGGGATGTGTACAGGACCCAGGGCTCGGGGAACTGACCCGGTTCTGCTGGAAACACAAACAGAAAAACAACAACGTCGTAAATACAATCAACACAAATCATTTCCTCTTTAAGTAAAAAAAAATGAAAGAGAATGTTACACAAAAAAACATTTACTCTCAGAACGTTTGTGCACTTTTATTAAAATAAACTGAAAACTTTTTGCTCAAATGGAGAAAATGTTGATAAAGCTCACCTGAAGCTAAAGAACATAAACATTAAAGCTATAAAAAACCTGATGGCTCAGAAACAGAAATAAACCAGGGTGTCATCAGCGTAACATTGAGCACTGCTTCTAAAAGCAGCTTTAGAAACAGAACTGGACCAAAAACACACCCATGAGGGACACCACATCAAACAGGAGCTGAGGAAGAGGAGTGTTTCCTCAGAAAAAGACGTTTCAGACAAATAAACCCAACAGAACTGAATCTTAAAACCAACATGTTTAAGTTTTAACAAAAAACTGATCGATGCAACCAAAGGTTGAATCTAAAGAACGAAAACAAGCGAGAGATAAAAGCAGCTTGTTCAGAAGTCTGCAAGTTCTGGAGCAGAGTTTAAAACCAAACTTCACAAAGATTTAAAAATAAGAAACAAAAGAGAAACTGTTCTGCTAGTAACTGGGTCATTGGGTACCTGGCAGGTGGGTTTGGAAGACTCGCTTTGTTATCAGATTGGTTCCCACGCGCAGCTCACACTCGTAGTTTCCGTCTCCCAGGTTCTGCAGACGGACCGTCTGAGAAAGTCGGATCTTCTTTGGCTCCAAATCGTCTTCCTTGTTGGACTCGACGGTCTGCAGTTTGCATCCGTTCTGGGTCACGGACAAAACGAAGTCGGACCCCCGCGTCACGTTGACCTCACACCGGAGCAGAGAGTCGTTGAGGCTGCTGAGGTCAAAGGTCATGGAGTCTGAAACCACAGGAACACAGAGGTTCTCAGTCCGGATCCAGACCTTCCTGAACCACATTAACAGTTCTTTATGATTGTCTGTCAGAGTTTATATTGTTTTTATTATTTTTTCCTCCCTGAAACAACCTGAGCTCAAACCTGCAGCCTCTGGTTCAAACACTGACCACTGAGCCACCTGCGTCATTTTAAATAAAGTTTGTTGAGTTGTTCCAGCAGCAGCCTCATGGCTCAGATATGAAAGTACAAACGTTTGTAAATGGACATTTTTGTTTCACTTTGCTTTAATTCTGACAGTTTTCCTTTTATTCAAAGGGATTTTTTGTCAGATAATAAAGAATATTTTACCATAAATGATTAGTTTGGTGAGATTTCCTTTCTTCCTGGAACTGTTTCCATTAGAGGTGACAGAGATTTTGCACAAGTACTTCTGACTGTCAGACCACTGGACCCGTTTCAAAACGATGGACTTGTTCAGAGAGTTTTGGTTCTGGTCCAAACGGTATGCACGTTCAGTATATTGCTTAGTTCCCTCCAGTAATACTGTATTGCTTTCGTCCTGCCAGTACAGGACCGGGGTATCTTCTATTTTGTCATCCAAGGTGAACTGGAACTCGCAGGGCAGGACGGCGTCTTGACCCAGGGCGACGGTGACCATGGGAGGCTGCTTCACCATGATCACAGCGAACGCACCTGAAAAACAAACAAACAAACAAACAAACAAACAAACAAACAGGATGAAATCTGACAGCAACTTCCTGTTCAAACGTTTCCCTCAGAAACGCTTCAGTTTCACCACAAAGAAATTTAGACAGAAAACTACGTTCTCGTGTTCATCAGAAAACAGAAAGCAGGAACGTGTTTGTGCACCGAGAACACGACCCTGAGGAACTCCAACCCATCAAAGAGTCAGCTGCTCAAACTGATTTTATTTGTTTACTATTATTTAGTAAAGGACAAATGATTACCCCCACACACACACACACAGAGGTTTGCTTTTATATCCTCGTGGGGACCGTGCATTGACTTCCATTCATTTTCTGGTAATTTTAAATCCTAACTCTGACCATTTACCCTAAAAATTGACCTCACAGGTACCTGCCTGACTCTAAAACTAACCTAAACTCAATTCACACCTTGGTCCTAAACCTAACCCCCCACCTGAATTTAGCATCTGTACCTGTGGGGACTGGGCATTGGTTCCCACAATGCTGCTTTTTCTGGAAAATGGTTCCCACGATGTATCAAAAACAGGCCCACGCACACACACATCAGCACACATGCACATAAAACCCATCAGCTGGGTTTGTTTTATAATAAACATAATAAATGTTTAAATGCGATGGCTCACAAACTGAGATTTCTACAACAAAGAGAAAACCAAAAACAAAAGATTAAGGGAACTGACTTAACAGAAAAAGTTCAGAAGTTCAGAACTTTTACAGTTAGTTTTAGTTTTAAAGTGAAAATAACGTCAAAATGATGAAATGAAATGTTTAACAAACTGAGATTTCACATGTGCTTAATGTCAAACCAGTAAAAACACCAACATGGTGTAAAAAAAAGCACCATGTTTTTTTTTTTCAACAGGAACTGAGAACCAAATAGTTTCTATCAGGAACTGTCAGGAAATCACCACAGGTAGTAAAAAGATGGTTTACCCTAAAAATCAGGAATCAGAGTCATAAATATAAATTCTGTTTGCTGATAAATTCCCCAAATTTAACCCACCATAAACAAACTCAAAACAAACCCGTTTTGGGAAATTTTCCCAAAGAATGTGGGAACTTTTAGAGCTTTTTCTGCTGCAATGTTTCATAAAAGCTTCAGTTGTATTCGCTATATTTTAAAATTTAGTTTCATCTTAAACAAATAATGAAGTCAGAAAGAAGCAGATATATTATTTAAACTTCGTGAAATCGAAGAAAACAGGAGTCCTGCACTTCATCATATATATATATA
>NW_013952403.1:55563-56696 GCF_001266775.1 Austrofundulus limnaeus | reverse complement strand
AGTGAAATATATTTATGTTTGTGGTTGTAATGTGACAAAATATGGAAAAGTTCAAGGGGTATGAATACTTTTGCAAACCACTGTATATAGACAATTTATATTAAAAATTCAGTCCCAATTTAAGCAGCATTTTCTTTTAGCTCCAGTAACCAAACATTCATCCAGACTGATATTTTAGATGAGAGAGTAGAAAATGTTTAGTTTTACCTGAAAGCATGAAAGTGATCCACAGACTCCGTGTGTTGAAACCTTTCAGGTCCAACATGTTTCTTCACACGTTAAAGTCACGTTAGCTCCTCTGGACACAGAAACACTTTTTATAACGAGTTCCTACAACACCTCCTCCTCAGAATCAAGGTTTCCTTTTTCACAAAACAAATCAGGGCATTGAAAGAACGAGTCAAACTTCAGCTAAGAAACTGTGAGCTCAGAGAGACTGCTGTCTGTAACAGGATGTGGTTGTTCTGTCAGGACATTTCTGCTCTCAGGATGTAGATTTTTAGTTGAATGGTTGATTCAGGATCTGTTTGTTGTTTGTTTGGTTATTTATGGTTTATTTTCTGGGTTTTGTTCTCCTTGACTTTACTTCTGGTATTTAGTGCCACCAGTTCATTTTTCCAGTACTTTCCCATGGTCAGCTGTTTGACCTGTTCTCTGTTACATCACACAAGTGTTGTCTGTTATATGTTACCATCGCACACCTGTTATCTGTTACCATCTGTTCCCATCACACACCTGTTGTCTCTGACCATCTGTTACCATGACACATCTGTTGTCTCTTACCATCTGTTACCATCACACACCTGTTGTCTGTTATATGTTACCATCACACACCTGTTGTCTGTTATATGTTACCATCACACACCAGTTGTCTCTTACCATNCCTGCTGGCTCTTACCATCTGTTGCCATCACACACCTGTTGTCTGTTACCATCTGTTACCATCAAACATCTGTTGTCTCTTAGCATCTGTTACCACACACATCTGTTGTCTCTTAGCATCTGTTACCACACACATCTGTTGTCTCTTAGCATCTTTTACCATCACACACCTGTTCTCTGTTACTATCTGTTACCATCACACAACTGTTGTCTGTTACCATCTGTTACCATCACATATCTGTTGTCTCTTA
>NW_013952403.1:52475-55553 GCF_001266775.1 Austrofundulus limnaeus | reverse complement strand
GAAAACAGTTTGTCTCTACTAGACTTGTAAACAGAGAGCTGCCCAAAGTTTGGAGACGGGGGGGAGCCAGGAAGCACTTTATAAAGAGAGTCAAACCATTACAAACTCATACAAGGAGATAAAACAGACGTTTTACATGGTGAAATGTGACTGATGGAAACTTAGGAGCTTAATCCCACACCAGTTTGACCAGGAATAACATCAGGTGACCAGTCTGACTTTTGTTTTCCACATTGGACTCCACCAGAAGAAATCCCATCATACTGCTGCTTAAATGTTCACTACGTCACAACTTTCTAATCTGTACTTCCTGCTGTGTGACCTTGACATTTCTGTTAAGGTCATTTGTGTCTGATGTGAGCGTTTTCTGGCTAAATCTATTTTACTGTTATTTAACCAGGCAGGACCCACTGAGAGGCCTGGGCCTGAATGCCACATATTGTGTGTATTTCTGTGTTAAATACTGCGTTAGCATGAAAACACAACTTCAGAACTCTTCAAATACTTTAGTCAGCAGTTACTGCACTCCAAGCAGCTCTTTGTGATTTATTTCTCACACTGATGTTTGGGATGTAAGCAGCCCTGAATTCAAATCAGTTTAATAACAACAGAGCAGTTTTGTTGTGCAGTTCCAGTCTTGGCCTGCAGGGGGCTCCACAGGTTTATGTAAAGCTGCATTAAAACCTGAAGTTAAACCTGAGGACATCAGATCCTCTGCAGCTCAGAACAGCTTCATTCAGTCTGCAGTTTTCTGAAAACATCCTGATTTTAAACTGAATATAAAATCAGCAGCAATTAAAGTTTTCAAAGTGTTTTTTTTTTAAAAACAGTTTATGTAAAAGAAATAAACCTGTGATGTTGTTGAAATAAACAAACGTAAGAAGTGTGCAGACAGGCTAACAGAAGAAAACTTGTTTTTAGGGATGATAATTATAAATAATTACATCTGCTCGTCACATTTTTTTTATCATTTATTTTCCCTTTGGAACTTTTTTTTTTGTTTAGAATTCAAATAATCAAATTTTCTGCATGTTTTTTTTCAGTCTTCAGATAAAAGATGTCAGAGAATCACAATAAAACAATAAATCAGATTTATTTATCATCAAATCAGAAACTCACTGCAGCAAAAACTTTCATGAATCATTGAAAAACCAAGAAACCTGCAGAGCAGGTCAGTTTTTTCTTTCTGCTAAATAATAAATGATTTATGTGCTGTGAATGTACGGCTCTGTGCAAAAGTCTTCATCCTGTCCTCATTTCTTTGAATTAATGAGCAAAAAATTCAAACTGGACTTTAAAGGAAAATATGATCAATAGTTAATAAATAAATGTAAATACATCTACATAAACATGTTGTAGATGAATAAAGTTAAATTTAAATAGTGTTCCCATGAGTCAATGTTTAATGTGAGATAAAAACCTGAGAGTGACGTTATAAATAAGTGAAACAGTTTCTGTGGGTTTGTAGTTATTCAACCTTCAGTTTGTGCTGAGAGTCCTGCTCCTCATGTGGTCCGGTCTGAGTCCTGCTCCTCATGTGGTCCGGTCTGAAACCTGCTCCTCATGTGGTCCGGTCTGAGACCTGCTCCTCATGTGGTCCGGTCTGAGACCTGCTCCTCATGTGGTCCGGTCTGAGTCCTGCTCCTCATGTGGTCCGGTCTGAGTCCTGCTCCTCATGTGGTCCGTCCTGAGTCCTGCTCCTCATGTGGTCCGGTCTGAGTCCGGCCTCATGTGGTCCAGTCTGAGACCTGCTCCTCATGTGGTCCGGTCTGAGTCCTGCTCCTCATGTGGTCCGGTCTGAGTCCTGCTCCTCATGTGGTCCGGTCTGAGACCTGCTCCTCATGTGGTCCGGTCTGAGACCTGCTCCTCATGTGGTCCGGTCTGTTTCCTGTTCCAGGCTCCAACTACTACGTGCGCATCCTGAGCACCATCGACAGGGAGCTGCTGAAGCCCAACGCCTCGGTGGCTCTGCACAAGCACAGCAACGCCCTGGTGGACGTGCTTCCTCCTGAGGCCGACAGCAGCATCATGATGCTGACGTCAGGTACGCTGCGCCCCGCGGCCCGCCGGGTCAGAGACAGAACCGCAGACTGACCTGCTGTCCCTGTTTCAGACCAGAAGCCTGATGTGATGTACGCTGACATCGGAGGGATGGACATCCAGAAGCAGGAGGTCAGAGAGGCTGTGGAGCTGCCTCTCACTCACTTTGAGCTCTACAAGCAGGTCAGGACAGCTCACCTCATGTTCTACAGCTGGCTTCTCAAACCGTTTGGGTCCGGGGACCCCTTTAAAAGGGTGAAGAAAATTACAGGGACCCCCTCATAAACCCCATGCTGTTTTAAAAGATTATTTTTTGTCATTTCAACCCCTAAATGTCATGAGAATATATATTTTTATCAAGTTTATTGTGTTTGTTTTATTAGTTCATTGTTAGGGACACTGAGACACAGAGAGAGGCAGGGACACGGACACAGAGACACTGAGACTCTGAGACAGGAGACAGAACTGGACGTGTCAGAGCTGAAGATGAAGAGACAAGGATGGAGAAGATTAGGACTGAGAGACCAGACTGAGATGGTTTGAACATGTCCAGAGGAGGGACAGTGTTGTTATGGGACATGTCCAGAGGAGAGNGACAGTGTTGTTATGGGACATGTCCAGAGGAGAGACAGTGTTGTTATGGGACATGTCCAGAGGAGAGACAGTGTTGTTATGGGACATGTCCAGAGGAGAGACAGTTGGACCAAATGATCAGGGTTGGACTGATGTGTTGTTTTGTTCCTCAGATTGGTATCGACCCACCCAGGGGTGTCCTCATGTACGGACCTCCAGGCTGCGGGAAAACCATGTTGGCCAAAGCTGTGGCCCACCACACTACAGGTGAGACATTTGTCCAACTCTCACCTGTCTCTGACCTGTCTCTGAGCCTGTCTGTCTCTGAGCCTGTCTGTCTCTGACCTGTCTCTGACCTGTCTCTGAGCCTGTCTGTCTCTGAGCCTGTCTGTCTCTGAGCCTGTCTGTCTCTGACCTGTCTCTGAGCCTGTCTGTCTCTGACCTGTCTCTGACCTGTCTCTGACC
>NW_013952403.1:45426-52465 GCF_001266775.1 Austrofundulus limnaeus | reverse complement strand
ACTAAAGGTGACATAGATACTTTATTAATGTATAGTATTTAAATATATGCCTGAGAAACACATAATATCGCCCCTTTAATAAGCACCTTTACATGTAATATGAACAGATTTGTCTCATTATTTAATAAGAAACTACAGTTTTGTCTCTTTCTGGTCCTTAATAATTGCATATTAAACATTAATGATTTATGAAGTGTTTACAGATGAATTAATAACTTATCTATAAACTCTTTATAAGAGGAGACTTATTGTAAAGTGGTACTGAAAAAATCTTGCACAGTAAATTCTCCTCACCAGTTTTTCATACATTTAACTGAACATAGATAAAATATTCTCAAACACACAACATGTGATAAAATCCAACCATCATTTGTCAGTTTAAATACTTTTTTCTGCAGGATTGTTCAGATTTTCTTCAGAAGAGAAGAATTCAGTTTGATTCATGCTGGACTTTACTGTTTGACTCATCAGCGCCTCCAGTGTTTGAACATGGAACTGCACCCACCATCATCACTCTCAGGTAAAGGACAGGTGAGTGACAGGACAGGGACACTTCAGGGGGCCAATCAGATTTTATCTGGGGCCAGCGCCCTTCTGGCCCCGCCCCTAGAATCGCCCCTGTCATGATATCGCATACATCTAACCGTTTTGAGTCAAAGCAAGATGGCCGCCACAGCCGACCAACAAACGGACTCTGTGTGGTAGTAGCTGAGAGTCATCTCAGTTAAAAGTAGAGGTTGTGATCACTTTAATAACACCTGCACTCTCTTCTGTTAGTAAAATATTTATTAGTGATCAGCTGAAGTGTCCGTACATCAGGAAGAGGACCGTCTGGGAGCTGAGGCTCCCACCCGTGTGGACATCTTGCAGTTGGCAGAGTTTGCTCAGGTAGATGCCAGAGTTTGGTCGGTCGTCTTCGTACGCCACGCCGTGCGAACGCCACGCCGCCGTCCGCCGTTTCTCTTCCTGTGGATCCGCCCACGAGTTGAAGCAGCGCAGACGCAGATTGTAGCTGTCGCTTTGAAACCACAAACAGCAGGTAGAGATCATCAGCAGAGGTCAGCAGGTCAGCAGGTAGAGATAATTAGAGGTCAGCAGGTAGAGATAATCAGAGGTCAGCAGGTAGAGATAATCAGAGGTCAGCAGGTAGAGATAATCAGAGGTCAGCAGGTAGAGATAATNTAGAGATAATCAGAGGTCAGCAGGTAGAGATAATCAGAGGTCAGCAGGTAGAGATAATCAGAGGTCAGCAGGTAGAGATAATCAGAGGTCAGCAGTGGTCCAGCGCTCACCGCGGGGTCACCGTAGGGAGGCTGTAGGTGACCTGGTCGAAGTAGAAGGGGCAGATCTTCAGCGCCGCCAGCGCGGGCTGCTGGTGCATCTTGTGGAAGACCCAGTCCAGTTTTTGGCTGGGCCCAAAGCAGCGCCGCTCCGAGAAGATCCGGAACCACAGGGCCGACACCAACCTGTCCATGCTGCTCTGAGCCGCACCCAGCCAGAGAGGGAGAACCCGGTATTCAGGGGTTCGGACCAACGGTTCTGAAACGGTGAGTCCACGGAACAGACGGTGAGAGAAACCATCAAATCTGAGCTGAAAGTTGGTGTGGTAGTAGCTGAGAGTTCTCCCTGAAACATACCCTGAGCTCTAACACATCATGAGATTTGTTTTTAAAAACTTTTAGTATTTTTAGGAAATGTTATTTTCCTGAAAGCCTCCTGAACTCAAACCAAACCAATCAGTTGTGTTGAAACTGTTCTTCACAAATAAAGTATTCAAATAAATGAACGTCACTTACGTGTATCCATATTCATGAGAGATGATCTTCTGCATACAACGTGTACTTTTTAATTCTCGTTGGGTTCCAGAGAAACAATACATTTTTAAAAAATAACACATTAAATGATTCAAAGTGGCATCTTTTAAAACCTTCACTGAGTTGATAAAATATTAAGATGTTTTGAAACAAAAACATTCTAAATCACTTCAGGATTTATATGGTTTTAATCTTGACAGAACTTTATCTGGTTGTGGTACATGTCACTTCAGGGCTTCTGTACCTTACGGGGCTCCTCTGAGAGCTGTGGAGGCGGGGCTGAGTGAGGGGGCGGGGCCTGTAAGATGTGCTTGTTCACATTGTCATGCTTACCCCTCCCCTAATTTACACAACATGTGGTTCTGCTGGCTGCAGCTCGCTGCCTTTTGTTTGCCCCCAATTTCTACAGCATCCGGTCCACTCTGGTCTGGTCTGGTCTGGTCTGGTCTGGTCTGATGCGGTCCAGTCTGGTCTGGTCTGGTCTGGTCTGGTCTGGTCTGATGCGGTCCAGTCTGGTCTGGTCTGGTCTGATGCGGTCCAGTCTGGTCTGGTCTGGTCTGATGCGGTCCACTCTGGTCTGGTCTGGTCTGGTCTGGTCTGGTCTGGTCTGGTCTGGTCTGATGCGGTCCAGTCTGGTCCAATCTGGTGCAAAACACGGAGGAGCTTCGAGCAGCCTTGCAGGAAATGCGAGATTGTGCCATAAATCCAGTGATAAATGTGGAAGTCAGCACACTCCAAACACAACTGAAACTGCATCGATGTTGTTGTTTTTTTAAACTTCTGATTTCAAAATAAAATCCACGTGTATCATGTGTGTCACATATGCTGCACGCTACATGTTGTCGTCCGCTTCCCGAACAGAACCATACATTCTGACAGCATTTCTGTCATAGATCCATATATTTATTAATATAGCTGGGATTTGAACAAAAATTAGTCTCCTTTGGTGACTTATTTTGAAAATATGGATGATGTGCTCGTTCCTTTTCCTGTTGGTGCAACATGATCTTTGTAGATTGACTCAGACGCAGCTCCGGCATCCTTCAGAAATAGGATTGAATGTAATTTTGGTGGATCACTGTCCGTGTGGAGCCAGTGTAACTCTCTCGTTGATTTTAAAGGTAGAGTGTTTGCTGTGGAGGTCAGACCACAGCTGAACCGCCTCTAAGGGTGACCCCACCGTTTCCTCAGAGCTACTTCCTGTTTTAAACAAAGCTTGGCTCTTTGAGGCTTCCGTACTTTGTAACATGGCAGAAATTCAATTCAATTCAAAAATACTTTATTGATCCCAGAGTGAAATTTGGTAATTTGGTAAATGTCTACGTTTACAGGTTTTGTACGGAGCCCCTCCGGTGACATGAAAGAAAAAATATCATGTGGCCACGAGATAATTATTCTGTGGCCACCACATAGCCAAAGAAGCTATTTCTTAGCTTTATGTGCTGCAGCTAGAAGTCCCAGGTGACAACTGGAGTTGTCTATTTGTCAAAAAAAGCTTTATTTTCTTTCTTTCTTTCTTTCTTTCTTTCTTTCTTTCTTTCTTTCTTTCTTTCTTTCTTTCTTTCTTTCTTTCTTTCTTTCTTTTTGATGCTCAACTTTCAAAACATCTAGATTTAGAAATATTTTTGTCCCAACAAGGCACAGTTCAGTTTTGTTATGGTTTAGTTGGAGGAAATTGTTAGAGAACCAGTTGTTGAGCTCACTGAGGCAGTCGGTAAGAGTGGAGGATGAGAAGGTGGAGTTTGGTTTTGTTGAAATGTAGAGCTGAGTGTCGTCGACATAAGAGTGGAAATGGACACCAATTTTACGGAAGATGTGGCCAAACGGGAGCAGATAAATTACGGCCCGAGTACAGAACCTTGGGGAACACCAGTGGAAATGGGTGAAGACTGGGAGCAGAAGGACTTGAGCTGTATGAACTGAGTGCAGTCAGAAAGACAGGATTTAAACCAGTCCAGGGGGGGTGTCTGAGATGTCGATAGAGTTTAGTCATTCGATGAGGATAGGATGAGAGATGGTGTCAAAGGCAGAGCTCAGATCAAGGAGGATGAGTWYTGACAGAAGTCCTGAGTCAGCAGCAAGGAGATCATTAGTCATTTTAATAAGAGCAGTTTCTGTGATGTGGTCGACAAACTGATTGGAACTGTTCATACAGGTTGTTGGAGGTTATTGGGAGACAGGATTTAACCAAAGCTGTGGGGAGGGGATCTGGCTGGGAGGAGATGTTTTAGGCTAAATACACAGTTTTTGTAGCTGTTACAGCTTATTTCTGCTAAGTTCAGCAAACTTTGTACTTCTTATGTTTCTTTATGCTAATTAAAAAAATCTAGCTACATTTTAACTGTTTTACTGAAATTTTTGGCTATTTTAGCTATTTACTAAAAATTGTCACTTTTTAGTACCTTTATGCTTTTTTTCTGCAATTTTAAAACTTTCACTATATAGGTGCTACTTCCAACTTGTGTCTGCTGCCTTTAGCTTAATTATGCTAATTTTAGCTTTTTTCTTTGATCATGTCTATAGTTCTGCTTATTTCTGCTATTCTTGCTTTTTTCCCTACTTTTGTGTGTTTTTTCCTCCTAATTGGAGCTATTTATGCTTCTTACAGATGTTTTCTGCTATCATTCAGCTATTTGTTGCAAATGTAGCTAATGTTCGGCTGTTGTTAGCACATTTAGCTTTTTGAAGCTAAATATACATTTTTAAGCTAATACAAATTATTTATGCAAAGCTCAGTAAATGTGCTCCTTATGCTAGTGACATAATTTCCAGCTACATTTTCAGTGTTTTACTGAAAATTTTAGCTGTTTTAGCTATTTTACTACAAATTAACACTTTTTTGTACTTTTATGCATTTTTTTTACATAACTTTCACTGTTTGGGTATTAATTACAACTTACGGCTGCTGCCTTTAGCTTATTTTTAAGCTAATTTTAGCTTTTTTAAATTCTTTTTCAGCTTTAGATCTGCTTCTCTCTGCTATTCTTCTGATGTTTTCTACTTTGGTTTTTTGCTAATTTGTGCTATTTATGCTTCTTTTTTATTTATCTATTCACGCTTCTTACAGATGTTTTCAGCTATTTTAGCTTTTAGCAGTTTTCTATTGGTTTCAACTAGATTTGAGCTCCTTTTTATTGTTTTTCTGCAAAGTTTTTTTTTTTGCTTTCATCTTTTTTAACATTAACATTACATTAACAATTTTTCTATTCAATATTTTCAGCTCAATTCCTGCGGAGCCCGTGAGGAGACAGTTTTTTTTTTTTACTTTTGCATTCCCTCACAAAACTTTTGCGTTACCTCGTAATATTGTTTTGCGTTCCCTCGCAATACTTTTGCGTTACCTCGCAATACTTTTGCGTTACCTCGCAATATCTTTGCGTTACCTCGCAATACTTTTGCGTTACCTTGCAATACTTTTGCGTTACCTCGCAATACTTTTGCGTTACCTCGCAATATTGTTTTGCGTTACCTCGCAATACTTTTGCGTTACCTCGCAATATTGTTTTGCGTTACCTCGCAATATTGTTTTGCGTTCCCTCGCAATACTTTTGCGTTCCCTCGCAATATTGTTTTGCGTTCCCTCGCAATACTTTTGCGTTCCCTCGCAATACTTTTGCGTTACCTCGCAATATTGTTTTGCATTCCCACGCAAAAGATTGTTTTGTATATGAACTGAATTAAATCAGACCTTTATTTTGAAATATCCAGTTACCAAAATAGGATGTGTCGCCACAAGTTTGTGAAACTGACATTGATGTTGCGTGGCTGTGTGATATATTCATTCTGAAGCAGAATTAAAGCAGTAGGCTAACTGCTAAACTAACTAAATGGTGAAACCAACAGGCACAACAGTGATAAACTACTTTTGCGTGGGAACGCAAAACAAACAAAAAAATCCCCCGTGTCCCCTCGCGGGCTCCGTAAATTCCTGCAGCTTTCAGCTGAAGTTTTCAGCAGGAAGCGTTCACACTAGTATTTTCACAGGAAATGTAATTTTCTCTAGTTTTATTTTTAATTCCATGTCATCAGTCGGACTCCGTAGTTTTGCGTCCTTTCAGGCTTCCATACTTTATAACCCGCCTCGTTCTGATGTTTGGCCCCGCCTCCCTCGCTCGGTCTTGGGGGGTGTGAGCTCAGCGTCCTCGCGGCACGAACTTCAGACGCATCGGAACCAGGAAGGCGTTCACCGCGGGCCGATCGATACTCTCCTCCCGGGTAAGACCCTGAACATTCTCCCCTCTCAGCCCTCCGCGGTGGTCCAGGCGCTAAGCTAAGTGTGCTAACAGAGCCCTTTAGCTCGGCTTGGTTCGGCTCGGCTCACATCTGGTGAGTTTTCCCGGTGATTAGAGTTTCTTTGCTGTTTGAACAGAATAATAAAAGAGAAAACGGATGTTTTATTTGATTTATTTGTGTTTTCTGGATGTTTTTAGGCGCGTTAGCTTCACTTCAAACAGTCAAATGTCGGTGATTGAATGTTTTTATTCGCGGTGACTCAATAATCAAAGTGACTCTCTGTTTGTTTGTCTCATTAGCTTTTAGCCACTTCGCTTCTTCTAGTTTAAGCTGATATAAATTCACTTTTCAGTCGTTTTTGTGTTCAAATACTTGCGCAACTTTTGTTTGAAGTTTCGCTAAAAGTGGGAACAAAGAAAAGTTTTGGAGGCGTTTAAAGACCGCCGGAAACTGGAGTTGTTCTTGTGTTTGTCAGAACCTAATTGTAACCGACTGGTGGTCTGATTTAAACACTTTTCCTTCCTGAGCTTCTTCGGGGGGGTTGTTTCCAGCTGAAGCGGGTTTATCGCCTCTGTTCCCCGCTGAACAAAGGGCCCGCAGGCCTCTTCCCCCCCGAACCTCGGGCCTCCCGGGGGGGCTCGAACACAACGACCGAGATCAACCTGTTAAAGTGACGTCATGTTAGTGTTTCTTATCTCAACTAGTTCCTGAGTGTTTACAGAGTTTACACTTCCTTCATTCTTCTGTCTGCAGCTGTTTCACTGCTGAGCTTTTATAAAACTAAAGTAAAATATGAGTTTACAGACAAACAGTCTGATTAATGACTCTACTACTACATGTAGTGTAGGGACCAGGTGTGGTCTGGGACCAGGTGCGTAGAGTCTGGGACCAGGTGTGTAGAGTCTGGGACCAGGTGTGTAGAGTCTGGGACCAGGTGTGTAGAGTCTGGGACCAGGTGTGTAGAGTCTGGGACCAGGTGTATGTGTGAGAGT
>NW_013952403.1:41703-44827 GCF_001266775.1 Austrofundulus limnaeus | reverse complement strand
GTGTGTGAGAGTCTGGGACCATGTGTGTGTGTGAGAGTCTGGGACCATGTGTGTGTGTGAGAGTCTGGGACCATGTGTGTGTGTAGAGAGTCTGGGACCAGGTGTGTGTGTGTGAGAGTCTGGGACCAGGTGTGTGTGTGAGAGTCTGGGACCAGGTGTGTGTGTGGAGAGTCTGGGACCAGGTGTGTGTGTGGAGAGTCTGGGACCAGGTGTGTGTGTGGAGAGTCTGGGACCGGACCAGGTGTAGGGGGTTATCTCCTGCAGGTCTGTGATGATCAGAACTTCTCCTTCAGAGAACATCACCGTGTGCAATCAGTGCGTTGTTGTGTTGTGTTGTGTTGTGTTGTGTTGTGGGTCTGCGGGTCCCGAGGCAGGTTCCTGGTCTCCATGGCTGTCTCTGCTCTGATTGGTCGGACGTTTCCAGGTGGAAACTTCAGTAAAACCAGGTCCTGCTGGCGCTCGGCTCGGCCTCCACGGACCTGAGCCTCCTGCAGCTGTGAAGAAGGGGCGGGGCTTAGAAAGGCTGGAGTGTGTCGTCATGGTGACGCCTCTCTCCTCACCTCATTGGCTGCCTCTGGTTTTAGTACAGTGAGAGGTGGATATTCTCAGGTGGTCACACACCTTGTCATGATACCTTAGTTTCCTCATCAGGTTCTAAATGTTTAACTTCCTGTAAAACTGCATTCCTGCTCATTGTTCCGTCTGACTCCGCCCACTTTGTTCCCCCACCTCTCTGTCCAGCCCCAGGTTTGAGCTGCCAGAAAATTTATCAAAAACGATGGTTTTATGAAGTTTTAAATAATATAAATGCTGAGTCAGCATTCCCAACATTTATTTATTTATTTATTTATTTATTTATTTATTTATTTATTATTATTTTTTTTGCTGTAGGATTTATTTTGACCTGTAACACTTTAGCATTTTTTTTTACCCCATGCTTGTATTAAAAAGTTAAACTGATTTGCAACATTTAAAATATTTAAAATCTAATCCAGTCTTTAATGAATTTGAGGCCCAAATAAAATCTGTTTTTATTTCTGGTATTTATTTAATGACACATTTTCATTCTGAGCATAAATCGGAGCGTAATTATTAAAAGTTACCAGGAAATAATTTAACAGATGAATAATTTAAAATGAAAAAGTCAGTGATTTATTATAGAAACTCTGCAACAGGTCAGATCCTGATCAGAACTGTGAGGAAGTTAAATCCACGCGGTCCCACCGTAAACTTTTATAGTTTGTTTAAAACTGTAAGTAAAGTATTTAATAGTTAAAAGCAGATAAAGTTAAATGTTTGACTTTTTGCCGTAGCAGTGAACAGTTTCCTGCTCGGACCCGGTGCTGCTGGGAACACTTGGTTCTGCTCACAAAGGTAACCCGGGAGTTTCACAGGATTGTTGACAGGTCTGAGCTGCTGCCAGAGAGACAACACTCAGCAGTCATTTCTGCTGCTTTCACTCCCTGAGAACCAACAGGAAGTGATCCTGAAAACACCTGCTGAGCCGTGAGTCTGCGGTCATCATGACAGGTGGTTCCTGACCCGACCCGGTTCTGTGGGGAATCATTTCCTGCCTGTAAAGTCTGATAGATGTGATGTAAGGAGAATAAACTCTGATTTAATAAACGTTTATTTTGTATTTAAAGGACTTCCTCAGGTGTTTGGTCACACCTGTCCTCCTGCTTTGTGTTTATTATTAAACATGTCAGAAACATGTTGATTTGCATGTTTTCATGCACCACTGAAAAGGTTTTGTTTAAAGTAAAAAAACAAAACAAAAAGGAAGTGAATCTAAATGGGTTTTAGGGAAAGTAGCTGTGCCCATATTTGGTCGTGGTGGGCGGGGCCTGTTCCAGCAGGTCAGTCACATGAACATTCTTCACCTGCAGATTTCTTTTTCTGTCTTTTTCTGCTGCGTCGTGAAGAAAACCTCAGATTTTATCTGCAGACTCAACATGACTCGGCATTTAGTTAAAGTATTTATCAGGCGTTTTTTTTCACAAAAACACAACTTTGTTACGGTTTTCATGGTGAATAAATTGAATTATCTTTATTACAGAGATTTTTAATTTTAGTTTCACAAACCACTTTGTTTCCCCTGAAGAGCCTGAATGTAGGAGGAAAACTGGATCATCACATGTTTGTGTTTTAAGCTCCAAGAGCTTTTCTCAAAGTTTTATCCCATGCTGAAATGTAACTGTGTGTTTACAAACTCTACTTAAATAATCTTATCAAAATAAAGCAACACTTGGGAGATTTCATCACAAGTGTCAGTATTAAAACAGCTGCTGTGGTTTCAGACATATTAAGGATGGAACATGATTTTTAAATTATTTTTTCCACTCTCACCTGTATCATTTTTTGCATTAAACAGTATATAACCCATTTAAACCCATAATGAATCAGGCTGAACACCCCTGGAAACCATAAATCCACTTGTGGACATTAAAGATTCATGCTGCTAAAATGAACTGGAGCAAAGTTGCAGAGGTTTTAATAAAGAAATAATTTAGTGTTTTATCTTTCTGCACAGGACAGACCATGATGTTCCATTAACAAATGTAAAGAAATGTTAGGTTTTAATTGCAAAGGTTTTTTTTCTTACCTACCTTAAATGACTTGTTATTGAATGTTCTTTTGAAAAAAAATCTATTTATTTGTCACCATAAACATTATATAAAAATAATGAGGAATTATATTTGACTTCAGTTGGACCATATTCATTCAAAATCAAGTTAAAAAAATAAAAAATACTTAAAAAAACTTTACAACATATTCAGGTATCTACTTTGACTGACTTTAAATAATGTCAACATTTTTCATTTTACAGATTAGTTGTAACGTATTTACAGATTAGTTGGACTGTATTTACAGATTAGTTGGACTGTATTTACAGATTAGTTGTAACATATTTACAGATTAGTTGTAACATATTTACAGATTAGTTGTACCGTATTTGCAGATTAGTTGGACTGTATTTGCAGATTTTGTAACGTATTTGCAGATTAGCTGGACTGTATTTGCAGATTAGCTGGACTGTATTTGCAGATTAGCTGGAACGTATTTGCAGATTAGCTGGACTGTATTTGCAGATTAGCTGGACTGTATTTGCAGATTAGCTGGA
>NW_013952403.1:39593-41597 GCF_001266775.1 Austrofundulus limnaeus | reverse complement strand
GTTGGAACGTATTTGCAGATTAGCTGGAACGTATTTGCAGATTAGCTGGAACGTATTTGCAGATTAGCTGGAACGTATTTGCAGATTAGCTGGAACGTATTTGCAGATTAGCTGGACTGTATTTGCAGATTAGCTGGACTGTATTTGCAGATTAGCTGGAACGTATTTGCAGATTAGCTGGACTGTATTTGCAGATTAGCTGGACTGTATTTGCAGATTTGCAATGATGTCATTTTGAACAGTTTGTTTACTTTCTGATTCAACTGCTTGATGTTTGAACTGTTTGAATGTAAAAATAGTTTCCATGAGTTTTTAGTCAAGATTCTCAGGTTTATTTTGATACCAAACATTTCCAGGTTCAGCTGACTGATGTGAAGTTAACAGAAGTTAAAGAAATAAAAACAGAAAAAGCTGTTTTGCCCCCGGTACTGGGGGCACGGGGCTGAAGAGGTTAAAAAGATACAGTCCTGTGTTTGACTGGTTTTCCTTCGGAAACATGGAGCTGCAGCTGAAGTTCGGCTGCTGTTAATGTGAAGCAGCTGCTGGAGGGTTTTCTGGCTCAGGTGAAAGGATGAGCTGGTTGTGTTGTGTTGTTGTTTAAAGAACAGCAGCTCAGTCTCTGCCTCCAGCTGGGAGGTGTTTTTACCTCCGTCTGTGGCCTTGGCTCCGTGTCACATGACTTCACCCCCTCCATGTTTGTTCTTTCACTCATCCATGTAGTCATGCACGCAGACATAACACACATATAATATTAATGCCCTGCAGCTCGTGTTGCAGCAGAGGGTGAAGAAACAAACAGAACCAGATCCTGAGAATAAAATCTGAACTCTTTGTTTGGATTTCTGGGTTAAATTACAGCAGAATAATGAAGAAAAGCAAAAATAAAGTCCCAGAGTTTCCCTGCAGGCTCAGTGATCTGTAGAAGCACAGATTGTAACCAGAGCGCTGCTCTTTCTCTGTTCCTGCTTCACTTCTTGTTTGAAGCATTTCAGACGGCAGGAAACGTCTTTAACTTCTTGTTTTTTATGATCATTCTTTTAGAGACGAGGTTCTTTACGTTTTATTTTCCTCCCCAGCAGCCAAACCTTCCTGTCTGTTAAAGTCATCTTTTCCTCCATTTTTCTTCCATTTGAATGTTTTTATAGAATAAATCTGTGAATGTTTGGAAAAGATTTCAGATTTAAACTCTGATAATAAACCAGTTCTTTGATGTTTGGACACATCAGGTTTTTATTTCCTGTAAATCCACGTCAGCTTTATGCTTCTACTTTGTTTTGTTTTAGAAACAGAAAACATCACGTTGCTCGTCTCATTGCTCCAGCTGAGTGCCACTAACAAACACTAACTGAGCTCTACCTGGTGTTTCCTGCATAGAAACAGTGTTTTAACACATAAATACTACGAGTACTACTGAGTAAATGTGAAATAAATACTACAGAAATATTAAAAGTAAGAGCTTTACTCAGAGTTGTGGTGAGTAGCTGCTGTCCCACTTTCCAACAGGGAATTCCCACTGGAGGGGTGTTCCAGTTTAAATTTAAGTGGGAATTTCCCACTTCCCGGTACAACTGGGCCACAGTAAACATGGCCACCAGAAAAGCAGCAAAATGTAGATTTTACACGTCATATTTCAGCGTCTACTTCTGAACCCTGTGCAGCTCCACCTAGTGGTGGGTTGCTGTCATATCAAGGGTAAAATAATCAACATGCATTATGGGAGATGGAGTTTCAACCCGTCAGAACCTGAACCCATTCCTACATTACTGATAAAAACCCAAAGACCGTAATAGGTTATGACATTAATGTGTTTGAAGTTCTCGTGGACCATGTGAAATGCTGTGACAGGCCACATTTGGCCCATGGGCCTTGAGTTTGATATGTACTTTAAATAAAAAATAGTAATTTCTGTTGACAGGGTCTGCAACCTGCGGCTCTGGGGCCACATGTGGCTCTTTAGTCCCTCTGCAGTGGCTCTTTGAATATGTGACCAAACATAACAATATA
>NW_013952403.1:37073-38262 GCF_001266775.1 Austrofundulus limnaeus | reverse complement strand
AAATCACACAGCGAGGAAAAAAAAATGGCGGACAATGAAATCCAGTTGGCCAGAAATACATTACCATAAATGGTAGTTCCGAAGAAAAAAGTGTGACGAAATAAACAATGAAATGAAATAAGCAACAGCAGATTTTGAACAAACTGAAAAATTTGACCCATAAAATAATATAAAAATATCTTTGCAGTAACTGGACAGAATAAATTAAGGTTTTCTACACTCCTAGACACTGTAACTGCACAAAAAATAGTTTAAAAATGCAAGTGCATTTAGCATGATATGTCTCCTTTAATTCAGAGGACAGCAGCGGTTCTAGATGGTGTTCACATGTAGCTTCGTCTTTGTCTGATAGAGCTTTAGTGGAAGGAAGGCCAACAGATCAGGATCATCTAGTTTTAACAGAACATTTTGAGCAGCAGAACTCTTCAGAAACCATTACTGCCTCGTTGGCAACATGTTGCCTCCAGATGTTTGTTCAGAACAATAAATCCAAACCAGAGGCCTGCTGCACGAATCTAGGATAAGAGATTAACCCGGGATTTAGGTGTAAACCTGAATTAATTAAGCCTTGAATCGGTTGGATGACAGAGGAAGCTCTTATATTTCTGTGGTAACAAGTGCTCTGAACCTAACCTGATCAGGTTTAAAGTGAAGATTATTTAATCTGTAGAGTTATTTTACTGCAGAAAACTGTTCCTCTAACCAAGTTTTACAGTCTGGTATCAGATAAAAAGTCTTTACTAAACAAGATCAGAATATGTTGGATTAATAATCTTGTTAATCTGAAAAGTTTTTTTTACTTCAAGAAGTTTTACCAACTGCAGATTATTAATTATTATTAATTTGAAAAGAATAAGGGTCTAATCTAGTATTTTTTACTTGTTTTTAGAAGGCTAATTTTTGCAGTGTCTGATCAGAAATCAGTTCTTCAGACACTTATTAAATTTATTCTTTTTGTCTTTGCATTAAAATATTACAGAGTAAATATATTTATTTAATTTATTTATCCATGAAAGAGAATAATGTAAAAAAAAAGACTTAACCTCAGCTTCACCTTTACAATAATACGCCAAATTCCCCCCACCACCTTATGTGACTGCCACAGGCCACACCCCTCCACCTCCACAGCACCTTCCCACCCCTGTCTCCCCCCAACACACACACACACACACACCACACACCACACACA
>NW_013952403.1:34246-37033 GCF_001266775.1 Austrofundulus limnaeus | reverse complement strand
CTAAACCTGGTGTTTGTTAAATAATAAATCTAAACCTGGTGTTTGTTAAATAATAAATCTAAACCTGGTGTTTGTTAAATAATAAATCTAAACCTTGTGTTTGTTAAATATTAAATATAAACCTGGTGTTTGTTGAAGACATTACTACTTTAAATAGGTGCCCAAACAGTAAAAGAGTCTTAATTTCTAATTTCACACAATAAAACAGATTTCCTGCAGATCAGGTTGTGTTCTGACTGATTTGACTCTGTTGTACAGATTAATATCAGATTACAGATTAACTTAACCCTGCTCCTGAGGGGCTTCCTGTCTTCATCTGGAGAAATAGAGGCTTGAGTTTGCAGAAACATCAGCCTCGTTTTGTTGTGGAAAACCTGGAAAAAGCTCGAATCGTTGAGCAATAATCAGTGTTTTAGCTACTGTGGGATTACCCTGAGTTTTTATAAAGCATATCTGTGGGCTGAGGGGGGTCAGGCTCACATCTGCTCGGTCGTACACGTCGACAGAAATAATCTGCAGCGAAGGAGCGAGCTAGTGAGCGAGCGAGCCCAGGCTTCCTGTTTGATCCAGAAAATCCCCTCAGAGACGAAGAGATGGAAACGTCACGGAGCAAAAGATCAAATGGATCCAGTCTGGATTAGATGCAGATGTTGAACTGATGGAGCTTCTCTTGTTTAGTAAAACAGTTGAGCTGGAGGCAGGGAGGAGCTCAGCTGGTTTGACTGGTTTAGAAAATGTTCATTAGTTATAAAACCAGTGTCTGACAGGCTGAACGGTGTTCTCCTTCTCTCCCCTGAGTGATGCTCTGAGTGCTGGAGAGAAAAACAACCTGCTGCAGCTCTGTGGGCTGCTCTCTGCTGAAACCCTTCAGCCTGCAGCTGATCCTGTTAGGACTGGTTTTTAACTTGTTCGAGGCGTTCAGACATCCAGTCTGATCAGAGCTGCACAATATTAAAAAAACTGAGCTTTGTGTTCTCTAACACTGTGATATAACAAAAAAACTCATAAAGTTGTGCTCATGATGAACCTGCTCTGATAAATCCCAACATGTTTTCTGTATCTGACTTGTTGTTGTGTTTATGCTGCTGGTCCATTAGGTCTTCATTAATGTCACCAGATCACATGATGCTGGATGGTAATGTGGCTCTAGCTGCAGTAGTCGGCAAATATTGACAGTTTCTCAGTTTAATAATTGCACACTGGTTTCTGCCCAGTCAAGCTGAAAAAAGAAAGTGTTCTTTACTTTAGTGCGACCCAGGAAACAAACAGAATTAGACCTGAATGTTAAATTCAAGAAAAGAAGCCGTACAAAAACCAGCTGGACCAAAATATAGACAGTTTATTTTGCCGTAGCTTTTGGCCCCTGAGTCCAGAGAGGCAGCACCTTTTTATTCATAAAGTTTATTCATTTATTTACATTAAAACAAAATATATTATAAATACAAATCAGAAATAAAATGAAGGCAGCAGAAAGAGGAAAATGATCTTAACTGCCCTTTTTCTTTCCAAATAAATGAAAACAATATTAATCTACAAAAAATAAGAGTCAACTCTATCTCGAGCAACAATTCCTACGGATGCACGTTATACTGTCATGTTTCTTTAACAAACCAACTTTTATCATTTTCTTAAACATAATCCTGTATTTTTCACATCAATCTCCACATTATTAATCATCTTATACCTTGGATTGAAGTACACTGTTCCTTCAAACTGGTTCTAAATGTAGGTTTTACAAACACCTCTATCCTCTAACATTGTAATAACTTTCTCTTTTAACAAAATTTAATTGGATGTTTAAAGGTAATGTGTTTTGTGAGCCTTATACTAGGGTTGGGCAAAATTGTATTGTATGCAATTACTCTTAAGAAAAACTTTAATGGATTTATTTATTTTTTGACACTTGACGATTAATACGATTAATGCCACCAGGCCCCGGTCAGTCAAATATGTAATTTATTTTTCTGTAATTTATTTTTCATAACTCCGGTATTACTTGGTCTGTCAACACAATTTAAAAATTGATGTATAGCCTAAAGTCTGTACTTTTTGACACAATTTGGAACAGATTTTTACGGAGAGCAAGTCTTTCTCACTAGAGTGATTTAAATTGGTCATGTGACTGACATGCAGGCTTCTAGGGTCTCCAGGTGATTGTCATCTTAATTATCAGCTAAATAACACAATTAATCATTTTTTGCCAATATCGTCCAACACTACCATATACATAACTAATAAAATACTAGAATACTGTATATAGTTTTATCCAAATTTAATGATAATTACTGTATTTATTCATGTATAATACTAGAAATTTAACCTTAAAATTGTCCATAAAGTGGAGGGGCTAGTATTATATACGGGTTATTGATAATTAGATTTTTATGCTTTTTAAGATCAAAAAATGATGATTTGTATTATACATGAATAAATATGGTAAGTTTAAACCAAGTTCTGTTTGCATCATCTCAAACATCCGTTCTACGTATATCTTTACCCAAACAAACAAATGTATCATCTGTAGGGCTGCCACGATTAATCGATTAATCGACGACCAATCGATTATTAAAATAATCGATGACTAATTTAATACGATTATTTTAATAAATCGATTAATCGTTTTCTTGTTTTGTTGTTGTTCTTTACTTTGTTTTTCTCTCCAAACTGCTTTGACACCTTCCACTGCCACRTCTGCCTTTCTGTCCTTGACACACATGCACAGTAGTGGTAACTGGGGTAGGCCGTGGACGTCACAAGACATTATACAGACAGGCTCTGGTATCATGG
>NW_013952403.1:31588-34151 GCF_001266775.1 Austrofundulus limnaeus | reverse complement strand
TCTAACCATGGTTATATAATAGCAGCTGCATTCTGGCGCGATAAGCTCTGTTTTTTATTCAATTAACATATGATCTGATTAGTCGACTAATCGAAAAAATAATCTGTGATTAATCGATTATAAAAATCGTTTGTGGCAGCCCTAATCATCTGCAAATAAAACATATTTAAAAACTCCCGACACTTTAACCAAATCATTCACATTTAAAAGAAATAACTTCAGACCAAGTACAGAACCTTGAGGAACTCCACATGTGATGCTAGTCTTAAATTTATTTAAACAAACTGTTTTCTCTCTTTCAAATAACTAGATACCCGCTGCAGTGCTGGTCCTCTAATATCGTATTGATTCAGCTTCTCAAGAAGAATAATGTGATGAATGTTATCAAAATCTTTGTTTAAATCAACATAAACACATTATAAACACATTGTTCTGGGTCGGGCCACCCCCTAGGGTCAAGGTGTCATATTGATTTGTCGTTCTCCTCCCCACCACACAACCAGATCCTTAAACAGACTGAATTCAAGTATCATGAGTGATAAAAGACGTCTGTTTAACTATAAAATCAACTAAAGTACATTCTGTTTAAGGTGACCGTGACATAAGCCCGTCAAAACAGAAACCAAATCAGTTTAATCATTAAGTTAGATAATTATGTAAAACAGGTTAAAACATTTCCTAGTTCTCCTAGGAAGTAAAGCTGTGTGAAGTGCAGTAAAAACCAGTAAAACAGAATAAATTTGATCTATGCTGCAGGTCAGACGATTTGTTAAATTTAACTTTAGATGTAAAGAGTTTAAACAGAACCCGGATAGAAGGGCTGGATCAGACCAGGTGTCTTTCTGCCACGTTTTCATGCTTTTATTCAGGAAAACAAATAAACCTGCAGGGTTTGTTCAAGAGCAGGAAGTCCTTTAAAAATACTGTTTACCTTTCAGATTAAAAGCCCAACCTTCAGCCTGCTCTGTGAGTGAGGACAGAATAAACAGGTTGATGGATCAAAGTCTAAATGAAACTTCGGCTGTTTTTAAAATAAGCTTCAGCTCTTTTAGAAAATCACAGCAGAATTTTCTGCATAAAGTGATAAATTATTAGAAGTTCTGAACTGGTGTTTCCGGGTCGACCCGGCGGTCTGGAAGCCTTGGATTAGGATCAGAGCTTTAAGGCGGGCAGCGTTAACGAGCTCTAATGGGTTTACAGTTGAGCCGGGTCAGAGGTCCTGCAGGGTCTGCTCCGAGGCCCAGGCTAACTGTAAACAATCTGTTTGTTTGCTGCACCCCGCCACAATAAGAGTCTTGTTTGATTTTCATCCTGTTTGTCTTCTGTCTTCCAGAACCAACGGTTCCACCGAGCTTCGATACAGAAAACTGTGGGACTGGGATCTGCCTCGGTTCTGTTCCACGCCCCCCCTTGGAGTGGCCCACGCAGATCCGCACCCCCACCCCCCACGCTGTAATCCTCTGAAGGCCCGTCGGTTCTGCACATGCTGGCCTTTTGTCCCGGCGGCTGTTGTTGCAGCGGAGGCCTCCCTGAGGAGAGGCCATGAGTGAGGACAGCCGGCCGCACAAAGAGCTGACGGCGGGACAATGAGCTGCGGGGCCCGGAGGGCGGGGCCTGACACTACGTGATGAGGGACGGCCATTATCGCCGCACGCCAAACACAAGCTGGACCTGAGAGCCTCCTGCTGCTGCCGGCTGACAGGCATGCAGTGACAGACTGACAAGTTCACTTTTCTGTTTTTGTTTCTTTAGTTTGACAGAGTTTTAGTTTCTGGTTGAGTTTAACTCGGCTCCGCTGCCAAAAGTGCCTTTTTTCTGACTGTTCCCACACCTGGCTCCTCAGTGAGGTTTCCTCACCTCAGACTGTAAAGGAAACGAACGGGTCGACCCGTGAGCCGCCGCCATGTTGACGTCCAAGTGGCGCTACCTATTCATGTTCCTGGGCATCCAGCTGGTGGTCATGGCGCTGCTGTCCAGGGAGGGCTACCACAAGAGGGTCTCCTACTTCATCCGCATCTTCCGCAAACCCGACTCCACGGGTCCGCAGCTCCAGAACCGCACCACCCTGCCCATCCCCAAAGGAGATGTTTACGCCAACCTGTCCCACCTGTCCAAACCCCAGAACCACCGGGACGACATCCCCATGTGCCCCAAGACGTCCCCCCTGATCGGTGAGTCCTCCTGCGTGATGATGAGTTCATCAGGTGCTGCAGGTGTTTGTTTCTGTGAGAAATCTGCTGAACTTTAGTCTGTTTACCTGCTTCAAGACTTTAGCTGCTTCAAAACTGTTAGCTGCTCCAAGACTGTTAGCTGCTCCAAGACTGTTAGCTGGTCCAAGACTGTTAGCTGGTCCAAGACTGTTAGCTGCTTCAAGACTGTTGGCTGCTTCAAGACTGTTAGCTGCTTCAAGACTGTTAGCTGCTTCAAAACTGTTAGCTGCTCCAAGACTTTAGCTGCTTCAAGACTTTAGCTGCTTCAAAACTGTTAGCTGCTCCAAGACTGTTAGCTGCTCCAAGACTGTTAGCTGCTCCAAGACTGTTAGCTGCTCCAAGACTGTTAGCTG
>NW_013952403.1:26444-30205 GCF_001266775.1 Austrofundulus limnaeus | reverse complement strand
TGCTCCAAGACTGTTAGCTGCTCCAAGACTGTTAGCTGCTCCAAGACTGTTAGCTGCTCCAAGACTGTTAGCTGCTCCAAGACTGTTAGCTGCTCCAAGACTGTTAGCTGCTTCAAGACTGTTAGCTGCTTCAAGACTGTTAGCTGCTCCAGGACTGTTAGCTGCTCCAGGACTGTTAGCTGCTCCAAGACTGTTAGCTGCTCCAGGACTGTCCAGTTTACTTTACATGTAAACTGGTTGCTTTGGCTGCTCAAACAGGTCCGGTGTGAACCCAGCTTCAGCTGATTTGGGTCTTCCTGTCAGCTGAATGTTGGCAGCCTGATGTGAAGTTAATAATGTGAGGAAGCAGGAGGACACGCCTGACTCTAGATCCTAGACCAGACTCAGTCTGTGGGACCAGCTTTTATCAGAGATTAAAATAAAATAGATTTTAGGATCTGTGTGGAACACAGCTGATGATGATGATGATGATGATGATGATGATGATGATGATGATGGTGACCGGGTCATGGTTCTGACCAGCCAGGGTTCGACAAGATTTTTTTTCTTTACCTGCCCTGTCAGACAGGTGATGAAAAATGTCACCTGTCTGACATGAAATGTTACCTGCCCGAAACAAAAATGTTCAAAATTTGATAAAATATAAGAAAAACATGTATTTGTACTACAAAACTATTACCATGGTTGTACATAAAATATGACATCTGATTAAACAGATGCAAACATTTTAAACTGAGTCACTAACAGTCAATTCTATTATCACAAATATCTAAAACCTTTTTTAGATCTTTGCAGTGTTTCCCTGCAGTACTGGTCTTGGGAGGACTGCTTATAAAAACACAATGATCAACAGCAGCAGCTTTGTTTTAAATACTATTTACACAACATGAAAAAGTCTGAAATTTACATTAATTAAATCTTATATTGTCTATCTCATATCTAAAGATACATTTAAGATATGTTGAACTGGAGTCTCCATACAACTTAATGATAAATCTAATGTTATTTATACAWGTMAKWATAKAWWKARATATCTTAAATAGGTATTTTGAATTGTCAAAATATTTTAAGAAATGTCTATTTATTTGTTTCTTTCTTTCATTAATAAAAACAAAACAATCTATGTAAAGCATTAAAAAAAGTAAATCCTACCCTGAAGTAAAAGGGTGCAGAGTGAAGTAAAAACTATTGTATTTGTTCCTTATTTTCCAAATTCAACAAACAAACAAGTTCAAGCTGGAAAAATCTCCAAATTAAAACAATAAGTAAATAAAACAAAACTAAATAATAAAAGAAAACATTTTATTATTTCATCCTAAATAGCTAATCTGTCTAATTTAGTCATAAAACAATTTCAGATTACTGGAATATAAACGTGGTGAAGCCAAATAAATGCAACATCAGCCTGCCATACAGTGTGCCTGTTGAACTGACCCTGTGCTGCTCTCAGAGCAGAACTGTTACATTATGATTTATGACTGAACAAACGTCCATCTTTTATCATCTCTGTGGCAACAACACATAAAAACAAGGTTTTCTACAACAACTTGTGTGTAAAAACTGGAGTTGTTAAAGTTTCACTGTGTGTGACGTGCAGCAGCAGGAGGGAGGAAATCATCCTGTGACACAACGGAACTTTTCTACAGGGGAGGGAAATGTTGAGGATTTATTCTCTCTACGTGTTTTAAAACGCTACATTTCTTTATTTATTTTCAGAATATTTTTGAAAAAATAAAACCGTTTACCTGGCCGGTCAGGCAGGTGTCGGGACACACCCACCTGCCTGAGCATGAGTTTGACCTGCCCCGGGCAGTGGGGCAGTAGGATTTGTCGACCGAACCCTGTGTCCGGCCCTGAATGACCTCCTTTCGTTTCTTCAGTGTGTGTCTGAGGTCAGAGGTCAAGCAGTCTCTGAGCCGTTCAGGGACCAGGACAAAGTCTGGACCATGTTGGGCCTGCTGCTGGTCTGGGACCAGAAAGTTTCAGAGTTCTGAGAATCCAGGTCCTGTAGAACCTGCTGGTCCACATTTGTTGACCTTCTTCTGTTTGTAAAACTTTTTGTGTTTTAAAGTCGTTTCAGTTGTCGAGTCATTTAATCCCTGACAAGTTTTATTTTGTTAGTTTAGTTTTAATTTTGTTAGTTTTGTTTTGTTTGTTTGTTTTGTTAGTTTTTCTCAGATTACCTCACATAATCTCATCTTTTAGGCTCCAGTCGTTCCTAAAGGACGACGTCATCAAAGCGAGTCACATTGTTTCAATCTTTAAAGGTTCTGCCTCGATTATAGGAAACATTTCAGTTTTTATTTTCTAAAATATAAATTAATTAACTTCATCTGTTGCTTTTCAAACTGTCTGATTTGAATGTTTTAAAAAGAAACACTTTATGATTTAACCTCAGTTCAGCGTGACGTCACATCTGGATCTTAGTTATTATAGTTTTGGATTTTTCATTATAGTTTAGTTTTATTTCTTTTAGTTCAGTTAGTTTGAATTAGTTTTTATAGTGGATTTGATAGTTTTTATTAGTTATTACTGCATTTTTAATGCTTCGTTTTAGTTTAGTTTTTATTAGTTCTAGTATTAGTTTTTTGTAGTTTGAATAAACATATTTATCAAAGCCTCCTCCATCTTGTGATGTTCCTGTGAGTTAACCAACCTGCAGATATCTGGTCACTAGTTAAATCAGTCCATTACAGTAGCACCTTCATAAAATAATGTAACTCAGTTTAGCCAAATAAAACCTTGGTGATTATTTTAGGATGATGACAACAGTTTGTCTCCAACCTGTTTGTTTTTCATGGAGCTACTGAGAGAAGCTAACGTTTCAGATAGTCATAGTTAGCATCTTGTGTGTATATATATTTTTTATATATAAATATATATTTTTTATATGAAAAAAAGATGTTTCTGCTCTAAAAACTGAAGTCATGTCAGCTGGCTCCACTGAGCCTAGCTGAGTAAACTGAGCAAAGAATACATAAATATTTACTCAACCTGACTTGGTGGAACCAGTTTGGTTCAGTAAGTTCAACAGTTTATTTCTTAGTGTGTAAAAGTACTTTTACTTTCCCAGTTTTTGTGAACAGTTTTATTACTTTTACTTGAGTAGTTTTCTCGTCCGTGAAATTTATTTTTACCAAAGTCATTTTCTGTTCATGTAATGTTACTTTTACTTTTTTTTTTCAAGTACTTTATACCTGTGGTTTATGTTGGAGGATTTTAGTTTTTATTTATTTTTTTGTAAACATGTTAGTGCCTGTGACATCAAGTTTTTGTAATACATATGAAGCATTTTTAGAAAGAGGACACTGATAAAATATTGCAAAAGAAATTTCATGTCGCTGAGATGAACAGTTGTTGAGATATTTACCTGTGAAGGAACAGGAAGTGATGTCAGAGGGGAATGTCTGCATGTAAAGTGTTGCTACAACAGTTAACAACCCAGATTGTAGAGAAAAATCTGCTGTTTGTTTAGATAATTTAGAGTCTATCAGCGATGAAGAGTCAGAGTTCAAATAGTTTCAATAAACAAAGACCAGAGTTTTCTTAAAGCGTTCCCCTTTGATGTCACTTCCTGTTTCACTGTAAAAAAAGAAAATCTGCCAGTTAAAGGTGCAGTATGTAACTTTTCTAAAAAGAAAATTTTAACAAAATTGGTCAACTCTGTCACTATCTCCTGACAGATTGATATTAGACAGGTAAGCTATGGGGGGAAAAAAAAGTCCTCTTGCTTTTCCCGGTGGTACTACAGGCTTTTGAAA
>NW_013952403.1:16340-20985 GCF_001266775.1 Austrofundulus limnaeus | reverse complement strand
TGTGGTTGTAATGTGACAAAATATGGAAAAGTTCAAGGGGTATGAATACTTTTGCAAACCACTGTACATACAGCAGCTTTAAAGGACAAACTGGGTTAAATTGTGTGTATTATTCCAACTTTCTTAAATATAAAGATGTTTTCTTTGACTTTTTGTTTTTGAAGGATATGCATGTCACAGACACTTTAAAGCAGTTATAATGATATTAAAGATAAATATAAAAAGTCAGATTTTGTTGCTTCTGAGCCGAACTTCAGCTGCAGGAAGTGAAGCTTTATGATATGTGTGGACCCGCTCCCTGCCTCCGGTTCTGTTAGAGAAAGGGTTCTGCTGACTGGTTCTGGTAATTACCTGCTGCTCCTGAGTGGAGCTTTACAAACCCTGAAGCAGCAGGAAGTGAAGAGAAACCAGCTGAAAACGCTGTAGATCCTGAACATTAAACACGAGCTGTGTGTGTGTTTGTGTGTCTGTGTCTGTGTGTGTGTGTGTGTGTCTGTGTGTGAGCGTGTCTGTGTGTGAGTGTGTCTCGGAGCCTGATGGAAACTGGACTCTGGTTCTGAATTCAAATGGGTTCTGCCTGTGTGACCGCAGCGTTTGCCTGCTCCATTAGCCGCGCTGCTTCCTGCTGCTAACGACAGGTTTAATTTGTCCCCGCAGGCGGACCCATCCACGTCAGCTTCCCGTCGGGCCTCACCCTGGCCCAGGTCCAGAGGAAGAACCCGCTGGTGGTCCGGGGGGGCCGCTACAGGCCGCCGGACTGTGAGGCCCAGCACAAGACGGCCATCATCATCCCCCACAGGAACAGGGAGCACCACCTGAAGTTCCTGCTCTACTACCTGCACCCCTTCCTGCAGCGGCAGCAGCTTAGCTATGGCATCTACGTCATCCACCAGGTGAGGCTCAGAACCAGGTCCGGTGTTCCACGACCCACTCTCATCAGAACTGTTGAAAACAGGTTGGTTTAAAGGCCCGAGTTCTGGACGGGCTCACAGCGCCCCCTGCTGGATCGCCACTTCCTGTACACTAATGGTTTATAAGTTTCTGACACCTGACCCGTCTGGAGAGTCCAGTATCACAGGAAGTGAGCAGAACCTTTAATTAAATAATTAATAATAATAAGAGGGTTTCACATGACGTCACGATGCAGAACCACCACAGCTCCAAGTCCAGCTGGAGGGCAGGAAGTGAAAAAGTGAAGGATCTGCTGCCTGAAAAAAAGTTTATATCTTGTGTAGTTTATAAGTGCTGCAATCATTCTAACTGAATTAATAATAAATAATTATACACTGAATAAATTATATAATAAAAAAACTAGGGCTGTAAAATTAATCGAGTTAACTGATTAATTTTAGTGCTGCATGGGCATAGATTAAAAATTTAATCGTGATTAAATGCACTCAGTGCATCATGTCAGGTCATGTTTGTAAATGAGAAGTGGTTCTCAAACAGTTTACCTGGAGAAATAAAGGTTAAATAAATTAAAAAAAAAACTCCATGTGTAACACATTATGTACAGTTTTTTTTTCTTTTTGTCTTCTTATGGCTTATTTTATTTATTTATGTATGTTTTGCTGACAGCTGTGACCTCAGTATGTATCTTTCATTCCTCATGTAGTACTTCATTTGGAATGAAAATCCTTGAATTCTTGATTTAACCTCATTATTCTGCACAAAATTTAACTGACTCAAATATGTTTGGAGCATTTTTTAGGTCCTGTTTTATATTCAAAAAATCATCTAAGCATCCATATTGTTTTCTAAATAAAAACATTAAAAACTAATAACTCAAGTAATTTATCAATATGCAATAGAAATGTGTATTAAATTTAAAATTAATTGTGATTAATTCACAGCTACTTTGAGATTAATCAGATTAAAAAATATTAATTATTTTACAGCCCTAAAAGAATCACCCCTTTTTATGTCATATTTGAAGCATGTTGCAGCAGGAGGATGTAAAAGAGGCCTGATTCATGGGGGAAAAACACCTGATTCCACCCTCTGGTGTCACCCCCACCCCGCCGAACAAACACAAACCCCCTAAACTCCTTTCTGACTGAAGCCTGAAAATATTAGACAAGCAGCAAAAAATCTACAGGAGGATGAAAATAAAAAGAGACGAAAGTTGAATGAAGTTCGGCAGCGATGGAGAGACAGGAGATCAGAAGTGAGGAATGAGATCTGAAATTTATTACATTTATTTTACTTGTATAAATACATTTCATAGTTGGGGTGAAGTTTAGTTATTTTTAGTGTCAACCTCAGTACCAAACAGCTCCAAGATGTTTGTTTTTTGCCAGGGTGAGTGGTTGTTCTGATACAGTTTTATATGTTACGATCATGCTAGCAGTAGAGGCTAACGTCAACACACATCCAGCAGCTAATGACACAGAACTAGGGCAGCCTAAAGTCCAGATGAGGTCCACATTAAACTACCAGTAACTTAATACTCACAACTAAATAAACAATCATTATAAACATAACGTCTAAAACAAGTTAGCAGCTAACATACCTCTGATGTAGTGGCAGCTGCCTGCAGACACATCCTGCTCCTCCTGACTGCAGACGCTTTAAAATCCACTTTTTACGTTGTTGTTCTGTGAGCTTTCTACATTTTTCATCTTTGTGTGATAATCAGTGTTATCATATGTTGTTGTAGGGTTGGGCAGAATGTGTGGAATTATTCATCAGATAAACTTTTGCTGGTTATTATTTGGCACCTGGTGATGTAAGACGTGTGTGGTACTGACAGCCTCAGCAAATCTTTAGGATCTGTTGAAAACTCATTCATCTTCATCATACGAGTCATGTCTGACTTATTAGTGAACAAATTGTTGTTATATATCCTGAAATAGGATCTAAATCCATACAACAGACTACAGGAGTTTATAGACACAGACGTGTCACTTCCTGCCCTCTGGTGGAGATGGCTCCGCCTTCGACAGATGGCTCCGCCTTCGACACCACCTGACTGACCCCAGCTAGGCTGCATCATTGATCCAAAGTTTAAACGTTATTTCGGACTCTGAGGTTCTGTTTCTGTGTGGTTCTTGGACCCGACCCGCAGGCTGGAAGCTACACCTTCAACCGGGCCAAGCTGATGAACGTGGGGTTCCGGGAGGCCATGAGGGAGGAGGACTGGGACTGCCTGTACTTCCACGACGTGGACCTGATCCCCGAGGACGACCGCAACCTGTACACCTGCGACACCAACCCCAAACACGCCGCCGTGGCCATGGACAAGTTCGGATACAAGTACGACACCGTGGGGGGGTCGGTTCTGCTGGGCGGGCCCAAAGACTGGACTAACCCTCTGGTTCTGTCCCCTCCAGGCTCCCGTACAAGATGTACTTCGGGGGGGTGTCGGCTCTGTCTCCACTGCACTACCTGAAGATGAACGGCTTCCCCAACAACTACTGGGGCTGGGGGGGCGAGGATGACGACATCGGAGTCAGGTGAGACCGGGTCTGAGGTCCGGGTCAGAGGTTCTGGTCCATGGTTCTGGTCCGGTTCAAACTGAACCCGTGTCTTCCTGGTTGTGTTCTCAGAGTGTCTCTGGCTGGGATGTACATCAGTCGCCCGTCTCTGAAGCTCGGCCGCTACAAAATGATCAAACACAAGCTGGACAAGGGCAACGGAGAGAACCCTCAGAGGTAACACAACTACTACACAACTACTACACAACTAAACAGTGAGAACCCTCAGAGGTAACACTACTACACAACTACTACACAAATAAACAGTGAGAACCCTCAGAGGTAACACTACTACACAACTACTACACAACTACTACACAAAAACACATTACATACAGTTGTTTGGTTTGAGCGCCTAACGAGCCGCTCGTCAAACTCCACTTCATTTCCTCCACCATGTAGGAGTTAAAATCTTTACAAAAGTCTTCATGGTCTCTGTTGTGTTGAAGTTGTGAGAATCAGCTGATAATGTGAGTGATTCAGTAGTTGTTGTTTTGATCCAGACAACTTGTTATCGAAAGCTAACGTTAGCGCTGAACGTCAACTGTTTGTAAATATATGGCAAGCCAGAAGGGACAAAATATAGAAACATGTTTCAGACGCACACACAAGACACCCTGTGGAAGAATCGATTTCATGTCCTGTGAATCGATTTTACCAAATTTATTTATTTTTCAATTTAAATTTTTATTGCTTTTTCACTTACGAACAAAACAAACAAAAAATTCAAACATAAACCTGTTTGGTTTATGTTGAAACGGGGTTGTTTCAATTAATTTTGGCGTAATATGTAACAATCTGACACTGATGTGCAACAGCCTATATACCACGGTCATTAATGACATATTTCTGGTAAAATTCTTGCCAGGCTCCTCCCGTCCACTTCCTGCTTACTGCCTTTGTTGTTAGCGTTAGCTGCTAGTACTAGTCCGTGAAAAAGCCACAAAAGTTAAASCATCTGTGATCTACTGGTATAAAATGTTGAGTTCTGTTGTGTGTCGTTGTGTCCACTAACCAGCAGGTACAATAGAGTAGTTAGTTTTTATCCTTTTTCCTCTTGATGAGGAGGTGACAGCAGAGGATCATAGCATTACAGGGAAAACTTATCTTTAAAAGCTCACGCTTGTGTTTGTAATCAGCATTTCTAACCTGAGGATATTCAAGAGTCA
>NW_013952403.1:13522-15144 GCF_001266775.1 Austrofundulus limnaeus | reverse complement strand
AAGCCACAAAAGTTAAAGCATCTGTGATCTACTGGTATAAAATGTTGAGTTCTGTTGTGTGCTGTTGTGTCCACTAAACAGCAGGTACGATCGAGTAGTTAGTTTTTCTCCTTTTTCCTCATGATGAGGAGGTGACAGCAGTAGATCATAGCAGAGTGTATATTACAGCGTAGACTAAAGCCGAGTGAGGACCGCGCCCCCGCCCTCCTCCCCTCGAGAAGAGAGAGTAGCAGAACCTCCGCCTGATAATCATTACGTTTTCAGTTCACTAACGTTGGGGAAAACGATCCAAACCATACAAGTAGCCCATCAGTTTAAAGCCCAGACTCTGCTCTTTCCAACAATATAAGTGTCACATCTCCACGTGAAAAATTCACAGAACAAGCAGCCAAGGAATAGTGAAAAAGGCTAAATTCTGGAACCATAAACAGGAACGTCTTTCAATTCAATTCAATTCAAAAATACTTTATTGATCCCAGAGGGAGATTAGGTAAACTTTCCTTGTTTTTATGGCTTTAATCCACTTTGGAGTGATTTTTTTCCACTTGGCTGGACCTGAACGTCTCCTGTGTTAATGTTGGTTCATGTAATATGATAATTCTGTACTGTGGAGATCATTAAGAGTCATTGTCGGGTGAAAATATCTTTCGCTAACACTGTGTTGACCGTGAACAGAAAGTGTTGGTTGTGGCATCAAGTGCTGGACAGGATGTCCGTGGCATATAGGATATTTAAATGCACAGTCTGAATGCTGAATGTCATCCTCTATTAGACCAAACCGTGTCCTGTAGACTTTCCTCTCCTGCCCTTCAGTCCTGTTGTCCCAGTCTGAGCAGCATGGATTCACAAGATGAAACCTCCACCATGGCATCTGTCATTCTCCCAAATTTAAATGAAATCAATACAAGATCTATTAAATCTTTTTTTTTTTACCCCAGCCCTACTAACACAACTACACCAGAAACTTCACATCCTCACAGCTCTGGAAGGGTCAAAGGTCACTCCTAACCTGAGGAGTTCAGACAGATTGAACCCTGTGGAGTCACATGACCCGTTACAGTTTACACATTGGTTCCTGATTCAGAAGCAGAAACTTTAGTTTTTAAATCCTGTTTGATCAGGTAAAACCTGAGCTCTGATGAAGCTAAAATAAAACCTACAGCAGGAACTTTATTTAAACACAGCAGTGATTAATGCTGACTCAGCACAGACCAGGCTCAGGCTGGTCCTGGTCCTGGTCCTGGTTCTGACAGACCATTAAAGGAACTGTTCTGGGTCCTCAGGTTCAACATGCTGGCCAAGACTCGTCAGACCTGGAAGACGGACGGGATGAACACGGTGGAGTACGAGGTGGTCTCCAGGGACTACCTGCCCCTCTACACCAACATCACCGTCAACATCGGCACCGAGTCCGGTCTGCACCCCGCCACGCCCCCGCCTGCCCCCAGAGCTGAGGAGAAACCTGCAGAGAAACCTGCGGACAACTCATCAGCTAAAGTCTGAGACGTCTCACGGAGGCTCCGCCTCCTGAAGGAGCCCCTGTGAGACGTCTCACGGAGGCTCCGCCTCCTGAAGGAGCCGCTGTGAGACGTCTCACGGTGGCTCCGCCTCCTGAAGGAGCC
>NW_013952403.1:2294-10927 GCF_001266775.1 Austrofundulus limnaeus | reverse complement strand
GTTTGAGGAGTTGGCACACTTGTTCTGTGGAAAGTGTGGTTCTGCTGCTGAGAGTGGTGTCTGATTTTAATCTTGCACCGATCACATCCACTGCCTTATCAACAGGAACGCACGTGAAGAGCGATGTAACATCAAAAGAGACCATAGTTTCATCCGTCTCCATGATGACATCCCTCACCTAGGTGTGAACGATAGCCATGTGATGTGAGTATCAGTCACATGGAGGCAGGACTCAAAAGCCTGAATTTAGCCTGAAACTCTGACTGAAGAAGTCTCTTGGAAGAGAGACGAAACGTTTCATTAGAGAAGAACCCGTCCAGAAGACCTATACTATTTATTTCCTTTTGTTTTCATACAGTTTTTTTTTCAGTGATTTTTTTGGTCAACCGTAGCACAAAAACAGCTGCACCGATCAACATGAAATGAGTCAGGACTGTAGATGAGTCTGACCTACACTGCACCAGCCAATGGTTTTATGATAGACCCCATGTTTGAGGAGGGGGCTCCTTTCAAAGAGGGGGTGTCAGGACATGCAAAAATGTTTTTAACTCAAACTGTTAAACATAGAAGCTTCAGATTTCTTTTGTTGTTTAGCTCTGATGAAACTCAATCCATCAGGCCCACCAATCGGTGCCCCCCACCCCAGACGCCTAATTTATATCAGGGTTCCTGCAGATCCTTAAAGTCTTAAAAGTCATTGAATTAATCCAAAAATAAGGCCTTAATTAGCCTTAAAATGTCTTAAATCAATCTGTCAGAAGTCTTAAAATGTGAACACATTGTAAATAAGATGCATCTAGGACAGGTTAGGATCATCAATGATGTCGCTATTGATTGCATAGGATGCAATCAATAGCGACATCATTTAATGCATCTCAAATATTAAATTAATTAGTAACATTTATTTTTTTTAAATATTCACATGAAGACATTCCCCTTTGACATCACTTCCTGTTACTTAGCTGCAAATATTTCAACTGTCCATCTGAGCAATGTGAAATTTGTTTTACAATATGTTAATAATGTCTTTTTAAAAATGCATTCACTTTTCTTACAAATTTTGATGTCACAGGTGCTTTAATTTTCCATCTAGAGCAAGCTGGGGCTAAGACCCACTGTGGGTCCTGAAACGCTGAACTTTGTGTCGTTAAACCGACTGCTAAGAATGTTTTTACAATGTTTGATGAAAAGCAGTTAGATATGGATAAAAACAATTGGTCTATTAGCAATATTTGAATACTTCAACCAAAAATACTTTCATTCATGAGTTTCTGCCACAGTTTTATTTTTTTATCATTTGTGTTTATTGTGAAATTGGTTTTAAATTTAATTTCAGTTGGCATTAAAAAGTCTTAAATTTAACTTGCTTTAAACTGTAGGAACCCTGTTAGATGAAAAAGGGGTATCTGGACACAAAAATGGTTATTGCTCAAAAACTATTAAACATAATACAGATGAAAAACAAAATCAAAAAGGCTCGCACCAAAACCACCACAATTTTGGGATGCACCTAGTAGCATGACATTTATTAGGAATAAAGACTTCTGAGTTSTGGTGCATTTGTGCGTGCGGGGTCATTGTGTTACTGCTATGCAGTGTCTAGTTTAATCAGTTTTTCTCAGTTACTAAACCACATTTCTTGAAAGCCTCCATCCATTTCTCTAAACTGTAAACACAAAACCCAGTTCTCACTTTCACAGAACCTCTGACTAAAACCAAACTACAGCCTCAAAATACTTTAAACTTTGTACAAAACCAAACAAAGTTGTTGAATCAGACCTGGAAGAAATGAAAACAACAAAGTACAGAGCAGTCAGTTCACACAGGGAAAAACAAACTAAGATCATGAAGCTTGTTAAATAATCTTTATTGTTCACAAAGTAAAAGACATTTCCTAAACTAAACACCAGTTTAGCACTTGTAGTAAAAAAATCAAACATTATAAACTTGTATCTGTTTTCTTCACTTCATCTCAAAGTCAGGTCCTCAGAGCTCTGGACTTTCAGGTTCTGTTCAGATCTCTGAGGTTCCTGGGATCTCTTCAAGTCACTCCTCTAGTTTGGGGGTCCCAGCACCAAGTGTTCCAGTGACCACTGGGACTACTGGTGCTTTGAGTCCATAACTTCTTTATTTCCTCCTGGTTTTCATCTTCTTCCTGGTGTTTCAGTCACTGATGATCTCCACATCTATCACTGCTGCCTTCTCCTCATGGTTGTGGACCACCATGTCCAGCTGGTCAGTCTGGATCAGGATGTCCCAGTATCTGAGGTGGTGACTCTCACTGTGGCTGTGGGACCTCCAGTTTATATGTTGCATGAGTGTGTAGACTATAAATAAATTATATATACAGTATATAGTTATATACTGTTTTTATGTAAGTGTATAAATCCATTACACCAACAAAAGTACATCCAGTACTTTACAGTATAAATATTTAGAGTATTTTCCTCTGTGATTGTTTCTATAGKGAAGCTTCAATGAGCAGGGCTGCTTGTACTGGTTGTACTGGTTTGTTCCCATCATTAGACATGTGTGTGTGGTCTGTTTTGAGTTGTTGTGTTTCAGATCAGACAGTAGTGCTTCATTTGTGTCTCACTGTTGCTACCTGTGCTGATCATTGTGGAACCATGTTAAAGAGCAAAATGTGTTTTAGTGAAAACAGGTCTGCATGTTGTGTCGAACTGGATGAAACGTGCTTAAAGTTCTGACAAAAGASTGGCCATTTTAATAAATGGGTTCAAGGAGCTGAACATTTGGTTCAAACAACTGGGTTTAGTGTTTTAGGAACTGAGAAAAACTGTAAAACAAAAGTAATTATATAAAAAGTAAATGAAGCTTTGAAATATGCAGTAAATAAATTTACCACCAGGTTGGAGTCTTAAAGAGAGCAAATGTTTTTATATCCAGTTCTTTTTAATCATTTCATCTTTTATTTGTTCAGGAATAAAATATAAAAATCCTTAAAAGACAAATGTTTACAGGAAAGTCCTGACAGACAGGTTTCATTTAAAAATACATTTCACACAAGTTGACAGAAATTAGAGCTACAACAACTAATCAATAAAAAAGTGTTGGCAACAATTTTCATTCATGATTTGTTGTGTCGGATAGTTAATTATAGTATTGATTTAATGACTAAACTTTAGGTTTTAATTTACTGTCTCTGAATGAAAACTGTCTTAAAACTACAAATAAAACAAGTCTTTTATTGAGTTCTTGTAATAATCAGCTGTCTTAACATGATGTCACAGACATGACAGCGTCCATGAACAGGGTTCCTACAGTTTAAGGCAAATTAAATTTAAGACCTTTTTAATGCCAAGTGAATTTAAATTTAAGACCAATTTCATAATAAACACAAATGACAAAAAATAAAATACAAACTGGCAGAAACTCATAAAACAAAGTATTTTTTGTTTAAGTAATAAAATATTGCTAACAGACAAATTGTTTTGATCCATTTCCAACCGTTGCAAAAACATTCTTAGCATTCAGTTTTAAACTTCATTTAATTTCTGGAAATCCTCTAACGACCCAAAATTAGGAGTTTTAGGACCCACATGGGGTCTTAACCCCAATTTGCTCGAGGTGAAATCTTAAAGTGACGTCAATTTTTGTAAGAAAAATTAGTGCATTTTTGTAAAGACATTAGCATATTAGAAAATAAATTTCACGCTGCTCAGACGGACAGTTGTTGAGATATTTGCATGTGAAGTAACAGGAAGTGATGTCAAATGGGAAATATTTTTTAAAAATAATTTTTACCAATTTTAATATTTGAAATGACCTACAATCGTCCTATGTACAATGTGTTAACTTTTTTAAGACCTCTGAAAGATTGATTAAGACATTTTAAACCTAATTAAGGACTTATTTTTGAATAGATGAATTCAATGACTTTTAAGACTTTTTAAGGACCTGCAGGAACCCTGTTCAGAGAGTCCATAAGAGTACATGATCCAAGATAAAGACTTCACTATGATAGTTCACACTTATATTTCAGGTTACACTCTTCCCTCAGGACACATTTTACAAAGCTCATGGAGATCATCATCATCATCATCATCATCATCTTCATCATCATCAAACACCAGCCACAGTTGAAACAAAGCACTTAAAAATAATGACATGCAATGACAGATTTAAAAGCTCATTTAAAACAATAAAACAGTTGAACACAAAGAAAATATGAACAGACTTTAAGAATGTAGCACATTTGTGTAGATTTTTGTGTACAAATATTTACCTATTTATACATTACAATTTAATATTATAGAAACAGTTCTGGAACACCAAACTGTTTTTTGTGCGATTTAAAATAATCGATTATAATTGTTTGCTGCAGCCCTATCAAAAACCCCAAAACAGTAAAATGAATAAATGTTACTGAAATAAACTCCAGAAGAAAGGTCATAAAAACAAAAATCTAAATATTTCAAGTCAAACCTCAGATAATCTGCAGCTCTGACCTTGTTTCCTGTAGAACAAACAGGAAATCAGTGATTTTGACCGTCAGACAAAAACTCTGAAAATAACTTATCAAAATAAATCAAAGTTTTTCATTTAGACAGCAGAAAGTTAAGGACGACTGCTCAGAGTTCTCTACAAGACTATAAAAAAGACATGGCAGATTAACTAAACAAAACTCATTTAAAAAAATTAATTGTTTGCACAAAAAAAAAAAATCCCAAAGAAAATCTAAATAATTTTCTCAAATAAAACCAGAAAAGTTTCAGCTCCTATTTAAAAACCCAGATTGTCTCAGCAGAATGCCTGAGGACAAGTCTTTGGATCCATCCTTCAGATACAGATCTTCTGAAAAAAGCAGCACTTGTTCAAAGAATTAAAAACTAGGGGTGTCCTGATCCGATATTGATATTGGTCCGATATCAGCCAAAAAAACAACTTTCTGATTTTATCGGCCTGCATCTAAAATCTCAGATAAGCACAGGGATAGAAGCAGTCCGTTCTACCAGTCCGCTCCAGCTTCTCTATCAGCAGCGCTTGGATCCAGCATGGATAGTTGTATCGGGTCAATATCGGTATCGGCCAATTCTCAAAGTTTCAATATTGGTATCGTATTGGAAGTGAAAAAGTTGTATTGGGAAACCCCTAATAAAAACTAAAACTACAGCTGATTTCTGCAGGTTTTCCCATGTGAAGAACAAGAACCTTTGCAAACTAAAACATTCTCAGGTGGGATTGGAAACATCATTTTGTAATTAAAATATTCCACAGGATCCACAAGGATCTGGCTTCTCTCCTGTGTGAACATCTGTCACAAACATCCTACTTATGTATGGTGTCTCTTTATGTGGTACAACAAAGCTTGTTTAAAACAATAACGCTTTTCACATTGACCACAAGCATACGGTTTATTGAAAACGTGATTTTGCATGTGCTCTACCATACTTCTTTTATTAGCATAACGTTTTGGACATTTGTCACAAGCAAATGGTTTCTCACCCGTGTGAGTTTTCATGTGTGTGTTTAAGGTCCCCGTTGTAGCGAAACATCTCCCACACGTTTTACAAGAATGTGGTTTTTCACCAGTGTGGACCAAAGTGTGGAGCCTTAATTTGTAGGTATCTATGAAACATTTCCCACAAGTCCCACAGCAATATGGTTTTTCCCCGGTGTGGATCTTCATATGTCTGCCCAATTTCTCTTTAATTCTAAAATGTTTCCCACAAAGTTTACAACTAAAGGGCCTCTCTCCTGTGTGAACGGACTGATGGTTGTGTAATGCAGAAGAGCTTGAATAATTTTTCCCACAAGTTTTACAAACATACCCCTCACCTGTGTGACTCTTTTTGTGGTCCTGTAAGTGACCATTGCTGTAGAAACTTTTCCCACATGTGTCACAGGAAAATGGTCTCTCACCAGTGTGAATTCTCATGTGGATTGGTAAATAACTACTTACTCTGAACCTTTTCCCACAGAGCTGACAGACATATGGTTTCACACCTGTGTGGACACTGTGATGATCCTTTAGGTGGTATTTATTCTTAAAACTTTTCCCACATTTGTCACATTGAAAAGACTCCAGATCTGCTTCAGGGTTAGTCTCAGTCTCTGCAGAGATGTCCGTATCGCTGGTGGGACTTCTGTTCTCAGAGAGGACCGGGTCTTTGTCTGGTTCTGGTTCCATCTGATCACTTTTCTTGATACAACTTGTCACAACTGAGGTTGTGGTTTCCTGCTTCATTTCAAGCTGATCTTCATCCTGACTGATGGAGAGATCATCCTCTTCCTCTTTAACCTGTGGAGGTTCTGGTTCCTGAGGTTCTTCTTTAACTCGTGGAGGTTCTGGTTCCTCAGGTTCTTCTTTAACTCGTGGAGGTTCTGGTTCCTCAGGTTCTTCTTTAACTCGTGGAGGTTCTGGTTCCTCAGGTTCCTCTTTAACCTGTGGAGGTTCTAGTGCCTCAGGTTCTTCTTTAACTCGTGGAGGTTCTAGTTCCTCAGGTTCCTGTTTAACCTGTGGAGGTTCTGGTTCCTCAGGTTCCTGTTTAACCTGTGGAGGTTCTGGTTCCTCAGGTTCCTGTTTAACCNTTAACCTGTGGAGGTTCTGGTTCCTCAGGTTCCTGTTTAACCTGTGGAGGTTCTGGTTCCTCAGGTTCCTGTTTAACCTGTGGAGGTTCTGGTTCTTCTTTAACTCGTAGAGGTTCTGGTTGCTCATGAACAGAAATGGTTTTGCAGATGTGTTGGTGGTCTGGGGGAAAAGGAAAAAAAATCAAAGTTTAAAATAGTTTACGTGCAGAGGAAGAAATATTCTTTATGGCCACAAATACCTGATAAAATTATCAAACACATGGATACAACCGAAATAAAATGTTTGACCTGTAAGCAGAAATCTTATGGATGTTGATTTTTGGTCTCTTTCAAACAGGAGGAGGAGGTTGTCCAGCGGACAACCTGAAAAAAATCCTTCTGTCTACCCCTGAATTACACAATAAAACAGTGAAACCACTTGAAAACAAACACACTCAATCTTGACAAGCTTAACAACAAGTCTGCAGTGAAACTTGCTGATAACGATGCCTCTATTTTTTTCCTATAGTTTTCTTAAATGTTGCGTGTATAGGATAGAGTGGAGATCTGTCAGAATTTATTTCACCATAATGCTGAAGTAAAATCACTTGAAAATGAACATGGTGGATCTTTATAAGCTTAAGAATAAGTCAGCAGTGAAATTTGTTGATAACTCAGCCTCTATTGATGAATAACAGGCTATTTCAGTACCGATGGCCGCATTTCCGAGGTGTAATTGAATGCATCATAGAGGCTGACATTTTTTCGGGAATCCCATGGGTCACGTGATTCCCGCGGGATTCCTGTGGGATGGGAATTGACTTAACTATTACTCACGTGATTTGGACGGTACAGGATCAAAAGTTAACGGGAGCAGACGGGAGCGGGAAACAATTTGTCATGACAAAAAAAAATAGAACAGGCGTCGCCATTTTGTAGTCCTCTGTCCACCAGCTTGCACTGTAACACGAGTTAAAAAACTACATAACCCAGAAGGCAATGGTACTTCCGGCCGCTGATTTCCGCCRGAATAAAGAGCAGCAACAATGGAGGGAGGAAACACGAGCGGAGAAACCGATGTGGTTAAAGKTGATTTGCAACGCAAAGTCAGAAGTAACGATCTTTCTATTAAGTTCACAGAATTAGCAGGAAAGTCGYAAATATTACAGAACTTTGTGAGAGTTGAGTGTGACGGTGTTAACACGCTGTATGCCGCTTGTAAGACGTGCTTAGTTTTAGTCAAGTACAGTAGTGAGTCGGGGACGAGCAGTTTCAAAAGGCACACCTGCAAGGTAAATACCGGGAAAAATCAGCCAAGCATATCTTCATTTGTCAAGCGCAAATTACCATCGGGTGTGAAGTCGCGTCTGACCAACAAAATTGCTCGCATGTGCAGCCAAGATTTAAGACCKTTTGCTGTAGTAGAGGGGAAAGGCTTCATCAGCGTTGCACAGGAGCTGCTCGACATTGGAGCCAAATATGGAAGCAACGTTCAGGTGGAGGACATACTGCTGTGTGCACGCACAGTCTCCCATCACGTTGAAGGAGAGTTTGAGAAAATAAAACAACTGGTCATGGAAGAGCTTCGTCAGGTACGTCACGCTGTACTTTTATATAATACAAAAACTTTACTCTGGTGTCATACTATCTATAAATTTCCTAACACTAGATTTACTTTGAATTACTTAATCCCCTGCTATTTTAAAATTGTCATCTGTTTTACATAAAGATACTTTAAGTGTTACTAACAATATAGCTAATTTCTTTTATGCAGACTAAAGACCAGGCAGTAACCACAGACTTTTGGACAGAAGAGAGGACCAACACACACTACATCACTGTTACAGTCCATTACATTCTTGACTGGAAGATGGTGAACCGGGTTTTGGCCACAAGGGAGATGGAGGGTGTCAAATCCAGTGACCACATCAGAAGAACAGTGGAGGGAATTCTTCAGGTATCTATTATTCACCATTCTGGCTTTTGGTTTTAGAGATTAGAACAGGCATTTTATGCTGGTGCTACAACTTTTTCCAATAACAGTGAGCAAGTCAAGAAATTAATTGTGAGTGTGATGTTGTCCAAGAGAAACAATGTACAAG
>NW_013952403.1:0-229 GCF_001266775.1 Austrofundulus limnaeus | reverse complement strand
AAAAGAGCAGGGTAAAACAACATCAAATCTTGTCATATAAAATATGATCAATTAAATAAACATAAAGTTATCCAAAGCTATCTAGTTATCTAAAAAGTAGTTTATAATTGCAAAGGTCAGATTTTCCTGACTTTATTAACTGTAAATACTTTTTATTTAAATGTTTCTTTCCCAAAAGAAAACCCAACAAATTGTAATTTGTAATCACTGTAATTTGTAATCACTGTAA
>NW_013952402.1:11187639-11189062 GCF_001266775.1 Austrofundulus limnaeus | reverse complement strand
CAAGTGTCCCTTAAAAAAAGATTAAAAAAAAAGATTTTAAGGTCTAATTTTTTTACCTATACATATTTATTCCACTCAATTAATGTGTGATTTATTTATTTTCTATTATAAGTTTTATATCGTGATATATATCGTTACCGCCACTCATCATAATGTATATCGTGATATGAATTTTTTGCCATATCGCACATTCCTAGTATATAGCAGGTTATATGTCTAGCATATTTCTACCTGTGCCTTTTGAAATGTCTACATTAAAAAAAACTATTGATGCATTTGTAAATCTTGTGGTGCACATACAAATCTTTGTTGTATGCTTTTTGTGAAGACTTTTGAGACTAATTTATCGTCCAAATAAATTGTGATTCTGAAATGCTTCCAGTGTTAATGGATCCTGATAATAAGCTGAAACAGATCCAGGATGTGGCACAAACACATCAAACAGCTTCAGGCAGCCGGACCACCTGTTCTAATTGGACTAACCTGGACTAATTTAGCGCCAATTATRTATGGTAATTGGATATGTAACAATCCTGTTACGCGTGATGAGAAATGTTTATTAAAAAAATACAAGACATGAAAGGAACAAAGGCAGATTAATAAGGGTTTATTTAATCATCTGTATGGTTTCTAGATCTGTTTATAAAATACAAAGAAAAGATGATGTATTAAAAAAGGCACTTGTGAAGAGGTCTTTCTCAGCAGACCAGCTTACCAGCAGACCAGTAAACTAAACGCTGCAGGAGATAAGATGACAGACAACACAAAAGCAGGAGTCAGCGATGAGACGGTGTGGTACCTGAGAGGACAGCAGGGCTGGAGGCAGTGAGTCGCACGCATGGAGAGAAACYGGAGGGCCGGTCCAGTTACTCTGAGCAAACATGTGGAGGCAGGACACAGCCAGGGCCATCAGCGCCAGCTCCCTGCAGACAAACACATCCAGCACACCATGGATTTCAGAAGCACAGAAACACTGCAGAGATGCTTCAGCACAGATAAGAACAGCATTTTAAGACACCTTCTCCCAGACTTTTCAAGACGAATTCTGCATGGATTTCCTGTTTAGACTAAAGCTCTTTGTTCCCTTTCAGTCAATTCACTCGGTACAACACATCATGTATGGGAAACCACGCCCCTGCGTGTCCTGGCTGAAGCCACCYCTAATCACGCCTTTAGGCAGGTGACTTGATGACGACAGATGTCAGGCTCCGCCTGCACATATAAATACTGTCGCATCACAGTCACTCCTTAGTTCTATTGCTCTTTACCTCGCAAGAACACCCACCTCTTCCAACCTAGCTAGTTAGCTGCTGCTAATTAACTTTGTTTGTTCGAAGGTTCTCGGATTTAGTTTAACGGCTTTTGATTGGTGTCAGCTGCAGCTGCCTACTGGTAACTGTGTCTGCCTGCGGAGCGCTAACTT
>NW_013952402.1:11178079-11186639 GCF_001266775.1 Austrofundulus limnaeus | reverse complement strand
ACACACACACACACACACACACACACACACACACACACACACACACACACACACAGGTGTATTTTTAGTATTAAAACCACTCAGATAAAAACTATATTTTTAAGCTTGTAAATGAGTCTACATGCTGCACATTCAGTGGGAGTGTTGATCTTCCAATTAGAAGTAACCCTCTTACTCACAAGTTGACAACTCCCGCAATGCTCTCTATGACCTATTAGGAAGTGGCTGGATTGCAGAAAATACCTTCACTGTGATGGAGGTCATGTTGCCGCTGCAAATGTAGTACCCCTCAAATGTATATTTCCTGCTATTTTTAGTGGATGGGCAATGATAATCAAATACAACTGGGCCTCGTTCGTACAGTAGGGTTGGGCGATACTGGCAAAAAAAAAAAATTTCACAATTGTGGCATTTAGTTGATAAAGATTAATATGATGATTAATAGACAAAAATTGCACTTGCATGTTTTGGACTCTAGATTATTAATTATCAGTCAAACCATCTCCTTTATAAAACAGCCATGCCCAATGTTTTTATCTTCCAGCTCTTACTTTGCTGCTCCTAAGGGAAACATTGACTGAGTGCATCGTGGATTCTCTGCTGAGTAGATCAACARTGGCTTTCCTCGTACTTCGGTTTCAGGTGATTAAACAATTTTAWAGTGTTAGCGTTAGCTTCCTCTTTCTGCCATTTCACCATTCATGCACGCTTGATTGCACTAATTGCAAATATTAATTGGTGACAGTTTTTCTGACGATTAATTGCACTTGATACGATTATGCCCAACCTTACCGTACAGGAATGATTGCTGTTAATACGTTTTTTTTTTTGTTTGTTTCAACCTTCCGTTCATATGCAATTCGCAAACATTTTAGGAATCCCTAAGTCACATTTTTTAATGGATTTCAGAGAGAAAAATATTTTGTAACTCCATCAGCGACTAGAAGCATCAGTAGGAAGCAACTTGGTGTGTGACCATAGGTGTTCGTCTCAACAAAATGAAGATGGTTGTGACGGTTGGATTTTTGCTTTGAAATTCTTCTTTTACACACTGAAAAGTTGTTTCCTGCTAACACTTTTCTAGTTGCTGTGCTTCTTTAACACAACACTTTCTGCCCACCTWCTCCTAAAGAAAAAAAAAACAGCAACTGAAAGTTTCAGCATCAGTCTCTGCCACCCTAGTTTATTTTAAAAGGAGGTAAAGCAGAAACTATAGTGGATAAGATCTGGTTTACTGTTAGAATACAGGCATCCCTCTTGTTGCTCCATTGGACTATCAGCTGAAGGACTCTGGGAAAGTAAACTTTAATAAACCAGATGTCTTCAACCCAACTGTATTTCTTAAGCAAAAGGATAAAAACAGATATGGTCCTAAATTACAAAGCAGCAGCTGGAATTAGTTCTCACTGATTTCTGTTTTGTTAAGTGTTTTGGCTAATTAGCCCACACAACACAACACACACGCACACACAAAATAGCATGCATTGTGAAAATCATCAATTGCTGCAACTTGTTCTGAGAATGTGGTACAATCCTGTTTATAGCTAGAACGGCAGTGATTCACCTAACAGCTGCCTTGGAGAGTGTGTTGCCTTTTACGGATCGCTGCCAGCCCAGTATGGACATGATGTGGCCCTAACTGCGCTCATTTTTATAAGCCTTCTTTATAAGCCTTTTTAAGAGTGGGTTTTGCATTCCATGGTTATTTTTGGCAGAAACATTGTGATATTCCTGCAGGAAGTGAAGGTTACACCAGGAATGGGACGAGCTCTGCTTCCACTATATGTATTTATGAAGATTCACAGAATTCTACGCAAATTACCCTGAACTGTAAAATTCATACAGTGTAAAGGTTTATAAAATCAACATATTTTATAAAATTTCTAATAATGGAGCACCTTTAAAATTGCAGCAATTGATTTTGGTCTTGGCCCTGTTTGAACTAGCTGCTAGCTTGTTAGTCCAGTTAGTGTAAAGCACCAGTATGCTCCATCTGAACTGCTGAAATCAGAAATCTCTCATTCTTGCAATTGCATGATAAAAATTGTCAATTTGTTCACAGCTCCAAGTCTTCCACCCTTACTTGTCAATTTTCACCCCMCTCCACACGAGAGATTATTAGACGACTGGTCAGAAGTTCGTGGGTGTGTTTGTTTATGCTGAAAGCACTCGGAACGCTGCACTTTGCTTCAACTACTCACTTCCAGAATTCAAGTGTTCAACCTGGAAGCAGACATTTAAAAAAATAAAACAGACGWGCACTGAGGAATCTGACAAAAACTATGGAGTTTTAACTGGGGACAGACTTGTGGACAAATCAACAGCAGAGTTTGGAGTTTTTTGGAGGGGTGTTTTACACAGTGTGATGTATTCTGCAGCAGGAGGGGTTTCCCAGGAGCTATGAAATCTGTGTGAAAATGAACGTCAAACAACCACATGACTGTGCGTTGTCTATGACTTCAGATCGAGTATACTGGGCTCTGTGTGCTATTTCTCCAAGCTGAGGTTGTTCAAAGTGCTATCTACAACAGGTAAGAYGTTAAGTGTTTACAACCTTTCAACAGCACTTCAAAAAATCCCTTCACATGGCCATGCTTGTTAATGACATTTGTTTTTATCAATCCTATTCCACAAGATTTTCATATCCCTTTTTGTAGAACTGCTGTATGAAAATTCTCATTATGTATCATGGTGYTGTGCTGTGGAATAATTTAAAACATCAAAGTGATGCATGTACAACACTGTTGTCATTTTAAAAATGTTGAAACAAGTTTTTTCCCCTTTATATATTTTATATTTTGCTTGTGTTTCTTGTTTGAATTTATTTATTCATACGTATTTTGGGTTGTTAAAATTTAAATATTTTGAGGCATCATAATTTTTCTTCATCTGTTTGTGTTAGTGTCTTATTTCGAAGCACAAATCTAAACCTATTTTGAAGTTTGTTTTAATAAGCTCATATTTTTCATTTTATTGTATATTATTGTATTTTAGGGTAGCAACTCTCCATGGCTGCGGGACCTGGGGCACCTGTCCCCCAGATGGGTTGTTCCAAAATGTAAATTTCCATTTGGGATCAATGAAGTATTTTTAATTTAATTTAATTATATTTTATTTTATGAGGGGTTGCCACTTGTAAGCCCRTTTGGGGTTATAGACCTCTCCAGAACATCTTGTTTATTCTTATTATTTMTTTTGTTATTTTTTGTATGCCAAACCAAACTAAACTAAATTCATTAAAATGTATAAATTGATCAAACTTTCAAACCAAAATTACATTTCTAAAACAGTGAAGAACCATGATTTCATCTTGGTAGAAAAAATAGTACGCAAGTATATTTTATTTTGTACATAAATAAAGTGAAGAAAATTATCAGCTGAAAAACTGCAACCAGCTGACTAATCACACACCTCTTGAATTAAAATCCTGTAAATTTTAAAACCAGACTACTCGTCCACCTCTGCCCACCAATCAGTCAATCACATGACCCCGTCACTGTACCCTTGGCTTTAATAAGGTGCGATCGGTGTTGTAAAAGAGCTGAGGAGATTTTCATCTCACCGCTGATCTAATGAAACCCAGGGGCTGCCATAACRGCTCAGCGAGGAGGGAGGCAGAGGACGAGGAGGAGGACGAGTGCGGCTCGGGCTTTATGAGAGGGGAAAATGAACGCCTGAGGTATGGCCACACATTTAATGAAATCTCAGCTCCTCTTCAGGCATGCCGATGAAATGGATGCAATTATGGAAAACAAGGGAGAGGGCCCTCAAATTAGTCCATAACTCATAAAGGTTCCAGCAATGAGCTGCAGTTAATAAGGCAATTGTGAATAGGATCTGCAAAAGTGTACGAGGCTGAGCAGCAATTTAGAGGCAAGATGAAGAATCGGGAAAAGCTCACATGGGCAAAGCAATTTCCTGTGTGTTTACAAATCAGTCCTCAACTGAAAACTGCACACATACACAGGCTGGTGGTCCGCGTTTCCAAGAGAGAGGTGGACTGAGGTTTCCTGGTTCAGTTTCTTTAGTTTGCCTTTATTACTCTGTGTCTCCTGCTTTTAAAGACCTTTCCTAAAAAATAAATAAATAAAAACACAGGATTCAATATGAGCTCAAGACAAGAAAAGAGTTTAACCTCAAATCTTAGGGCAACAAACGTGATGTGTATTTAACCTGCTCATGTAAAACTTCAATACAAAAATATCTTTAAAAGGGATTCTGTAGAAAACTTATATACTGTCAATATCTTACACGTTCTACACAGGAACAGCAGCTCTCCTGATAGGTCAGAAACAAACTTGTGGTAAAGTACAGAACAGGGTTCGGTTATAAAAATAATCCTAATCCCTGAACATCCCACAAAGCACCAATATAAATACGTCACACAGCAAACCTGCCAAGAGAGGATCATTCACCAAGACTCACAAACCAGACAAGGAAGGTGTTAAACAGAAGCAAACAAAAAACAAAGATAACCCTAGGCTCTTCATTGAAGTGAGGCTGGAGAAAAAACACACTGATTAAAGAAAAACAGGATGGATTGTTTAAAATTAACAAATTCAAATCGAACTACTGACCCAATGAAAACTTGCCAAACATGTGGAAGAAGGGGCTGTAATTAGATGAGACAAAATTTTGACATTTTGGCCATCAACATTAACAACAACATATGCAGGCTTTTAACTAGACCAGCATGAAGACATTGTTTTGACACCATCCTTGGTTTTGCAACACCCCATTTCCATGTAATGAATACCTCAGTGCCCCGTGCYGATTTAACAGACATTTATCTGAATAAGATGCAGCTATTGCTCTCAAACACACTAGATAGGTCTACTAGACAATCAGACTTAGGGTGSGGGCGGGCCTTGAGTCTTGGCAAAACTTTGATTCAGATCCAGCAGCGAGAGCACCAAGCATGGACTTTGAGTTTATGAAGCCAGAGGAAGACACACAATTTTAGAAATTTTACAGCTTTGGTAGCCGCTTCTGTACGCYCTTTCAGAAGATGCCTCGTACCGTTAACTGACTCGTGTTCTGACCACCTCGGCTCATTCTGAAGATGAACAGAGGCAGAGACGGGGAACAGAGACACCCCCGTCTGTCGCGCCTCTTCACCTGTGAGTTCCTTGCTGAAGAGGAGGAATTAAATATGATCCGAACTTTATTGGCACAAAGACTGGCTGAAAGTATGCAGCAGCGTGGATAGAACTGTAATAAGAGTCATGTTATTTTGAAACTTAAAACCCTAAAGACGTACTTAGACGTATTTTGATCTCTACAATATAATAAGTGGCACGAGTCCTTCTGAGACTCGTCTGAAGCTTGAGTGACCGCTGAGGTTTGTTTTTTACCCACGCCTCTCTTGATTCTGCACTGATTAATGTTGGTGACTTCAGGTAGTGTCGCCCATTTAGTGGTACTGTCTTCTGAAAGAACCTTGTGGGCTGTTGCTACAATCTCCGCTCCTTGTCCGTAAGATGAGGAACTTTTGATAATGGGGGTGTGGGTGTAAAGTAAGAGTGTAACAATTCATCGATCCACATTGGTATATTGATTAAACAATTAATGTGGATTGATATCATCTGCCCATTCAACACAGTCATTTATATTAGATGGATATAAGATACGGCATCATTTCGACTGCAGACCTGTGAACTGAATCGAAAGCATGACAGACTTTATTATATCGAGAAAGCTTTGTAACGTCATCCAAACAATTCAATTAGACCACTGGCCTAAAGTGTTGAACTCTTCCAAAATCCTACCTCAAAGCCTGATCCTGTCTGGCACAAGTCTACCACTGACTGAGAAGACCATCCCACAGCTAAGCATAGTGGTGGCAGCATCATGCTGAGGTCTCAAAAGCTGGCTAGACTTAAAGGAAAGATGGATGGAGGCTGGAGCTAAWTATATCATCATGGAGATAAAGGTGAAGAGACTTGATGCAGAAATTTTTGTAAAAGGTGTTTCTATAAATGGCTGCCTTTGGAGGTGGGGATGGATCTGTGTAGTCGGGCAGGCACAGGTTTTATGTTGTAGGAAGTTTGTAAGGTAACATATTAAAAACTCACTTTTATAAAAAGAAATTATACTGTTAAACGCTGAGTTTAAAAGTTTCAGAAAAGAATCCTGCAACCTTCCACAAAAACGTCCCTCTCAAGGTTGGTGGGTCTCGTCTGCTTTTATCACAGGCTTTAATAGAGGACCTCATTTAAATCCTGCCAAACTCTCTCCACACCAAGGAGACAGCAGCAGCCTGACCTCTGAGCTGTCCTCCTTACATGAACTCACTCTCATTTTAATTACACCATACACCGTGATGGAGCTGCCATCAGGGCAGATGAGGTCGACTAGCAGGCAGACCGTCAGAGCTTTCATCCCCCTCCATGTGAACCCATAATGAACCTCACACTGCCCCCATTATGGTATATGAGTTTATACGAAGCAGGAAAAAAAGTGCAGCCTGTGTAGAAGCAAGAGGACAGATTCATTAGTCTGGCTGGTTCTTCCTTGTTGATGGACATGTAGGCTCCATCAGCCAAACACTGACGTCCGTCAGAGCCAAGGTTTGGTCCATCATGTCACACAAACAGTACAGAATCAGACAGGTGATGAACTATACACCCTGCCACAAACGTCTCCAACAAAACATAACTCAGCTCTCTGACTGCTAACTTTAACTGTTTGGATAAAATTAAATGATTTATAACTTTATTATCAATCTGCCTCYAGTATTCATGAGGAAAGTGCTGCTGTTTTGATGAACCAGGAGTTAAAATGGTGTTTCCCTAAACTAAACTTAAACAAATTCACGTTCTTTCTGYTTCATTTCCTGCGATGAGATTAACACGGAATGAGTTTCCAGGTTTTCATTTCCTCCATCCTCCCTTCTTGTGTGCTTGTGACTCATCTTTGCTGCTGATGGGCCCAACATCTGGGGTGTCGTCAGCAAACGTTTTGATGAGGTTAGAGCCAAACGTAGTCCAACAGTTGTGCGTCAGCAGTTTTCATCTGATCCCTCTGAAAAAAAACTGGCGTTCTGATGCTGATTCTGATCGTTCGCCACCTTCCTGTTAGAAAGTCTATGCTCAACCTGCGAGTGCCAGCATCCACATCCAGCAATGGAGTCTCCTCCTTAAGGCGAGGCTTACCCTGAGCTACGGTATAATACTTCAAGATGAGGAGAGGCAGTGTGGATCCTCTGAGAAGAATTTTTTTTCTTTATGTAAAATGTAGACAACTCATTTCCTGTTCAAGAGTTACTGTTCAAACCTGCCACCTCACTAAAGACATTCAACATAATTTTAATAAAGCATCAATCAGCAGATAAAGCTCTGCATTGAGCCAGAATGAGAGAAACATTTTAATCTAAGCAGGAGATGCAACACAGTCTTTATATGATGCATCTACGCTGACATCAAAGCATCAGATTAACACAATTTATTTACACAGATGTGTTGGCAAAATGTGTCAAAATGAACACAGGTAGGTTGCAGCGTAAAAATTGTGGACATATTAATTTTGGCTGTGAGATTTGCGTGAACATTTGTCCATAAAGACCCCGTCTAGCAGTAACTAAACTAACATGTAATCTTCACAATCTTCCTTTAAAGTGCCTGTAACATGCATRTCCTTCATATTAAGAAAGTCAAAGAAAAGACTTTATATTTAAGAAGCTTTTCATAAAACACATGGTTTTATCCATTTTGTCACATAACTTTCATATTTTCTTTYGAACTTAGTTCAGCCAAAGCGAAACAGGAAGTGACATCAAAGGGAAAGTCTTTAATAAAAGGAACTTTCTGGTCTTTGTTTATTGAAACATTATTATTTGAACTCTGACTCTTCTTTATCTCTCTGATAGTGACTCCAAATAATCTAAAGAAATTTCAGATTCTTCTTTACAGTCTGTGTTGTCAGTTACTGCAGCATCGCTCTGTTCACTTGCAGACATTCCCCTTTGACATCACTTCCTGTTATTGAGCATGCAAATATCTCAACAACTGTTCATCTCAGCGGCGTGAAACTTTATTTGCAATATGTCTTCAAATCTTTCCAAAAGTGCAGTTGTGTTTATTACGAAAATTTGATGCCATGGACACTTTGTCAAATTTCTACCACAGGTATGACTCCAGAAATAATTCTTTTGGTTCTATTTGTTTTAATTTTCTTTTAATTTGACCACGCTTCTCTGCTGGCGCTGGGAAATCCCTTCATTGGATTTTTTTAGCTCAGTCCAGACCAGTACAAATCATTTGCATTTGACAAATATAAGATAAATATGGATTTCTTGAAAAAGCATGCCAACACTTTACCATTGTTTCATCATTTGCTTAATTTATGTATTATGCAGTCTATTTTCCCTGATGCCTGGAAGTTTGCTCAGATTACTCCCATTTTTAAATCTGGTGATCCAACAGAAGTTTCAAACTATCGGCCAATTCCTGTTCTTCCTGTTTTTTCTGAGTTACTTGCAAAAACCTTATTTAATCAACTACTTCAGCATCTAGAAGTTAATAAAGCCAACAAGGTTTTCACACGTCAAGGTAAACCAAGT
>NW_013952402.1:11173398-11177135 GCF_001266775.1 Austrofundulus limnaeus | reverse complement strand
ACACACACACACACACACACACACACACACACACTGTATATGTACATATTGTCTGCTATCCACTGTTAATGTTTTGTTTGTTTATTAATAAATGTTTTTTACGTTGAGACCTGTGTAACATTTGTTATTGTTATCATTGTTAATGGAGGAAGAAAAGTTAGTATCGGCTTCAAGAATCGGCCCAAAAATATCGGCTGCTCGTATCGGCGTATCGGTTAGACTGATTTTTAAAAAATCGGTATCGGTATCGGCCTTCAAAAACCTGTATCGGTCGATCTCTAATAGATACACATAATTAATCCATAACACACACTGTGATCCGGAACATCACCAAAATTAAAAGGTGTGTTCCTTGGCCCAGTACCTACATGTGGTAAAAATGTTATGACAATCCGTCTACAAGTTTCTGAGTAATGTTGTCCACAGACAGAACGACAGAACAACAGACAGACATACGTGACCGAAAACATTACCTCTCCCTTGGCGGAGGCAATTACTAACAAAAAATGACTACAGATCATTTGTGACACATATCCAGTTGGGCTGTTGCCCTGTTTGGTCAGCATTTTTGCTCCTCCATGTTGTCACAGATGCTAATATAGGGGAGGGGATAGGTGGGGCTCAGTCTAGTGATTTAAACTCTATGTGTGTTTTATACTTCAGTCTTTGAACCAATGACTGGTGTTCTTATTGCAGCCAAGAAGAGGAATGGGTTTACACAAAACATTAGTTCATCTAAGCCTGTCCTGATTAACAGCTGCTTTCCTGCTGTATTACCTGTTGGTCCGGGTGTCGTTAAAGCCATCAGTTAGATACAGGAGCAGCCGCCTCTCCAGGTACGACTCAACGTCCTCCTCCTCACTGCAGCTGCCATCTCCGGTGAGCAGATCCAAGACCTGGGGGCTCAGCAAAACTGCTTCAAAGTCCCCCTCCACTAAGGACTGCAGCAGAGAGCCCGTCTCTGAAAGAAGAGAACTCGAAATGAGAAAAAGGCCTGTGGCATTTTTAGCAAAAGGATGACAATTCTTAAGCCSAGATATAAAACGACCCACACAGAGGCGTGACAGCATTCATCAGGGAGGAATCCAGAAAACCATGGGGASGTTTTAAACACCTGATGACTTCAAGTTTCTGTCTTCAGTAAAGATTCCACTCAGTCATCTCTGTTGATTTTGTTGGTCTAAGCATCAGCAGTATGCATTGAGTTGACTGATGTGCATATCTGGACATTTTAGCCACAGGGGATGACTTTTAGATTTGACTATCACTTACTTATTTGCTGTTTCCAAAAGAAAAGCCACGACTGCACTGAAACTCTGGAACCGGCTATGGCCACTGAGGCCCCGCCCACACAACTCTGGTTAGTTTTTAAAAACTGATTTTTGGCAGCATTTTAACTTCTCGTCCACATGTAGACTGAATTTTTGGTGGGAAAAATAGAGAAAAATAAGCAAAAAATGTAGTTTACAGTCTCTCAGTACGCACTTCTGATAAATGATGATCAAAACAACTGATATATATAAATTTGACTTGGAATATTTTATTCCAAGTCTTATTTTATCKTAAACTTATCAAAATTAAAACTTTGTGTGCTCAAAAATGTTATACCTAAAAAAAAACCCTGTTAAATACAAAATAAAACAAAAGCATACAAATGTTTCAGGAAAATATTTATATTTTCTGTAAATTTTAATAATGAGGATGTTCTTGGCAACAACAAGCCTGATGAGTCATTTCAGCTTTTTTGTGAGCATAGTTTAGATGAAGATTTATTTTATAAACAAAAATGAAAAAAAAAATACATCTCTTAAAATGTTCTCCGAAGTATTGCTGCAAAATAACTCTGACCTTTCCTCAGAACTTTTATATTACACTCATTGGTGCAATCCAACCTCATACAAGGGACAAAAATCCCACACAGCATCTCTGTGTTACCGGAGTGAACTTCTCAAACATAAATGTAGACGAGAGCCGTGACTTCACTAATAAAACCATTGACGGTCATTTTTATTTGTTCRGAAAGACTAATAACAATAAACAATTTACATCACGACAATTATGTCTGCAAGACTGTCTGGAAAAAATTGCACAAACACAATTTAATGTTTTTATCCTGCAAGGCTTTAAAGCCACAAGTCAGATCGTTTTAAGTGGGGTTCYGTGGAAAGATTATAAACACTATCTTACCTGTTGTAGACAGTTCATAGAACAGCCAAGACCTAAGTGGACTGCTGCCACTTTATAACTACAATCTTAAATGTTTCATAGCGGGTCATGTGAACATGAATATGTTATGTACTGTCATCAACGCAACACGTAAGTACAGCAGCGGGCAGCTATGTAAACACCAGGTTAGCAGTTRGGAATTAGGTGTCTTGCTCAAGGACACAACCCACTCAGACTCAGAAATCAAGTTTGCATTACACGTTTATTTACCAAGAAATCTGTGAGTATTTTCAAGCAAAAATAGTGGCAGCAGCAGCCAGCTGTAGCAAGAGTTGAAGAGGTGATGCCTCCGGACGTCTCCGGGCACCGTGCCAATCTTCGGGTTTGTTGAAAGTTTTGGTTTGTTTACTCTACATAAATTTCATAAGCTTCTATAAACTTTGTAAGCGGAGGGGGTGATCGCAATTATTTTTTGGAGCCAAAGGAACGCACTAATGCTGTGTTCACACCGAACGCGTTGTGAGCATCAAAAACACACTCAATACCTCAAGTTGGTCGATGGTGTTCTTCCAGGTCAGACGCTCGTCAAAACTGTTTGATGCATGTCGGGAAGAACCTCTTGTTGYTTTCCTCTGCCGCTCAACGAGCCAGTACCACAGATATGATATTATTCCACAGAACCACACTTTAAAWTTTAAAAACGTGCAAACTTTAATTTACATCCTTTTAAAACAGTTCAAGGCTTGGCATTAATTCCTAAAAACACCAGAAAGCAGTTGTATATTTGTTGGAGAGGTCCTTACAAACACCAGCAGAAAGTCGCTCAAAAATCACAGAAACACAGCAATCCACCCACTCTCATTTGTTTGATGTTTTGAACCAATTTTTTTTATCCAATTCCAGATTCTCATTAAGTCCACAGGCTGACTGAACCATCACTACTCTCCATTATACAACAGAGCGAGCTTTCAGTCTGTGATTGTGTACTCTGTGTGACGWCGAGGGCCAGCTGAAGAGGAAGACGTTTGGAATGATGAAAGAAAATGTTGCTATTAGAAAAGAACAGAGGGCAGCTACAAGGCCACCTCTTGCTGATCAGAAATAATGGTGTTGCCCGAGCTCTTGGTTTAAAATCTACCCYGTCTTTCATTAGCTTTTTATTAGAGGAGGGAGCTGGCTTGGCTCATTAGTGTWGATTGCTTTGTATTCCCAGGTGGAGAGGAACAGAGAGCGAAGAGAGAAAAGAGGCTGTGTTCGGATCTGGACAACAAAGCCCGGCAGAAGCTGAGAAACACTGTGTGTCCCCTACAAACAAACATCTCTTAAATCCAAGGGAAGAGCATCCAGCCACATCCCCAGACAGCACAGCATGTGCAGAATACTAAAACTAATATTCAATCTCATTTTCTGTTTCACAAACTTCAGCTGGCTGGTGCAGCTTCCAGAGTAGTACTTACTAGGGCTGCACCGATTAGTTGAAATAATCGATCACGTCGATTATGTAAATTTGTCGACGCAGATTTTTTATTATCGATTCGCTGTATTACATAACCACTACGTGAATGTTCATG
>NW_013952402.1:11166866-11173388 GCF_001266775.1 Austrofundulus limnaeus | reverse complement strand
ACTCATCAGACTGGACTCGGGACAAAAATAGTCCTGAAAGCGAGCTGTGAGCTTCTCCCGCAGCTCCTGGGTGATGAAACTCAATTGATTGAATTGAATTGAATTAATTATGAATTAATTATCTGATGAACGTGACATGCTCTTGCTCTCTGTAAATAAAGCAAAGCCACTTCCTCGTCCGACATTAAACAGAGCCCGACAGAGGAGGGAGGGGCGGGGAGGCTCTTCCCGTGCAACGCTTCAAGAGCTGACCTGCGTCTGACCTCAAAGTGCACAAGCGACCAACTTGAGCATTGGCTGTGATTTTGAAGCTGAAATCGCGTTCGGTGTGAACGCAGCATAAGACTCAAGCGTTTGCGGTCCCACCCACATTATTGAGACAGCTTTCTGCTGCTCACAGTTCAACTGGGCCAGGGTAGAGCAGCAGCTCGCTCTGCTGGATGAAGTCAAAACTACACCRAAATAAGGTTTAAATGGACATTTTCAATTAATCGAATGGAATAAACTTTAATCTAATAAACCATTATCGACAATTAATCGTAAATCAATTAATTGTTTGCATCCCTAGTTGGAATACCAGTTCTCTGAACTTTCTCCAGTTCAAGTTAATATAAATCAAAAATAGACACCAGTCAATAAAAATGATTCAGACAGTAGAATCTCAAGTTGCTGATGTTGGTACAATAACGGTATTTCTTTGATACGGTTTACTTACAAATACTGGAAATTTGTAACCATATTGAGAATTCAGAATGCTTTGAAGGGATATTGTCAAACTCCTCACATTGTAATATGAAGATAAACAGATTCATGGCTATGCACACTGTGAGTGGATCAGTAGAGCTGCCATGTACCAATGCAGTCTTGGGATTAAATCTTGATACATGAGACTCATGTTTTTGTTCCAATGAATTTTCTTTTATTTTCGTGTGTTTTAGGCCCAGTCCTAGTCAGGGTTGGGCATAAGCGTATAGTGTGCGATTAATCGTCAGAAAAACATTAATCGATTATTTTTTTGGCACTTGACGATTAATACGATTAATGCCACCGCTCGGTGCTAATCTCCATTTAAAATAGGATGAACATTTAAAAAAGTTCTGTAATCTATTTATCTATCAACACAATTTAAAAATTGATCTATAGCCTGAAGACTGTAATTTTGACACAATTTGGAACAGATCTTTAAGAAGAGCAGATCTAACCCACTAAATTGGTCATGTGACCAGGACATAAGGGGACTTTAGGGATTAATCGTCAAATTAATTGTTATTGACTAAATACCATAATTAATCATGATTAATTTTTTTGCCAATATTGCCCAACCCTAGTCCCAGTACTCTCACTACACCCTACACCCCTCTATGAAGTGTGCACTCAGTCCAAGTGCACATACAGGTTCACGCATGCAAAAATTGGAGAATTGGGACAGTACTTGTAACGTCATTGACTTGAGCCTCTGCATCGTAATGCTGACATCTAAAATGGCAGGACTGATGGCTGTTTTGGCATCATTTTTAGCAGTACAACTACAACAAGCAATCGTATTTTTGGAGAAGAAAGCGAATGAACCGAAGGAGGCATTTAGACAAGACCCTCGCCAGCTTGCTCGGTAGACATTCTTCTTTTGATTTTATTGGTGGTTTGCAGACTAATTTAGGGTAAGTGCATTACCACCACCACTAGACTCAGTAAACATTGCCATATTTCTGTCTTAATTYAAAACGTCACGTGCAGCTATGAATTGTTGGTAATACACTTCGCCAAAGTCTGCTTGAATGCTGGCTTGGCCAAAGTGTGGATCAAGGGCACAAAGGGGGCAGTGCGAAAGACCACTGACACATTACGCACTCGAACCCTTCAGCGGGAACAGGCATTTGAAGTACACAAGGGTGGGAGTGCGAGTACTGGGACCAGGTCTAAATGAACAAGTCTTCTTTTGGTCCCAGTTCCTGTTGTTTAACAGTATTTTCTCAGTAGCAACCCTTACTGTTCAGGAGGAGAACAGCAGCAGCTTCAGTATAACCAGCAACAAACACTGAAAATGTGTGCATCAACATTATCAACTCATTTTATAGAAAAATGGGTTATTCATTTTCTATTTCAGAAAATAAAAATGCATACTGACTTTATCACATCTATCATACAGATGATCACCAATATTCCTCAGTATATTTGGTATCAAACCCAGGTTTTTGTATTGTGCTAAGATCAGTTTGGAATGCAATTCTGTTTTCAGTGAATGGGACTAGAATTTGTTAGTTATTTTAGGGTTTTTAACCAGTTATCACTAATAAACAAGTATCTGAGGCAGAGCTGTGGAGGGTTCACAGAGTGCAGCTCCTAATCCATGTTGGCTCGGCCTCCGGACGTCAACACAAGAATATATGGAAGTGGATTCAACCTCCAATGCCACCTGTGCTGTGTGATCTGTCACACACACCCAGTTCTTTCTTTTTTTTTTACCGTGATGAGTAAATGTTGTAGTCGAGGACACTGACCTCACATAGTAAAAAGGAGGACAGTGCTGAGAGCATTTTGCCCGACATGACGTTGAGCTTATTAAGCATGTCTCACCTCACAGGGCGACACTCAATGAGAAGATCATGGCTTGGGTTCAGTTTTAAATGTATTTTGGCTGTTTTTGCTGTATAATTTCAATGGATTAAGGATTGGCTCTTTTTTGCAGGTTTTGTCATTTGTTGTGCATGCTTGGCAGGGGAAAATGATGTGGGTATTATGTGACAATTTCAAACCATTATCTTCTTTTAAACCTAATTATTTCCACTAACTGGATCTTTAAAGACAACCTTTTAAAACTATGAAACAAAATAATGGAACTTGCTGTGATGTAAGGCATATAAAAGATAGGTAGCATGCTCTGACCAACAGAATGTTCATGTGATTTTCAGCCACTGTAGACAAAATCATTTCTAGTGAAACAATAGCAAGAAAGTCTTTGTAAACCAGAATCAGCAGATTGTGTTCGCTGAGTGCGACAGGCTTAGCAACAGCTTGAATCTAGGTTAGATTAAATTAAAGCCTGAATCTAATAATAAGAAAGTCACTTACTTTATTATTCGACTGATATTTCAGTCAGATCTTTCTGACATGCACGATTCAGCAACGGCAAAAAAAAACAAAAAAACAAAAAACATACCCTCTACCATCTATTAAATTTATCAGTTTGACACAAGCTACTATTAACATTTGATAATATTAGCTCACAATATGTGACACGTACAAGTCCTATATGATTCATAAAATTTAAGAGTGAGCTGGCTGAAACAAATGCTGCCACTTGAGGCCAAAGGCTTTAATACGATGGCATTTCAGGGTCGCTCAGAAAAAAAAGAAAAAAAAGGAATTAAGTTGTTGTGTGATTAGGAAAATGAATCAAAAACCAAAACTATACTGTTGCAAAGACCTACAGCTGCCATATGCTTTTGATTTTCTACTCAAAAACAGATTATAATCAGGAAATATTTTTTTAGCTTATACAGTGTAACCTATTTCTGTTAGTTTAGGCTTTGGTATGAGTTATACTAGAGAACATAAGTTATTTTTAAGCTTCAGATTTTGGAGTATTTTGAGGTCAACAGTATATGTCCGCGCTTCAGACTCTTGAACAAAGTTTTGTACCTTTTGTCGTTTTGATTGACGCTGCTGCAGCAGTAATAAACTGCAACTCTAACAGGTTCAAGAAAAAGCTGTGTTTCCATTCTGTGGTTTACCCAGCAAAAGTACAACCTAAAACTCTCCACTACAAAAATAATAAAACAGAGAAAACACAATTGTGTTCTTGAAAAATTGAGTTTACTTCCTTTGGCTTATTCTTGAAATACTATTTAGACTTTATTCTCAATTTTTTTGACTTTAATCTTAAAATAGGAAACCACAAAAAAACCTATTGCATTTTCTATACATTTTTTGAGTGATCCTTGTCCTGTCATACTTTAAAAGCTATTTTCTTGCTGTTCCAGTCAGTGTTGACTTAAATGTTCAGAACTYATCCTGTTCTGGTTTTATGGTCTTTTGTTTCTGTTTTGTCCYACTTCAGTCACCAAGCGGACGCCTGCACCAGCGCTGGATCTCCTTCAGTGCTCTCATGACCTTCACAGCTTTAAAGACGTGCTCTGATAGAAGGCAGCAGTGCTCAAAATGAGGCCAGGATGATGGATAAAGACAAGATGTTGTAGAGCAGAGTGGCTGTTGCAAACAGAGTCTGCTGCTTTTCCATCAGGAAAACARAACGGCCAGAGTTGATATGGAGGCTTCTGATAAAGCTAAGCCAGGCAAAAACAACTGGTTCATATGGAGGGCATCTTGCAACTAAAACTTTGAAACTTTATTGATTTTCAGTCGTCCCTGATGACAGGCTCTTAACATCTGCAGCACATATAAAATGTACCAGATAAAAGCAACAAACAAAGACAACTTGGCAGTTATCCAAACTCAGCTATGTCGGTGGATCATTGTGAGGATGTCTCATAAAACTGACAAATTTATGTGTCACAAGTGTTGTACACTGCATCATGAGTAGTGACAGTATATGCTTAGGCAAATGAAAGACTTGACAGAATCTGTCCTGGGAAGTATGAACGGAGCTTCATCAGGAACCAAGCCCATCAGCTGACGCAGATTTTTCTTCTTCACTTAAAAACAGCAACTGTCAGTCAAAATGCTGTATGTTCAATAAGCCATGCACACYATTTCAGGAAACAGTAGGCTGAGGTTTAGATTGACTGATTGTTGTGCTATATGCAGTAAGGTTCAGTGTAGCCTGGCCCTTGCCTTCCTACGCAGTTCTGCTCAATTCTAGTTTCCCTTCACTGCTCCATCTGAGACTTCTCCCATTGAAAAGGATTTCGCTGGCAGATTTTTAGCCGGGCCAATCAGAGAACAGAACGTCAATTTTCTGCGCAGTGTCTCTTGTTGTTTATTTTACCTGGGCCAATCATCAAACAGAAGGAGGAATTTTGAACAACGTCGATTTTCTGCGCAGTGTCTGCTAGTTAGTTTAGCATATGGCAGTGGAGGAAGTGAATGAAGCCAGTCTGTGTTGATAAGGCTTCCAAATTAAAATAAAATTTTCTGACAAAGCAGCAGCTCTCATTTACAGCCGTCTCGTTCGGCTCGGTATATTTCTCCTCTCAGTAGTGTTGTTTACAGCACACGCGATTTCCGGTTAGCTTCTTAGCTTAGCCTCCTTCACAGCGACAACACACACATGCTTCAGCAGAGGTCACGCCTCCTGCAAGAATTGCTTTTCTATGCAGCAAGTCCAGACCCTTGTACGAAGCAAAGTGAAGGACAGGGTCTGGTTTTTACCAGGCTAGGCTCAGTGCAAAAGATGAATGACTTTCTAGGTTCAAAACTCTGTTATTTAGTTCTCTTTCAAAAGTGTTAAAATGTAATCCTGTGATGTGCAGTGCATTGATGGAGAAATAAGCTCCAAACCAAAGATAGTCTTTCTTTCAGCTGAGCTTGATTCCCTCCCCCACCCCATTTTGAGTAGCAGCCAAAAACAACAACAAAAGAAATTATGTTTTCTGGGTCATTTCTTTAATTTTAAACTCTCAGTTTCAGTTTTCTTCACTTGACTTTGTTTCGGAGTTGAACTAAAGCAGGTGGAGGAAATGAATCGAGGGACAGRTTAGTGTGAAGAAAGCACAGAGCCAAGTTAATCACCAGTTTATTCGTTCTTTTCTTCAGCGAGATGCTTATTGGAGCAAACAACAGCACTGCAGTGTTTCTTAAATTGAAGTTGGAGGCTATTATATTTAGAAACAAATTTTAGCAATTTGCACTGATCTAAATAAGGTGAACAGGTCTGTATACTAAACAAAAAAGGGAGGTTTAAAACAATGTTTTGTCATTTATGTAAATACTACTCACAAGCCTTTAAAAAATAAATGTATTACCAGAAAATAAGCCAGAAACTCAATGTGCAGAACACAACAAAAACTATGAATAAAGCAGCCATGAACTGAGAAGATTTAATAGGTTTTTTTTTTTTTTTTTGCAGTTTTCTCTCTGTCAGCGTTTGTCTCAGCTGAGGATTAAAGGTGCTAAAAGGCCAGTGGTGTGAAAAGAACAGAGGGGAACCTCACCAAGCCTAAATGAAATTCTGTGTGTGCGTGTGCAATTTCTCAGTTGGGCAGTGTTGCCAAGTGTGAGTATGTCCCCTCGATATCTTTCGGTCCAATGGTCTATTTCACAGAGTTGCTGGATGATGTCATGGACTCTTTTTTTCTTTTGCTTTAATCTGAGCATTGCAAGGTTTCCAACAATAAACAGAAGCAGCACTCGAAGCTCCATGGAAAGAACAATGGGCCTCATGCAAGAACCGTTCGTACGCACAGATTTGTTCTTAAATTGTGCGTATGAGTGATTTAGGAGAATTTGTGGCATTCACCAATGTTTTCGTATTCTAAGATTTTTTTTTTCAGATACGAACAAAATTTGCGAGTGGTCCAGACTTGTCGTATATTTTACTAGCAGTCAGTCTGCTGTTTTCCAGAC
>NW_013952402.1:11164353-11166856 GCF_001266775.1 Austrofundulus limnaeus | reverse complement strand
CGTACGAACCCTTTGTACGAACAAAAGTAAGAGAAATTTAGGATAAGAATACGAACATGTTCTTGCATGAGGCCCAATGCATCCATCACAGCATTTTAATTCCAATTTAAAACTTGAAGGTGACTAAAAACATCCTGATCTGCTACGTCTGTCAAATAACAGACTGCCGAGACTGTAGAGTATAAATTTTAAGTACAATCTTTCAGCTATTGACTTCGAACTCAAAGGGATTTTAGCTTTTCCTGTGTTTTTCTAATGCATCACAGATCACCCAGCCTCCCATTGAGTGAACTCTGCAGACTCCTCGCACCTACATAGATAAATATTCTGCTTGGATAGAGTATGTTTCAGTAGCACGGTATAAGAAAAAGTGAACAACTCAAGAGGAGTTACCAAGCTTTGAGATAATGGTGAATTACTAGACAATTTGTTTCGGAAGAAAAACTGCTCCAAATCAATAAACTGGGACTTCTTTTTTTGGAACTGACTGCTTTTGAGCTGAATAATCTGGGCAAGCAATTTAGAAGCTTGATGAAAGTAATTATTATTAAAATGACTCTGGTTTCCTCAAAGCTACAGTTTACCTTATTGTTACAAATAAAGTATGAGAAGTTCAACATTGCTTCAGATGAATTTGCCAGTCTTCATCTCAAAAGTATGCTATGGGAGAATAAATGATATACATTGTAGAGGCTGGCCAAATTTGGTACGAAGTGAGTGGAAAGTTGGAGGATGCAGAACTCTTCTTGTCAGAGTCTGTTAAATGTTTGAGTGTCTATCCAGACAGAAAGCTTAACTGGAAAAGACATGTAAATGAAAAGTGTAAGAAGGCAGCAATCTGCCTACACCAGCGTTGTAGAACTGCAGGTAGTCACTGGGGTGCTGCTGTTCCAGTAACTGAAGGACCTGCAGACAGAATAGTCCAAACATATCATTTTGAGCCAAGTTTTAAGACAGACCATAGATAGATCTGCCTGGAGTAACCTCTCTATGGTGGACATGTCTCCAATCATTTCTGCTGTTTTACAGATGGGGTCAGTAGGTTCATGGGTGCTGATTTTGCACAACCATAGTGAGACAGAGTACAGATACCCACTAGGTGGTTTCGCAAATGTATCTCAGGCCGAGATACAGTATACACAATCCACCAGTGTGTGGCATCTCTCAAAGACCTTCAGTGTACACAGAAGGAAATATTCATCCCAACAGATAGTCAAGCTGCTATTAGAGATCTTCAAGGGCCACACTTTACRTCATTACTGGCTTGGGAGTGTGCTGAAGCATCAATCAACTAAGGAGAGAGATAACAGTGTTACTGTTAACTGGGAACCACGTAATGGTAACCAGAGAGCTGACTACCTTTAAAAGCTGGCAGTCAGGTCCACTTCAAAGAGCCAGAGTCTGTTGTAGGTATCTCAACAACAGTCTGTAGGACTGTCCTACAGGCCTGGATTAGATGTCAACACTCAACCTGCTGGAGGAAGCTGATGGACTGTAGACAGGCATGGGAACTGATTAACGGCCCAAATCTAAGGTTTGGGAAAGTTCTCATCTCCCTGTCAAGGAAAACTCCAAGCACACTGGTTGGAGTCCTAACTGGCACAATCTGCTCAACCACCACAAAATGATGATAATATGACTCCATGACAATGGTCTGTGTGATGCCTGTGGCATTGAATTAGAGACCTCTTTGCACCACTTAGATCACTGCCTGGCTCTGAGTGGTCAAAGGAAAATAATTCTTGGAGACCCCTTTATGGATCCCTAGAAACTCAGAACACAGTGTTTCTCCTCGTGCCCGTCACCCGAGGGACGCAAAGGTTTGAATAAAGCTCAGTGTCCTTTTGGGGAGAGCAATGAGCCTACTTACAAGGCCCACACTCTTATGGGTTCTTTATCCATCCCCACTCACCATWACTGTAACTATAACCATAAAATTGAGACTAATAGTGTTTATCTTTCAGCTGCTAGCTTCTGCAGGGGTCACCACAGCAAAGAACTCATATGAAAGATTTGGAAATTGTTTCATGCCGGCTGCTAGTCCTGACGCAACCTGTGCTCAAACCTGCAGTCTCAGGATTACAAGACCATGGCACTGACCACCAATCTACAGCGGCCACATAATTAATAATGTAGTGATTTAAATATGGAACAGAGAAATCAAAGAGGAGAAAAGCAATCGTATGACTAAATGGTTTGCTATCTCTCTCCCACTGCAGATACATATTGTTTAATTTTACTATGTCAACACACACGACAGCTGGGATTTGTGGTAATAGGCAAGCGACAACTGAAAACGAGAAACACATATGTAGATGTACTGTATTTTTGGTTTAAAATCAAATATTTCTGAGAAGCAACAATTGATTTTTTTCTCTTTCTTTTAACTTTGTTTTCCAGTGTCCATAAGTGTATACAGTGGTTTGCAAAAGTATTCATACCCCTTGAACTTTTCCATATTTTGTCACATTACAACCACAAACATAAATATATTTCACTGGAA
>NW_013952402.1:11153293-11164343 GCF_001266775.1 Austrofundulus limnaeus | reverse complement strand
GTGGTTGTTGTTGTTATTATTATGAATTATTATTATTTGCCTACGAGTCACATTTCAGATTGAATACTGTTCTGAGATTTTGTTTCATTATTGTTCTTGTTCTAGCAGACCCAGTTACAAATGTGATCATGACCATCATAAATCAAGCCAAAAATTTAAAGTCACTGCAGTGCATGTAAAGGCTGTTAGTAAGACCTTTACACCACCTTTAATGTGAATTAAATATTGTTATTCTGGACAAAAACATATGATGAGGTTCCTGTCAAATCTAACSTCAAGCTGCACTGGAAGTGCTACAGCTAGCTGCTGCTGTTTAGTCTTGAGAATAATCACMCATTTATTTCTAAGTAACCACGTAATGCTAAGTTAAAGGCAGAGTTACAGAGTTAATATAACGTGCTCAAACAGTGGAAATCTCAAGGCTGGATCATTTATGGTGTGAAGACGACAGAGACTCAAACAAATGGCACCTTTTGAATTGCAAGCCAATGTTTGGAGCAACTTCAGCTTCAGTGAAAATAAAAGGGGAAATGATGTTGACAAGAAGAGCCACGSGACATGCAGGTTCTGTATGTGCTTCCAGCAGGAGGAGGAAAAGCTTGCTTGTTGTTGCTGCACAAAACATACCCACAGAGCTCTCCGTTCAGGTTTCTGTGAGGCTTTAAAAAAATAATAAATATTTTCTTTCAATTTTGAGTCATTTGTATTCAGCCATTTACTTTGGTCTTGGCTGTGTTCTAACTACCCCCTAGCTCATGGGTCCTGTCAACCMTAAAGTCTGTCTTCATAATAAGGCTGCTCAGAATAATCTACAACAGTTGTTCGTTCATAACTTTTACATCGAGCAACACTTCAAAAYGGCTGGAATATCTCTTTAATCRYAAACCTCRGGTACTGGTCCAATTATGGATGGATTTGTAGCATCAGAATTAAACATGGATACAACTTTTATTTGGGGGTATTTAAAAAACGAATTATGCAGATAAAACTACAATCTGACAGCAAGWGAAGCAGTTTCTAAAAGATGGATTATAAAGAAACGGATCCGTAAGTCTGGAGCCGAACCGAACCGAGATCCAACAACAAGGACTTACAGTGACAACAATTTACYAAGTACATTTTCGGCACCGTTTATTATATTTCACACAAAAACTGGTGGGGGAAAAAAAATCCACCTGCAATATCTGTGGTTCTGTGTCGGTTCTCGTGTTTGTCCGGTGGCAGATCCGGACCTGCACGCAGCGGTAAAGATGTGAAACCTCCATACAATTCTGCTCAGCATCCTCTGTTCAAACCATTATGAACACACTAAAGCGTATATCATTTCGGGTTTTGTTCAAAAGTGACCCATTTGGTAACAAAACAATGTCAGCCGAATACCAAAGCAACTCGTAATATTTCGAACCGCTCCAGTAAWACTTCATTATAAATCTAGTACCGAACCTACACTAACATTTTTTTCAAGTTTTCAACGGAGTCTGGCATCTTTACGCACGGTTCGTATCGTCGCGTGCCATGCCCACACATTTCTTGTTACATTTAAAGGTCCAAAGCGGTGCAGTAAATGAAACGATAGGTTCAGCCTGCTGCGATTTAAATACAAGTATTTTACTCTTAAAGCGAACCTCTCCGCTCAACACAGAGCTGACAGACACGCAGAACCAGAGTAAAACACGACATAAAAAAAGAAAACAAATCCTCCCGAGTCTCACCTGCCAGATCCGCGATGCGCTGCTTCCACTCCGCAGCCTCCCCGGCTGTCAGGAAGCCTCTGAGGACTGGGACCTCCACACCGAGCGGCATGACGGCCGAACACTGGAACCCGCGGGCAGGACGGTTCCGACTTGACGAGAGCTCACCTACAGAACCGAGTCACTGCTTCAACCCCGTAGAAAATGTTTTTAATCTACCCATGTGGCCAAAGAGGTATCAGTGAGCAGCCATGACACACGCGCGTTGCATTGTGGGCCAAAGCGATGAACTGAAGCGACGAAGAGCGCAGAAATGTTCCCTCCGTAGTGTTCACTACAGAGAGGACGCCACGGTAGGCAGCTGCGCTTCGTTGAGTGAACGCTGCGGGACGTCATAAGTATGCGTCGAATATTGTGTCGCATAAACTGTTTAMAGCGTAATTTGCACGTTTTGACCGAAAACGTTGTAATAAACATGCCTTTTGTTATACCGAGTTTACAGAAACATGAACTATATAGCTTTAACTTATTATACGACCTTCAACTGGCTGAGCGCATCCTTTGTAATAACTGACTTTCAGCTCAACATAGCCAGCTAAACTATAATCTGGGATTAYATGGATGGATTGTGAGAACATGCCTAATGACCTGCTTGTAAAGTTGTTCCTTGTTAGTACCACTAACCTTTACACCCTCTCAATCCTGGTCACATATTTGAGATGTGATGCTGCCATCAAATTCCAATGCATTCATTTATTTTGTACTGGTTGTGGTTTTATTTTTATTTTATTGTTCAAACTCTWATGTTCAGTTTGTTCCAAATAAAATATGGGCTAACAAAATTTCCAAATCATTGCATTCTGTTTTTAATTATATTGTCTTAACTTTTTTTCTTTCAGATTTAAGGTTGTCAGATAATAAAAGTGCTTTGAGGCATTTAAATAAATAATTAAATAAAAATACGTAATTCCTGTAAAGAAATTGGCATTCATGAAGACCATCACAAGATTAAGATCAACTGCAGAAACCCAGTTGCCCACCTCAAAATTCCTCTGTTAAGTCAGGTAAAAGTTTGCATAAAAGAATTAAAGTGTTCAAGAAGAACAAACCTTCACAATAACCCTTTGGAGGAAAGAAGAAAATAATTGAAAAAAAGAAAATACAATGACTGTTAACTTGAATGGGCAAATGTCACAATTTAAGTCCATCTTGGTTGAACACAGAACAAAAGTAAAATGTTTCTGGATTTATTTAGAGCTGATAGCAAACTTTCTCAGCAGATGCCACAATACTCCACCGTCAGATGTCATTGTCTGGTTTGAGTTTAGAAGGAACCTGATTTTTCAACAAGCTGATAACTAAAAGCACGTCTCCAGGTTCTGCTAAGGTTTACAGCGRAGAGTGAGGCATGGTGGGAGGAAATGATTTGACTCAATCTGAAATGGCTAGAGGCATGAGTTGGGAGTATGGACGGGTCACTCGGCCTACAAGAGCAACACATCTGGGAAGTTGGAGAAACATTTCAGGTGATAACTTCACAATACTGGTTAGATTGTGAATCTGCAGTGGTTTGCCAGAAGTTCTCAGTTGATTATACAGTATATCAACTTTTATTACAGTATAACTGGTTACATTTTTGTTTATATTTCTATTTTGTTTTTATTCTATTTATATGTCCATGAGTGTGTTTTTGTTTTTCTCCAGAGTGTTTGATTAATTTTATTCTAGTGTGCTTATATTATTTTTACTTAATTACATGTGGTGTTCCTCAAGACTCTATCCTTAGCCCCATGGTGGTGTCATATTGTACATACTGTGCATTTATAAAACATTCCTGTTCCAATAACTTGCAGCCAATAAACTAGACCTGTCCATAAATATAAAACTTCCTTTGAAGCTTTTTTTTTATGGTCATATCTTTAATTTATGTTTTGTTAAAACCTTTTTTCAACAACTTTTTTAAGTTGAGCAAACAAAGTCAGTTTTTATTGAAACAAGCTTCTTTCAGTTACAGCTCTTCAGTCTGCATCTCACTGGGCTGAGACCGTTGCTGACTGGTTAGACTAAATTTCAAGAAAACACACAAATTTTCATTTGGAAATGGTACTTCAGTACATAGTACATACATAACCACTAACAAATTTCAAGAATTGCTCATTATTCCTGCAAATGACTKGAAGTTTTTGTCAATTTAGTCACAAATTGTTTGCCGTCATCTTTTCCATCTCCTCACACATTGCTTCATGTATCAAACCCTCTCATTTGTCTCATATTTCGCACTTTGTAACAAAAAGTAAACTGATACAAGCTATACACACCTGCAATGACGATTTTAGGAGAATTTGACACAGATGTGATTCCGAGCTGCCCTGGAAGTGTTACTTTGATAATGTAGATAATTGCTTTTCCAGACTACTACAAAAGTTTTATGCCAATAGCTGTTTTTGTAAAAGAACATAAAAACGTTGTCCTTACAAACTGCTTAGAAATATCTTAGATCAATGTTGTCAGACAACAGTAATCAAATTTGTTACAATTAAACTTTCTCCAAACCGAGGTTGTTCAAAGAGCTTCAGAACACAACTTTCTACAGAACCCCACTTATAATGGGTGGAATCCTCCTCCATTGTGGCAGCGTGATTCCAGATCAGCTCCTTGGTTCCCTCTGAGGCAACAGACGTCCCATTAAACGCTGAAAGAAGCATCTGCAGTCAGTCCGTAGTTTCAGGCTCCATTTAATATCCTCGCAAACGTGACTGTTCTGAGGAGTGAGTAAAGGAGAAAGTGCTTTTGGTGTGCACTGAAGATGCAACAGAAAGAAAAAAAAAAGATCAAAGCAGTTTTATCTCGTCAGACGGAGTAGATATATAACAAAATAAAATAAAAAAACAGCAGAGATGATTAAACGTCTTTTGTTGGAAGTGTTTGACGCGGTTTAAAAGGCACATCACAGCTCCTGGACATCACTGCCRATTGTTGCACACGCACAGAAAACACAAACACACACACACACAAACACACACCTTTTAAAGTTCATTTCCCACATGACTCGGACACCAAACCCTGTCATCTTCAGTCACGTCGGTAAAAATCAGTCAGGGAGAAGTTCTGAGAGGCGACAARTGTTTATCAAGAGCGTGGCAAAGCCTTTTAATTTGAAGCCTATGAAAGGGATAACATAGCATTTAAAATGTCCATTGCAACCATTACTCAAGTGGATATGATCTCAGAAAAATCAAACACAGCCAGGGATAACTGGGGTATGGGGCAGGATTCTCTCAGATCGAGTTACCTGTGATTTCTTTGCTTTGTTTTTTTAAATAATATGCGTAAAGAAATAGCAATATGTCCTTGGTTGGTTACAACTGTCTGCGCTAACAGTCCAAAAGAAATAATTAAAAAAACATTCAGTAAACATTCTTCTCCAAAGGTAGTTTCCCTTATATAATCTGTCCTCTGCCATTATGTATACATAAACAAGTTTAATATCATCAACCAATCAGTGGTTAATTCACAATTTGGGGGGGCACACAAAAATGTTTATAGTCTTTTACAGGTAAATAAAAGATTTTGTTGACTCTATAATAAGGGCGTAGCATGGTTCAGGGACGTCTCGTCGCCTTCTGGAGTCCCTGTGTTTCCAGCTAATCTGCAATTAGATCTTTACATACAAATATTGACAAAGTTGTGGCTCAGCAGCCATCGAGTCTTTAAAGAATCATAAAGAGGATGGTGGTGGGAGGAGGGGTGAGTCTCATAGTTGGCCCTCGTTGCAGTGGCTGTCCTGACTGCCGCCGGCTTTCTCTGCGTCCTGGCCTGGCGTGTCTTTGAGGAGGAGGGTGGCGTTCTTCTCGGAGAACTCGTCGGCGTCGGGCTCCAGGCCGTCGGGGCAGGGCAGCTTCAGGAGCTCCTCTCTGAGCTGAGCCGTGTGTCTCTGCCGGGGAAGAAGAAACACACAACAAGCTCTCAGAGGCCATCACGGCACAAACTTCACATTTAACCTCAGCTCGTTCCCGACGTTTTCTCACACTGTTTAAGACAAGTTCTGGGGTTTTAACGTGGGCGTCACGGCGCCATTKTGGTTAGCACTGCTGCCTCACAGCAAGAAGKTTCAGGGGTCAAGCTCCAGGTTGGCCCTGAGATCTTTCTATGTGGAGTCACATGATCTCCTCGTATTTGTGTGCGTTTTCTCCAGGTACTCCGGTTTCTGCCCACAGTCAAAAATCATGCATGTCTAGACTTCTTTCAGGACCATGCCCTGCTTGAAAAGAAAGATGCGATCTCGATGTCAGGGTAAACAAAAAATAAAATCATGAATATGATCTTCTCCAGGGAGGAGCTTTGTGTAAATAGGCAGAGCTTTGTACCAACAAGGCAGCTCTAAATGGYTACCACATGAGATTCAAGGATTTCTCAAACATGAATGACTGAGTCAAAGCAACACTGGGTGTGTTTTTGATGAGGGCATGACATTATAACGTGATATAAAGCTAAAAAAAAATGTTGATTTTGCATAATACTGGAGGGGGGCAGAGTGTGAAGTGCCTCATTTGGATTTTAAGAGGCAGCCTCAAAACGAGTTGATCTGAGGCATCTCACAAAGAGGAGCTTGTGGAGTTACAATAAAGAGGAAATTAGACCAAAGCATTGCAGTTCCACTTTATTTGGACCCCAGCTGAATGATTTAAATGTAAAAAAATAAGGATTTAAAAGCATGATATGTCTCCTTTAAGTACATTCAGGCCACTTCTGGCCTTCAGGTCATAAAAGTTGCTATAGATGCAAATAAATCTCTGCGGGCACATTTCGTATCACAGAAAGAGCAGAAACACACGAGGGCTGCAGAGTTTGAGATGAGTGCAGCTTGTTATTTACTGAGGGATTCACTGTGTTGATTTACAGGCAGGGGGAGCGGGGGCCATGCTTCAGTCAGCTGGGGGTGTCCCCTGCAGCCAGTCACTGTTTATTAGTGGGACATGAGGGAAGGAGGTGATCTGCTGCCTGTCAGCTCCCACTGTGAGGCCGAACAGCATGGATACAGGAGCTGATTTAATAAAAMCAACACTTTGATCCATCCAGGCAAAATCTGCTTTGACAGACTTCAATTAGGTTTGATGGAGTTTTATAACTTCTGATGTGAGCCCACTGGTCGAGTCCTGAGAACATCTTGATCAATCTGTGATTTAAGAATTGAGACGAACCTTTTCACACTGCGAAGCTGCTTCAGAAGCTACATCCTAAAAGCTTGTGCTTTCTGTAAAAATAAAACCTTCTTACTGTAGAACAGAGATTTAAATCCTTTATCCAAAGCTGCATTAAACAGCTCATCAGTGACATGAATTGTAATGTTTGGGATATTATTTCAGACATGAGAACTTCTCTATCAAGACCTGATCAGAGTCTGACCCAGTTCTTGTTCCGTGTTCCGAAAAAGCAGAGACACCAAGCAACGAGTGCTGAATGATTGATCTGACACGTCGCTTCAGAGCTGAACAAACCTGGTGTTTGATCAAATTGTAGCTGGATTAAACTCAAAAACCTCCCCCACCCTGTAATTCAGACCGCTGTGCTTCACTGACTAAATGAAATTACCTTCAGCGCAGCGGCGTGGTGGGACATGGTGCGGCCCACCCTCTTGTCGCTGCTGTACTGCTGGATGTCGGCGATCCAGTCCTCGCACTGAGTCATGATCTCTGCTCGCTTCAGGTAGAAATGTTTATGGATCACCTGCGAACACAAGAGTTCATTCACATTTACAAACATTCCTCTTCAACCGTGTAGTTCAAGTCCTTTTCTGTTTGTAGGAAAAAGCCGTAACACACCTGGATTTTAGTTCTTTTTAGGGATATGTCAAAATGTCAGTGTCTGATACAGCATTTATTTTATTTTTATAAGCTGTTAAAGTCTGCGACAGTTATGAACAGGAGAATTTTCTGAAACTGTTACGTATGAGTGCAACATTTTGTCGCCAAATTATCCAAAACTTATTGTCTGCATTTCTCTGAAAATGTCTTTTTTAAAATAGTGAATCCGTTTGAAAGGTTTTCAACTCACCACAGCCGAAATATTGCTCAAAAGAACTCAAAGAAATGAAGAGAAAACATTGCTGAAGTCAGTGAATGTTACTTTTATTGATCAAGCACAGGGAAAAAAATATGGAGGTGGTGCAACTAAATACTAGTGATGTATTTTGACTGGTTTTTTGTTTATCTGTTTTTAATGATTTCATACTTTTCCCCTCAGAATTGAGTGATTCCATATTTTTTCCCCTGTGCTTGGTCAATAAAAGTAACATTCACTGACTTCCACAATGTTTTCTCTTCATTTCTTTGAGTGTTCCTGAAAGCCAACAAGTTGCACTTTGGAATGACCTTATTATTGTATCATGTTTTTGATCTGAGTTTGTTTTACAGAATGAAATGTCTGAATGAGTACTCATCCAAGACTGCTGATTCCATACTTTCTGCCAGGGGTTGTATGAGCAGTTTAAGCACCTTAAGGTCCTGTCACACTACAATATTTTAGGCAATTTATGCAAACTTAGAATTGTTTTTATGTCTAAATTGTTTTTATGTCTAAAAGACTAATTTTACTTGAAGTACTGTTTATAACATCCACTTTATTTTGATATTGTTGAAAATTTGAGAAATGCTTTTGTGTGTTGTTGAAACCATTTTGTATTATATATAAAATTCTTTAGTACTTCTGTTATGTTCATTTGCACTACAGCAAAAATGCTGGGTTTGATTATGATTACAGTTCTCTGCAAAACAAATGCTCTAAAAATTACATTATCTTTGCTTTTATGGTAATTTTCTACCGCAATATATACCATTACCGTGATGGGATTCAATTTATACCATGATATAAATTTGAGGTCATACTACCCAGCCCTATGTAGAACATCTGTTTACATTATTTTAAACTAGATTTTCTTGTACTGTTGGAAACATTATTGCATTTTGATGACAAGACAAGAAAATAGGAACAAATGAATGCATTGTAAAGTCACAAATGTACAGTGACCAAAGAACAAAGGAAAGAGACCACAGCTAATAGACAGAGCTGGATTTGTCAGTTTTTGGGTGGAAAAATCACTTCATCAAAATGTTTTGTAAGTTTGAAGGTTTAAACCCAGTTGTAGTTAATAAAAAAAGTCTATGGGAAGGTTTATATGCTGTCTATATAAATACTTATGATCACTGCGTAACAAAGCAGGCTCACATATTTAATCAGTCTCTTATTGATTCATTGCACCTACAGAGCATCACTGGAACACAGAGGAGATTATTTCCAATATGTGTGGGCAGACTAATTAATATTTTGAAGAAAGAATCTTAATCAAAACTTGCCAAGCCCTTGTCGCAGGTTGTTGAATGGAGTTGAAAAATGTCAGAGCAAAAAGGTTGAGACGAGCAGCAGAACACTTTATGAACTGTGTGAAGTTCTCTTTCTGTAAGAAGTGTTTATTCTCTGGGGTGTTTAGGTCACTCTGACATCATACATGTGACACTCCGCTCGACGGATGATGTCAATCAACTAAACTCAAGCCTCTCGCTCTCCTGCACTATCTGTCCACATCCTAGCAACAGTCGCCAGGGCTGAGCCATTAGTATGCAGCGAGCGCTCAGAGCATCGGGCCGTCGCTGCTGTTCTGATGCTGCGAGGCGATTAGTTATGGTGGCTGCAGAGAGCAGAAGCAAAGAGCAGAGAGAGGGGTTAAGCTCTGCTTTAATCTTTCTCCTCCCCTTATGCATTTCATTTTGCTCGCTCCGTTTTCATTCCTCACTTCGTCCACCCACTCCTGACGGTCACACCCACCGAGGTAGGGTGTCTTCATCTCAGGGAGGGACACTCCAAGGTCACGTGTAGTAAACAGTGAGGTGGGCTGCTGATTGAGCTTTGTTTGAGCTGAGAAAAAGGGTTTAAAAACAAGATGAGGAACCTTCAGAGAGTCGCACATGGCTGACAGGAAGTTAGGATCAGATCTGTCCTGGTGCCGTTTCCTCTGAGGCTCCACGTGGAACCATGGAAGTGGTTTGACTTTACGTATCTGGGCACGGCCATCGATCACGGTGTGAACAGAAACTCTGAACGCAAAGAGTCCGAATGTGAGCCAGACGGGGCATTGCAGAGTCTTCAATGACCTTTCAGGAAACGTTTAATATGTTCTCACACACACTGGTGCACAAAGATAAGTRCGTTTGGCTCGTGTGTGGTCAGAGAGAGTTCCTCTGATGGAAAGCTGCCGTCCTGTGACCTTTGAGGTAATCCACTTATTTTTCCACAGGGCAACTATGTCAGGCAGAAGAGCAGAGGTCAAAGACTGGACTGCTTCACACAGATGGCAAAACCCATCTTTACTCTTGGTTTTCTGTTCAACTTCAGAAAGGTTGTGAGAAGGGTTGGAACTAGGAATGCAAGTTATCGATTAATGGATTAATCTAAAGTTGAGTGATCTCATCGATCGACTAATGATTAATTGATAAGCGGCAATTTAACTAAAAACCTAACCTAACCTAACATTTCTCTTGAATCAAAAGTCTTCTATAACATGAAGAGTTAATTTTGTACACACTAAATAAAAAAGCACAGTATTTTAACAATTCATTGTGCCAGCTGTGAGAGTAAACACTGACTGAATGAACAGAAAAATGTGGATTTCTCTCACATTATTAAACTTGGACATATTTACAAAATATAACAAAACAGGAATGTAAGTTGCTAGTTGAAAAAATAAAATAAAATAAGTAAAACATTTAAGCCATCGTGAACATGAAAAACTTATTTAAACACAAGGTAATATTTTAAGATGAACTCCAAAACAAACTAAGAACATAAAATATCTCTGAAATAYGTGAGATACAAATGAGTACTGGCAATTGTTTGTTTGTTTGTTTGTTTACACTCAGTCTGCTTTTATCTTAGCTGGGCTGCTGGACATATCATGATCTGACATCAGTTACGATTCATTAGATTGGTTTACTGGCCAGGTTATGTTAACAGATTAGATTAACTTCATATTTATAGCGTCTGTAACGTTTTTGTTTTGTTTTGTTCTTTCAACGAGAGGAAGCTAATGTTAGCCACAGTTAGCTTACCATTCTGTCGTCCTTCTCTCGTTTTAAGCATCATATTGCTGGATAGTCCAATACAGCCTTCAGTACTTTTCCTTCGGGTTTGGTGTAGTCCATTATTATTGTTGGGTCGCAAATAAAACTAATGGTGCGTTTACACCAAACGCGATTTCAGCATCAGGAGCATCAGGTTTACATGCAAAGTCTATGGCGGACGCGCTTCAAGCAGCGTCGGGAAGTGCTGCGGCGCCTCAAGCGCGATTAGAGCAGCGCGATTTGAAC
>NW_013952402.1:11151133-11152347 GCF_001266775.1 Austrofundulus limnaeus | reverse complement strand
GAAATATATTTATGTTTGTGGTTGTAATGTGACAAAATATGGAAAAGTTCAAGGGGTATGAATACTTTTGCAAACCACTGTAGATGCCTGCAAATAATTTTGTTTGTCACACAAACTGCTTCAGAATAATCACGAGAGCAGGATTTGCCTTTAAATAATACAGCACATGAATGATAAAAGCGTCTTGGGTAAACCATGACTTTTACCTCTTTGAAGCAGGGAGATGGGTTACGGATCTGCTCCAGCATGGCCCACTTGACGGAGGCCTGCCGGATGTTGCCGTCATACTCCCGGGAGCTCTGGGTGCCGCTGGGGGTGCCGCGGGAGCGCTCGTAGCCAGGCTCATTAAAGTACGGCTCAGCCACTAGGATCAGGGACTGCACCGATACCAACACCTACAGCAGAATAATCAATGAGAGGAGAGGGAGAGCAAAATTAAATTATGACAAGAGTATTCAGTCCAAACAAAAGATGTCACAATGAACTCCATACAAAAATAGCAGCACAATTTGGTTTCCGGAGGAACAGAGATAAAAGGCACATTCTAATACAATTACCATTTCCACTTTGGGTATAATTTTGATTTATCAGTGAATTAKTCTAAAATCCCCTCGATGTCCTCAAAATGTCAAAGCTCTGAAATGATCTTGGCAGCGCTGGACACTTAAGAGTCTGACAAAGGCGAGGAATACTTCAGCCCCCGGAGCTACATTCTTCAAACTTTCTGTATTAACAGCCTATAAATGACTTGACCAAGGACGTCCTGCTGCATTGCTCTGTCTGTTCCAAGCCACTACATTACCAACAATGATGGAGCTGAACTTGGAGGCCTGCCTGCCGGCCCTGGCCATGACAGAGAGGGAGGAACTCCAAAATGCTCCATCAAGTGGCCGACAATAACCTTCAAGTTGCACCACGTGCTCGACTTGAACTGGGTCGCCTAATTTCAAAACTGATCTCGAGCACTCGAAGAGGACTGCTGCATTTCAGCTAGGGGTATCCCGATCCGATATTGATATCGGATATCGGTCCGATATCAGCCAAAAAACAAGTATCGGATTTTATCGGCCTGCATAAAAAATATCCGATATAAGCGCTCCGATATTAGCAGTCCAATCCAGAAGTCCACTGACTCCACTCCAGTGTTTCTATCCAGCAGCGCATGGATCCAGCATGCAGCGCTCACGTGATCACAACATGCTGCGCTAAGAAAT
>NW_013952402.1:11145043-11149615 GCF_001266775.1 Austrofundulus limnaeus | reverse complement strand
ATATATATATATATACTGTATATATATATATCCTTTTTTATTGTTCTTATACTGTTTTCTTAGACCTTATAATGTTTTTTCTTTCATTACTGTTCTGTCATCTATACTGTGACTAGGAGAGATGCCCACACAAGAATTCCAATGTGTATAAACTGCTAGTATATGCACAAATGGCAAATAAAGATCTATCTATTTATCAATGATCACGTTGTTTTGAGCACAGTCAGTAAAATTGGAGCTGTGGACTCTTAACTTTGAGCAGACAATAATGTGGGGTTTTGTTTTGTCCCCACCTTCAGTTATTCCCACCATAAAGCAGCACAAGGCTGACAGATGGTAAAAAAAAATTAAATGGAGTGATTTTGAATTATTTTACAATATCGGTATCGGACAATTCTCAAAGTTGCAATATCGGTATCGTATCGGAAGTGAAAAAGTTGTATCGGGACATCCCTAATTCCAGCCCCGTCCACCGTCTCCAATCCATCAACCCACTTATTTTCCATTATCGATCCACGGTACGCTAACTGGAATGATAATCAGTGGAGACATCTCTATGCACTCTGCAGCCCTGCAAATAAGGGAATTGTAAAGAAAAAGAAAAAACAAGTACAAGCAAACTCAGGCTTGCTTGTACTTAGATCAATATACATATTGAAAATTAATGGGAGTGTGTGCATGGCAAACAACCAAATAATGGTGTGGGTGTGTGTCAATACGCTGCTTTCAAGTACGTCTGTGACTGCGCAGCATTTTGAATACCAAGTACTCTTTTAATGCTCTACATTATTTATTGCATACAAAGCTACGATGGAAACATCTGGAAAAGTTCTCAGCACAGGGAGGAAAATTGTGGAGTTATCTGGATGTTTAAGAAATTTCTTCATTATTTGTTTTAGGAACTTTATATTAAAAAAGAGATTTTATGAACTTATCTGAAACTAGAGCCGTTTCAAGGAATGCATCTTGTCCACATATGGTGCTGTTTAATTCTTCTTTTTCACATTGAAATTATTCAGTTCGGGCCTACACAAAGTTGAACTGCAACGATTTAGTCTGAATTCCTCCTTATTGTAACTCCACAAGCCCCTCTTTTACCCCTTTTTTAAAGTGTGTCTCAGATTAACTTGGATGAGGCCGTCTCTTTTAATCCAAATGAGGAGATTCACACACACCTACCCTCTCCTTTACAGTGGTCCACTCTAGTTTGATAAAGGGGTTTATGGCTATAATTTATAAATTAATTAAAAGATGTCAACAGCAGACGACTTGTCTATCCAGCCTTACATGTTGGACCGAACTGTAGTTGGTAAGTCCTTTGTCAGTTCTGCTGCAAATACTGTGATGAAATAGTTTAGAAAACGCCATAGAAAATAGACAAAAATAAACAGGTTAAAAAATATGACTCAAACAGAATATAAAGATATCTAGGCAGCACCGGACACAGTAAATAAAAATTTCTGCTCTCCTAAAGACTAGTACACAACAAAATGTATGTAATGGCTAAAAAAGTGGATTTTGCATATGTCCCCTTTAATGGAGAGAAGAGATATAAAACAGATGGTGTCTAAGCCAGCTGACTGGGACTTTAAGATGTAAACAGGTTGTGTGTTGTGTGTAAAGAGGCGTAACCTGGAGGCTCAGAGAGCAGTTTGTGCTCGGTTTGTTCAACGCCCACACAGTGACTGTCACCAAAACAAAAATAATAACTCGGCTTTAAAAAGCATCCTTCATGCCAGCTGTGGAAACACAAAGCCCATTAATACAGAGCTCATGGTGGCGTGATGACAGGCCAATGATGAACTTCAGCTTGTGACACAAAGACTCAGACAGCAGCCCTGCTGATCCATTCTGACAGATGATGGAGCTCCAGCTTACCTGTAAAAAGCTGGAGGTCTGAGGGTTCCATTTCTCCTCTGGTCGGCCGTGCCATGTGTTCAGAATGCTTAAACACACCTGAAGGAAAAGACAGAAAAAAATACTGATGGGATCAATTTTAGTAAGAGCTATATGACCACAAATAGAAATGTTTGAGGCTCACACAGTCATTAYACTGTGGCTAAAGTCAGGCTGAAAAAACCCAAGGCAGCTTATAGAACTAGATCTTAWTGCTTGTGTGTAGTTTTTATTTTAAATAAATGCACACACAGTATAAATGCAATAAATAATTAGCAAGTATATATATTTTTACACTATATTTAAAGAAGAAGCAAAGTAAAAACAGAGGTCCATGAGAACAAAATCCAAACATCTCATCAGGCAGGATAACAGAATAACTACTTTTGTACCATTTCTACTACACAGTGGTAGTTTCTCAGCAGCAATTCCTATGGTTTAGGACAGAGGTCTGCAACCCGCGGCTCTGGGGCCACATGTGGCTCTTTGGTCCCTTTGCAGTGGCTCTTTGAAAATGTGACCAAACATAACAGAAAATATTTTTTTTTGTTTGTTTTTTTTATACTCACAACAGAAATCCATTTGTGTGCAAATATGTGATTAATACTAATACAAAAAGTAAAACATGTTAGCTCATGCTAGCCTGTTGTTTACTTAAATAATCCAACTTATTTCTATGCTCTCTCTCAAATCCATCAGAATCACCTTTAAAGAATTTGAAAACTGCATAATAAATATTAGAAAAAAAAACATGCCTGAATAATTCAGTTGTACTAGTTTTTATGAAATTAAATAAAAACTATATACAGTATTTTTATTGTTTACATGATTATGGTCTTTCATTTGTTCTGATGTGCAAAATAATAATCAATAATAAAATTCACATTATAGTTTTTGGTTTTATAATGTATTGCAGACCCCTGGTTTAAGAGGAGAGCTGTAGTGAAGTGTGGTATAAATGGCAAATCTGCTTCTCAACGTCACAATTTGCTCAGGCCATGAGTCACATATGTTAAATAAATGTGGATCTATTGGGGTCTTTAAAGACAAAAGGAATGTACAGTGAAGGACATGGATAGATTRAGTAAAGACAAACATTTGTAAATCTATGGGTGTTTATCACAAAGTACGTCAGCATGAAAATTCCCATCCMTAACATTTTTGTTTACACTTCAAGTGAAGTGATGCTTTTTTTTATTTTTACTAATCAGAATGTTTTCACATCAGCTTTGAGCTACAAGTTTCTTCCATTTATCAAGATTCTCTTTCCTCGGTTCAAACATTCGTCTATCACTCATTCCTAAATGCGACTTTAATATGTTAAGTCCCGGGATTTCTTCACAGCAGCTGTCAGGGTCCATTATATWAACCAATGTAGGGTGTCAGCAGCTGCCTAATGAGCTGCAGCTCCTGTAGAGTGCTTCAACACTTTGACCTCAGCTTCTCCATGGAAGGAAGCCAGGGCAACAAAGAGCGACTCGACATATTCCAACATGCCAGGAGGACGCCTCGAGGGACGCCCGTTTCCAAATGTCACTATAAATAATATCTGGACATCTGTAGGATTTGTAAGATCTTTAGACCATCTGACAATTCAGAACCTGCATGAGGAGAGGCATACAGATAGTTTTCTTWTTGTGCTCATTACGTAGCCAGTTAAGATGTCAGATGAGCAAGGAGTCAACCTTAGGTTTTGGCTGATTTTCCAGTCTGCGTTTAGTAATTAAACGCCACTGTTGGAGGCAAAATCGCAGATGGATCAACATCTCTTCAACTACGGACATGAAAAAGCTTTAAGATGCAACATATGGAGACCATTGGCCGGTAACAAAACATTTTCATAAAAAAAAACATTTTACTTGATACATGACAATGTATGAAAAGACTAAGCATCATCTGAATGTTGCCACACAAAAACATTTGGTTGCAGGTTGATGTGTCCCGACTGGCAGATTCTTGCAAATCAGTTCGCTTCTTTTACAGTTTACCAKGCCTATATTTAAGCCAATTCTTAGAAATCAGGTTAGAAGTTTGTTAAAAACAAGCCATAACAATTTTTTTGTTGGTAGAAATAACTATTTAAAAATATATAATTGGTTTATTATGATCCTCATCGATCTAGTACACAAGATTATTAATTWATTTTAATTGATTTGAATTAACCTGAAAAACAAAAACTTCAACAGTTGATCATTTTTAATTACTCTAAACTCACTTTGCCATCATTGTACAGGTTTGGGTTGAAGCGCACACTGTGGCCCCCTGTGGTCTCCAGATTAACCARGGGAGGTGAGTTGGGGTAGTCCTGGGGAAAATACACATCAAACTCAAAGCAACCGTTGGCGTAAGGMGTGTCCGCTGGGCCCGTGATGAGAACCTGACAACACGAGGAGGAAAAAAAGAAACAGAAAACTTCATTTATCACAAGGGACAATTTATTTCTGCAGTTAGACTACTGCATGTGTTCAGTTCAATCCTTCTTGTTTTGAATGGTCAAATATCGATCCCATCATGCTTGTATCAATATGATCAAACATGGTAAACCACTGTTGGTATTACATATTGGTGTAAATTTTCAGTCATCCAGGACATGACAAATGTAGAACATTTTTAAAAGATGAACCAACTGGATTTCTGTTTTGCAGCTGAAGATGTGAAGAGTTCCAAGCTTTTAAC
>NW_013952402.1:11107690-11145012 GCF_001266775.1 Austrofundulus limnaeus | reverse complement strand
CCCCGGGGCCCTGCCACCGAGGAGCTTTTTGACCACCTCAGTGACCTCGTACCCAGAGATTGGAGAGCCCAACCCAAAGTCAGTACACAGGCTCAGCTTCCTCAACAGAAGGCATGTTGGTGGGCTCTATGGATTGAGGAGGTCTTCAAAGTATTCCGCCCACCGGCACACAACGTCACGAGTTGAGGTCAGCAGTACACCATCCCCACCATAAACAGTGTTGGTGCTGCACTGCTTCCCCCTCCTGAGACGCCGGATGGTGGACCAGAATCGCCATCATCAATATGATCAAACATGGTAAACCACTGTTGGTATTACATGTTGGTGTAAATTTTCAGTCATCCAGGACATGACAAATGTAGAACATTTTTAAAAGATGAACCAACTGGATTTCTGTTTTGCAGATGAAGATGTGAAGAGTTCCAAGCTTTTAACTGAATGACGCTGCTATTGATAATACTAATTTCTGAATCAATCCACACACCTCAAAAAGTCTGATAACATGACCGCTCAGACTGCAGTTGCTTTGAAAAACATTTGATWTGATCATTTAGTACCACCTCTTAAAAAGTCTAGGGTCAGATTTGGACGGAAAAAATGGACCATCAAAAGAAACTCTGAAATGGGTCAGATATGGGTCAATATCTTCTGCAATGTGAAAGCAATCTTAGGCTCCCTCACTTAAAGATAAATAGATATATGTTTCTTTTTTTAAACAGACTTCCTACTGCTTTCTCTGTGCTTTCCTGCCAAATTCAGTATAACATATGAGGATTTTGACATTTAGCAGAGGAGACTGTCATTAATCAGAGTCCGAGGTGAGAAACATTAAAATGTCAGCGAAGTTAGTGCACGATAGAAACATATGACACATAGATGCCTGCTATAAACAGAACGCTGTTATGGATGAGCTCACGGTTTAAGCTCTGTTAAAAATGGGTGCATTACCTTCATGATGTCCAGCCTCTCCTCATCACAGCGAACAAAGACGCTGGAGGAGGATGAAAGAGGCAGAGAGGTGGACAAGGTCACCGCCTCCTGGGCCAGGCGTCGAGATCGGGCCGCACTGTTGGTGTCGCTGGCGTTCTTAACCTGGGACATGTAGTGGTAGTTGACCTTAAACATCAGCTTCCCTTCCTCGTCTTCTGAAACCATTTCAAAGGTGTCTGGGAGGAGAGGAAACGAGAATAAGTGATTCAGGATGTCGATGTTTCGTGCACACGYTGACAGCCTCAGTTCCCAGTGTTCCCCAGGGCTCTGAGTGGCCCTCTTTGGACTTTAAAAATCCATCTGTGGTTGGAATATTTTCTCCATATTATAGGAGCTGAAACACTGTCAGTTGTTGCAGATTAATTAATGTAAATTTTAGAAGAGTGGTGTAATAAGTTGAGTTTCATATACTGGAAACTAATTTTGCACATCAACATTAGGGTAGGGTAACATGTAAGACTATTTAAWTGGCAAACCTCAGTTCACAGACTGATGATTAGTGCTTTATTCACAAAAGGTGCTTTTCTTTATTTTGGAGGCAGAAAAGGCAATCCCTATTGATTTTCTGTTTCACCTTTAAAAATACAGACAAATGTGTGGCCAAAAATAGATGAGAATCACGGATTTGGGATTAGTTTAGTGTTAAATGAGGTGATGATATAAATTAAGAACTTCAGGTAACACACAGACATGAAAAATTCTTAATGAAGCAGTGATTTGTCCCATTAATACAGAAAAACAGAGTGTATGTCTCTCTATTACCAGAGCCTTTTGCAAACAGGTGACAAACACGGGAGCACCGCAGTGAAAGAACTGATCTGTCACAAAATTCACTGGTGTAATTTTATTTTATTTTACCGTTATTTTACCAGGCAAGCCCCATAAAACTAATACATACTAATATACATAAAACAAGCATAGGTTTCAATTAGTTGGTTTAGTCTGTGTTCAACAGCTTGCAGAAGGCAACAATGTTGTGAATCAACCAGAATCTATATTGAACATTAGGGATGCACGATGTATCAGCATTAACATCGGTATCGGTCCGATAAGTAAAACTGGGCTGATATTAACATCTGATATTGATTTCCCATTTTTAGCTTTGTGTTTCTGTTATGGGAGGGGAAATGTTTTGGTCGAGAGGCATCTGTTTGATCATGATAGTGTTAGTGATGCACAGCCAGGAATAACTGAAGTAGAGAGCCATGTCAGCGGTCTAGTTGTTTATTTACGGTATTGAAAAAAGACAAGTGTGTTTGTATGTATATGTATATAAATAATTTGTGTGTTTGTGTGATATTGGTAAATATCGGTTATCGGCCATAACAGCTACAATTATACCGGATATCAATCAGTTGAAATTTTCATAGCTGTGCATCCCTATTGAAAACGCAAAATCTTCAAAAAAGTGGTTGAAAGCCACAAATGAGATATTTTAGTTCTTTTATTTAATTCTTAAACTGCCTGTGTTACGTGGTGTTTCTAGTAAAACATCTCAGAACAAATGTTGCCCTTAAAGCACTTGGTTTACCCTATCTGATCTTTTTCATTATGATAAGTTGTTATATATCAAGCAAACCACAGATATTTTCAGTCTCTAACTCTAGATTAAAACAGAACCTCTGAGTCTTTGGTTTTATGTTGCTGACACACAGAAACAGCACTGTTTACAGTCAAGTCACTAACAATTACTTCAAACATCCAGCTGCTTGCAAAATCAATCACAACACAGGGAAAGCAGCATAATTAAGTATGACAAGACCGAACAAAGAGTGATAGACAAAACAAAAGAGATCTTTGTCCCTTTCAGCAATCTGTCGTTTGGACATTAACAAAATAAAAACCAAACAGAAGAGTTTCCATGCTTGGAATGGCTAAACAGGAATGATGCATGTAGGTGTCACTTATTCAAAATTGTCTGAAACAAATATTACACGCTAATTTGTCAAGGCGTAATGAGCAGCTAGTCAATTCTAAGCCAAGAGTCATAAATTATTAAAATCAAGTTGCAAACTCACCAAACTGGAGTTTCTTCATGGCAGCTACAAATTTTTCCTCAACAGAACGGAGAATGGACAGCGGCTTTGGTCGGCTGCAAACCTTCTTTGCAGACTCGACTAGTTTCCTCTCTGGGGTCGGGAAGAAAAAAACAAGATTACAATTTTAAAAACGAAAATAAAACATTGAGGGAAAGATTTTCAGTGCTGTGAGATGTCAATGTTACTGTAGTATTTACAATTTGTGGTGTGGGAGCAAGAAAATACATTTTATTCAGCTAATTTCAAAATCTCCAAACTTTACATACATATTCAGTTCAGCAGATTAGATCTTGGTCAGAGCTGATATCTGAGCTGAACTAACACGTTTGATCATAGGACTTTACTGTCATAGAGGGACTACTGTATACATAGAGAATTAGCAGTACCTGACATTTGACAGAGGTTACATTCAGGGTGTGTGGATCAGTGTTGTTTTGTTGGTAAACTAGACCAGAGTGATGTCTTGAGAGGGTAAGACATGAGGACACAAGGTGTCACAAATAGAGATGTAACAATACATCGATCCATATCGATATATCRATATAATGGTTCATGATTCAGTTATATCAAGGCCAAAATGAAAATATCAAACTATACTGTCATCATATGCTCAATGTAGGTCAATATCATATGCCCATCTAACAGTCATTGTGTTAGATGGGCATATGATATCACATATCGATTGCAGACTTGTAAACTGAATCAAAAGCGTATCTGACAGACTTCGTGATAGGGAAATATTGAATCGTCATCCAAACAATTGATATAATACTGTATCGTGATAAAGCTGGTGATTTACACCCCTAGTCACCAGAGTTGACCTGAAGTCAAACCCTATGACTCCCCACATCAYGATGTTGGAAGAAACAAGTGTGTCTCTGCACAACACTGGCAAAGTTTGTCCTCTTCCCTCAGTKCCACCATAAAAGCACACAATAATCATCCATAGTAACATAATCAAGATTTATCACACACCTGTCTCCGTTCTGGTGTTACTGGAAGCTTATAAGACAGTAAACCTGTGGCAGTGCTAATGCCAGTTGTCAGGACAAAGTGTGTTGTAGGGAGTTCAAAAACAGTTTCCTGCTGGCAGGTACAGATGTCAAAGATCTATAATGCTGGGGGACAATAGGAAAATCCTCCCTTGGTGTAATTTGTCTAGGGTGCACAAAATCCTCCCAAAGCACTTGTGTACCCATTTGTTCTGATATTGGGCCACTGTGTGGTCTATATACACCACGTCTGGCAACTGCATCCTTCAAACCMAACAGTGTGACTCCTTTCAAATTCCATCTTTTGTCAGCAATGGCTGGTAACATTGTTCAATGTTTGCGCTAATCTATTCTCAGTATTCTTTATTACTATCAAATGCATAGGCAACTGTCTAACAGTATCGCTCCACTAAAGATGCCACCAGTTATAMATGCTAGTGCCTGCCATGGATATACCAGCTCATTGAAAATCAAATCATTTACTTACTGGTCACTGGTGTGCATGTGGACTAAATTACACCCAAGTCAGACCAGGTCTTCTGTTTTATTTGCTCACAGAGTGCATTACAAAACCATTTTAATTCAACCTCGATGAGTAAGAAGTGCACAAGGGAAAAGAGGAGCAGCTGATAACRTCTGTCCTGATATGACCGAGGATTTTCTCCTCTCTCCACTCAATACTTCCCTCCTCCTGTTTGACTACGACTTGTCTTAGAATRTATTTCCAAATACTTTTTTTGACTAATTAAATGATTATAGGTCTGCCAAAGCTCTGATGCTGCCAGCTCTACACCGTACAACTGTCCACAATAGAGCCCCCATCATGAATTTTTCCACATTAAGAGACATGTCATTGATCTTTAACTATACCCCCGTATCTCACACGCACAATTTCATCACATCTAATGGCCAACGACCCACCGAAGTGATCAGTTAGACAACCATTTATGTGGGCTGAGCATAAAAGTCCTCTGAAGGGAGCTTGAAGAAATGAGGGCGAGGGGGATAATTAATATTGTGTACTGTGTAGCAACAAGGTAATGTGAAAGTAGGAATGCTTCATCATGCAGTGGACATTTTATTGATGGCGCCGACTCTTTAAGGTGACTAATGACTAGCTTGAAGAATCTTCTTTCTTTCCTTATTACCTCATGTCCGGGACAAGTTATGACATGTCTACTTTGCCCTTTTTAATTCTTCAAAGTCTGAATCTTGTGATACAACTTGAGCGTATTATTTATCTTCTTTATTGAGCTCAGGAAGGATTTCAGAGCCTCGAGGGAATAAAATCCAAGAAACCTGGATTAATTTATGAACCTCTGGAGTCACAGATACAAATTAGAAGGGATTTTAGTTTTTAGCTAAGGAGAAACAGGTTAACATCACCCTTGAATAACATATCACCTACCTGAAGTCAAGTAGAAGTGTGATTATTTTATAGTCTAAACTGAGTTGTGTATTTTTTTATGTTTTTAACCATGAGGGCAGAACAAAGACTACTGCAAAAACTCAGAGTGTACACCTCGGCCATGACCCTAGGGTCACTCACACAGTGACATGTACATATTGTGGAATTTTTACATTTCAAAACACCATTAACAAAATTATAATTGGAAAAATAAAAAAGTAATCACTTGTTTTTTTTTTGTGACAACCTCAGCCTTTACCAAAATCTGATCATAACTTTTTCAGCAATCTTGACAGACAGAACGACCGACCATCTAATGAAAACATAACCTCCTTGGTAAAGATAATAATAAATAAGGGTACAACATAAAGGCTAACCTAAACATGCTTTATTAATATAACAAAGATATGCTTAGGTTGAAATTAAAGTGTACTAAAATAAAWGCCCCAGGTTTTAAAAGTAACATTTCCATGTACCCTGGTTGGCCTGCCGTAGGCTAGTAGTGGCAGCATGGACGATCTCAGCTGTCCTCTGGATGTCAGGCACCAGCAGTGTCAAACCTTCAGGCTCTGGGTCGGATCCTTCGGATTTTACCACACCTTTGCTTTTGTCTTTCTTTGACCTGGAAAACACAAAAAGAAATTTTCAGCCATGTTGTGGCATCGGGTGCTTTTAGATAACCTGAGACTTAATAAACTCATTTAACTATTAGGGCTGCACTGGATTATTCAAAAATATTTGTTAACGTTGATTATTTTAAAAAAAGAGTCAACACATAATTTTATTATAGAATGTTTTTATTATTTACCCACGTAAATGGAGATGGAATATGGGAGATGAGACCACAGGAAGCATAGATGGACCTTGTGACTGAAAAAAATCGTCGACTAATCAACTAATAAGAAAACCCCAAATAAATAAATGATTTATTTGTTTGTTTTACAGATAAATCATCAAAATAGTTGTTAGGTGCAGCCCTAGATATTTTCCCTGTTTTACTGAGTTATTAAGAAGTGGAACCTCAGATAAACCATGCAGCCAGCAGGACTGCTGCTGCAACATTCATGGCAGGCGTTTGCTAAAATTATCCTTGGATACATCATTCATAATATTTCAGCTCCGATGTGCAAGCACGCCACGCAGTGTGTATGTATGTAAACCTGAGTCCAACATGTTGTCGAGAAGCTTCCAGCAGCTGAGAAGCGCTCACTCTTCTGTTTATTAAATCTTCACGTCTCTTATTTATACAGTATACTCCCCCTCGGATGTTTTATGTTTTTATTGTAGCCATAATGAATTGACATAAAAAAGGGAAAGAGAAAAGAAAAAAACACTTCAATGTTTGTGAAATCAAATCAAATTTCTACAAAGTAATAACAAATAAATAAAATATGTTGTGTAAAAAATTCAACCCCCTAACATCAATATTCAGTGTGGTTACAATCACAGCACAGAGTCTCTGCGAATAAGTCTCTGCAGGTTTGCACATCTGGACACTGGAATTTTACTCCATTCTTTATAAAACTACTCAAGCTCTGTCAGATTGAGTGAGGATCAGGCATGAACGGCATTTTTCACGTCAAGACACAAACTCTGTTTTGTATTTCAGTCTGAGCTTTGACTCTGCAACTCCACTGCACCTTGTTGCCTTTAAAACATATTCAAATTTATTTTTATTTATTTAGTATTACTCTGTAGAAATTTCATTTCACTTTGACATTCAAGCATTTATTTTTTTTCAAAATGTCAATTTATATTAACCATGGTTGGTTTACGATAGCAGTAAAAGCATAAACATCCAAGCGGGTGAATACTTTTCATAGACACTGTAAACATCTGTGTGCAAAAGCAACCTAAATCACCACAAACCCACATTACAACACTTTCCACTTGGCCTTATATATTTTGAGTATGGTGGCATAATTCTCAAGCTGTGTGTCTTTAAAAGAAGTTGTGACAGGATCTTAAGTCTCCCTCACCCCCAGGGCTACATCCGTTTACATCAAGTGAAAAAAGGGCAAAGAGATGTAAAGATGCCCTGTTAAAAACTGTTACACAAAAAACAAGCAGGTAGAACTAAATCAAGAACTCTATTACCTTATTGTGTTTGAGGTTGGTTTTGACAAAAAGAAAGGAATTTATGAGTTTATCTAAAAACGTAAGACTTCATTACCTGAGGCGATTTGTGTACGTATCCACACACGTCTTCATCTTAGCCAGCAGCATTCCTACAGAGGTCTGTCCTTCAGAGTGCTCTTCATCTTCCTCTTCCTCTTCTTGTCCGGGCTCCGCCGACAGAGGCAGCAGCAGTGGAACCAAGGAGGTGTAGGTAGAAATGGCCCTCAGCAGCTCCAGTAGAGCCCGGTACAGCGGGACATGACGTGCCATATCCAGCACTGCAGAGACAAGAAAGGTACAGTGTTCCTAAGGGCTTAATAAAACTCTAATCAAGGACACCCGTTCTGTGTGTTTATCGACTACACTGAAAAAGATACGTAATTAAAAATCATGAACATAAATAAATGTATGGCTGTTTTTTTTAACCCTATAAGACCTTCTGAGGATTAACAATACCAATGCAAATGCAACATAGCACCCATATTTGGGTGGTAACCCTTATTTACATTACAATTTATGGTTACCGCTTCTCCCACAATATGAAAAAAACTTACATAAAAATCTACAATAAAATGTGTCTCAATTATGAAATGTGCCACGAATTTTGGTAGCACACTGAAGAATAAAATTTAAAGAAAAAAAATCCTTGAAGATTCTTTTACTCCCTACAAAAAGTCTTTGGCAAAATGAGTGAGAAAACCCAGCATGTAAACAATTAAAATCTAAGGAAGGTCAAATTTGTATAAACAATTAAAATCTAAGGAAGGTCAAATTTGTGAATGAGGCTAAAATAATAGGAAATACTATGTTGTAAAAAGTGTATGAAAAGCTGAAAAAACAAGTGGGATCCGAACCCATGGAAAAATCATTATTTCAATGGCAGAAATGCAGAGTTTAGATATAGAGCGATATGTACCGTGTCTATGACAGTGGGTATACCTTGGTCCTTTTTAATTTCACAAAGCTAAGYTGACAGCTCCTACTTCTCGCCCACAACCAAAGCCTAAAATAACAGAACGTGGACGGCCCTGCAGCCTGAGTCAGCTCGAGACGTCTCCTAAATGAAAGCTCGCAGTTGGCAGCAAACGYTCTGGTCAGTTGTAAAAGAAAAAAATTCTGAGCATCTTCTTCTTGCTCCATAGTATTATTTTTACTTGTTACGAGAGTATAGAGCTTTATAATCCTAAGAATGATACAACTTTTGTACACATTTCAGAAATTACTCCTTTGTAACAAATTGATAAATGACTAGCTAAAATTCAAGCTAAATCATAACAGTATTATTAAATTCATTTGATTGATTGATTGATTGATTGATTGATGATGCTTTATTGTCACTGTACGGAGGACAATGAAATTACATGAAAGAACACCCATTCAAGACGACACATGACAAAAACATGGGGGAACAGGTGATCAGGTCATGCGGCAACCAGTAGGGGCCGCTCTACCTTTAAAAAGAAAAATGACAAAACCACAGAAGGTTAGATGAGAAAGAAAAAAAAAACATTATATCAACAAAAAACAATACACTATGGTGTTTATTAAAAAAATAAATATTTGAAAATAGTTACATGCTAAATGCACAACCAGAAGAACATAAAACACCAAGGCTATTTTGTCTATCTATTTTCATTTATTTATGGTCTGGTTGCAGAGGCAATGAGGGGAGGGCTCCTTTTGCAATGGTAAAGGAAACACTGACCTTTTCAAAACCCAAGTCTGTGAATGAGTAAATCCACTTTTGGGAACCTTGACTTTTTGCACAAACCCCTCCCTATTCAGTCTGGACAAAATCTTGAAGTCACTCCCTGGTAACTAATAACTGGTAAATTTGATAACTGTATAATGCRATTTCAAGTATAATACAACCCTCATCTTTTGAGTTTAAATAAAAAAAACTCTAATCCTCGTGTATATTGCTACCACTCATTTCGGACAGACTTCAGGAATTTTCAGCCTTTGCGTTGTGCCCTCCAGTGGAAACACATTWTTAGGGAAACACACTTGCGAGCGTGTTTTGTCGCTGCAGAGGACGGGCAGCGCGAGCTTCCCATTTCGCATGTCACTGAAAAAACAATCTGCTCCCAGACCAGAGCAGAAGCCGGTTGTTAAATTGGCCAGATCGATTTATCACAACATGAACATGCAACTAAGGTCCAAGCAGTCTTTTCAAAATTTTCGTTCTCTGACTCTGATGAGTAAACGATTACTGTTTATATGCTTCACTAGGTTAGACATGACACGGGAGGGAGAGAGAAATTATTTATCCTCCATGACACAATATTTCAGTTATATAATATGAGAAAATGTTGAAACTTATTAAGGTTGTACATAAAAAAAATATTCAGTCAAAATTTACTCCCATGTATAATCTGATACCCCCATTTTATGGATGAAATTTACTTATTATTGTCAAATAATGGTTAATTAGATTAAAATTTAATTGAAAACATCTGTTTATACCTTATTTCAGGGTCGTTTTGCCTTCATCCAGCAGAGGGCGCTGCTACTCTACCACGGCCCTGTTAAACCGAGCAGGAAGCCATCTTAATGTGGGCGGGACCGTAAAAGTGGGAGTCTTATTTAGTTTTATTTGCGACACAACAATAACGGACTACACCAAACTTGAAGGACAAGTACCAAAAGCTGTACCAGACCATCAAGCAGTATGACACTAGTGTGAGCAGGATGACAGAGAACGGTAAGCTAACTGTGGCTAATTCCTCTTGTTGAGTTTAACTCCATATGAAAGAACAACAAAAAAAAAGTTAAGTCGCTACAAACATTTAACTTGAAGTTAATCTAATCTGTGTGACATAACCCCGGCCAGTAAATCAATCTAATGAACAGTAACTGATGTCAGATCATGCCGTACAGCCCAGCTAAGATAGAAGCGGAGGAAATATAAACAAACAAACAAACAAACAAATAATTGCCTTTGTATCTCACATCTTTCAGGGATATTTTAGTATGTTCCTAGTTTGTTTTTGATTTAATCTTTTTCTTAAAATATTACCCTGTGTTTAAATTATAGTTTTTCATCTTCAGGGTGGATTAAGTGTTTTGCTTCCTGTTTTCTTATATTTTATAAATATGTCCAAGTTTAATAATGTGAGAGAAATCCACATTTCTCTGTTCATTCAGCCAGTGTTTACTCACACAGCTGGCACAATGAATTGTTAAAATAATACTGTATTTTTTTTATTTAGTGTGTAAAAAAATTAGCCTTTCATGTTATAGAAAGAAATGTCAGGTTTTTAGGAAAATGGCAGCTTATCAATTAAYTGTTAGTCGATCGATAAGATCAATCAACTTTAGATTAATCCATTAATCGATAACTTGCATCCCTAATTCACGTGCATAAATATAATCATCAGTTCATCTAAAGGCTCTTTAGAGATGGTTCCTACAGTTGGGGTCATGATGACAGAACTGTGGGTCTTGAAATACAAAGAGAGGAGTCCTCAAATGATTGCCTGAAATAAAATCAAACTGATTCAAAACTTCAAAAACAGTAGATAAGTAAAAAGAAAAATCCTGATGTCAAAATTATTTTGTCAATGTACTTGTTAGTTAATTAAAAATGTTTCCATATTTTACAAAGCAACTGCTGAGGTCTCAAGTATAAGATGATTATTTTGTAGATTGGAAGGTGAAACATTTGCAACTACCCCTCTGGAAAATTAAAATCTGCTTCAAGTAATCTATGCCAAGCCTGATAAGTGATTATCATAGTGAGTGCTCAGTGAGTTGTTCAGATGGATGTGTTTTTAGTTGTTACTCAGGTGTATGAAGCAGCACTTTTACTTAAAATGAATTAAATAGACGGGTCTAGTCATACAGTAAATAAGCATCAACAAGCTGGTCATGTTTTCTGAGAGGTGCCATCACACATGTTGAGGCAAACTGAAGTATCCATGTGTTTGCCTTAAACTTTCAGTCGCAAAATAAATAGAACAGCTCTTGTTTGTGGCTCCCAAACTGCTTTACATTTATATTGAAATCCCTACTGCCCTCCTCTCAGGATCTGCAGAACACTGACCTCCCTGAGCTTTAATCTGCTTTCAAATCCTTTAACCGATGTCTGTGAGCAGCATGTAGCATGGAATCCCAACCCCTCCAAGACATATCAATGTAATTACTTTGAACAATTGTGTGCAACTCATCAGAATTCCTTCTCTTGCTCACTGTCGTTGTCAGACGTGTTTTCCTCAGCACTCGGTTGTAACAACTACCTACGTGTTCAATTCAAAGAGAAAGGAACCACACTTTAGGCATATAGGTAGCTCTCTAAGCCACCACAAAGACTGTATTGTAAAAAAAAAGGTAGAAAAAGAAAAAGAAAAGCTCCCCCTTTTGCTGCTATAAAAGATCCGAACACGTCTGCATTTTAAGAGATGACGGTGATACAGAGCCTTATTTAATACAACTAATTTGATTGGACAGATGAAGTTTAAATGCTAGACCAAATACAAAAATATAAGGTAAGCAGGGTTGAAGCACCATCTAAATATGAAGCTCAAATTTGTTTACAACTCATTGTAGAAAAAATATGTTKCTCTGGGATACCAATACTAGTGTGAATATTCAAGCTGGAACATCACCCTACAAAAGCAACCAGTTATTTATGCTCAGAGTTTCATTTGGAAGCTCGTCAAATTACATGTTCCGTATGATGCAAGAAGAAAAACCATTATTATTGTAGAAGGGCAGATTAAAGCCGTATTGGGAGTTTAAATCTTTCAAAATATTTACATGCTAAATGCACAACCTGTACAACATAAAACACTAAGGCTATTTCATACTTCTTTAGCTTTAGGTGTTCTTGGAGAACTTCTCATCTTGGAGAGAGCACGTTCCAGTGGTTCAAACTTATAAATAGCACTGATAATAAACCACAGACACATGCAGCACTGCTATCAAATGCAGAGCAGAGAAATTCTAATTAACCCCAAAACCCATTTGTCCACTAATGACCCCCTGCCTCATTTGTCATCAGATTTACAGCCCATTCTGCCCTATGGTCCTTTGTGTGGAAGAGAAGATTCTTGTAATTACAGAAGACAGACGGACTGACAGTTGGTGTTTTAGTGGAGGGGCGTGATGGGTAAAGGGGTACCCATACAGTGAACATTGAACAGTTTTAATGGGAATCTACCTAAAAAAAAAATATAAAAAAAAAAATCACCTCACAGATATTCTTCATAAATAGCAGGGCCAAAACAAGAGAAAATGAGGACAGCAGGTCAGGTGAGATATGACAAATGCATGTTTGGATAGATAATAATTGAATATTTAGAAAACTCAAAAATCACAAGCTTTCCATAGTTTGGGTAAAACATTAAAAGCAAATGAGAAATTGGTACTGAACACATTATGACCAATGGTCAGTCCAAAAAGTCCTTTGCGACATTGATATTGTGCTTACGAATATTGTGATGACAAATTGTTTATACATTGTGCGGCCCTAATGGGTACAAAGTGGAATGAGTACAAAGAAACCTATCTCAGATGGGTTCCTTTAATAAGCAAAAAGTGCAGCCACATGGTGCCAAAAGCTGTAAAAATTATGACTTGGAAGTATGACTTGACCAAGAACCAAATTCACAAAGCACCTGAACATTTCAGTTACAAAAATCATATAAATTTAGTTTGTATCTTGCCAGATGTCACAAACTCTTACAACAATCACCACTTTCATGGTAACAATTACTGCAGCTATAAAATATCTGCATGTTTTTGAGAAATTCTTGGTGTAATAAATTCTTGTACTTGGCTTGCATTTGTAATATAATTAGATTAGGTAATTGAAACAAAAAGGCAAATGAAGGATATGACTCTGTGTGTCCTTCATGTGTAAACAAACATCTGTCCTGCATTGTGAACAATAAGACAAAGTCAATGTTGTGGTTTGTCAGCTGCTTTTCTGTCCATAATCATCAAAAACACTTGGGTTCATACTACCCACTGTAGCGTTTTGTAAATTTCTTGCTAAAGATACATCTTTGCATTGCGATTTAAAAATAAATCCTACCATATGTAGGTTTAATCAATCCACTGAGGCAAACCTCATTGGTCACTGGTAGTTTTAATCCCACACGTTTCACACACACCGACGTGTTAACTGAAAGTGTCAGTAAACACCAAGTCAGACAACATTAAACAGTGGATGTGGATGTGTAGCTGGTAAGCTGCTTCAAGGGGTGTGTGTGAATGCGTGTATGGACTTCTCAAAAAGAAGGAGGCAGGGAGCATGCAGGTCTCATCGAGTGGGTGGCTAATATTGTGACTCAAGCTCATGGCTGGACAGTGTCAGGTCCTCCTGACCCCTTCAGGGCAGAGAAACAGAGGAGAGAGGAGCTGAACTAGTCAGACTGTGACAAGTCTCCGCCAACACACAGTCTGCCTGAGTGGACACTGTAGATAATGTGCATCAAAGCAAGAGTGTGTGGAACAACCAGAAAAAGAGGGAGCCTGAAGCTCTTTGCCATTTCAAAGCACAAAGAGGTTTCATTTGTGTGTGTGGAACAGATTTCTTTACAGACCCAAGTTACTCAAATTCCTTTTTGTTGTGTGGAAAACACTGTGTGGACATACAAACTTGGGGAAACTCTAGTTCAATGGAAATAAAAARAACTTGTTAAGAGTTTTCAGCTTAAAACAATCTAACTGTTTTTTGCTGGGTTTCTTTCTGCCTTTAAGTCAAAACCTCCAAACAAGGCTTTATTATAAAATATCACAATCTGAACTTATTGTTTAAAGTGTGCTGATAATAGGACTAAAATGACAACCTACAAAAAAACACTGCTGCATGAACAACTCATTAATAATCCTACTTTTTTAAAAAGCCAGCAAAGCTTTTAAACAGTAGACTAAAATCATTAAAACCCAAGGTTTTAGAGGTTTTTGGATGTCACACAGTGAAAACAGAAAAATAACATTAAGCCCGTCAAAAATGGTAAACCATTTGCATTTCTGTTCTATACAACACATTAACTGAGATAAAGATTTTACTAATAAATTGTAAATTTGTGCTTAAATAATTCATTCAAACTTACTTGAACTTTCATGCTAGGACACTCAACCATAATAGATAAACAAGCTAATGCTCAATTCTTTGCATATACAACTAACTATAAAAGTTGAATGTGGATGAGAGCAGTGGTGTAACTGTGAAAGACATATTCCTAATATAAATGTCAATAATGAGCAGTAAGTCAAATATTTGGGCTGGGAATTTTGTTGCAGCAATGTTACATAAATTCTATTGCAGTGCCCTGTGGCCCCTGAGGTAAGTGCAACATGGAAACTATAAAATATTTCTTTAAAAATAATTAGTGTGTATGAGGAAGACTTGATTGTCATAACATAAAAAGAATTCAACTATGAGTAGTTTTGGTGAGTAAAATGTATTTTATTTACAGGTTTTGTTTTTAAATAGTCAACCCTGCTTAATTTCTTTCTTGTGCGGATTAAAGGTTACATGAACCTGGGGTTGACTGTATTTTTGGCTATGTATTAGTGTAGTGTGTTGATTGCTACAAATGATATACTGTAAGTAGTGTAGCAGTGGGTGAAATATAAGGAGACTTAATTGTTGATTAAACTGTTTTTAATTTGGTTTCTTGCTTTAGTGCGCTAAAGGTTGGCCTAAAGCATTAAAAGTTAATGTTTGTTGTGTAAAAATCATCTGTGATGCAATGACCCTTTACACTGCATTCTTGTATAATAATGGCTTCTAAAGCTGTGACATCATAATTATGGCATTAAGAGGTGAATATCTAAGGAGGACACAACTGAAGACCTAGGTGTGAAGTGTCAGGTCCACCACTGCAATAGCAACATAATTTTCATTTTGGAACTTAAAATGTGTTACTCCATATTATTTGACCCTGGATAATGTGACGTGCGCCTCCATGAATCAGACTTGATTGTCTAGCACAGCATTCCCAAACTCTTCCATGCTATGGCCCCCCAAAGAGCATTAGCTTCTAGCTACAAAACATGTAAAGAAACATCAACTTTTACAATGTTTTTTTTCTAATTAAAAAAATTGTGTTCTTAGACTTTAAAAAAGCCTTTGATACTGTAAACTATGAAGTGCTTCTGATGAAATTAAATTAAAACAACTATTTTTTTCTCAACAAGCATCAAACTGGTTCAGATATTATCTGGAATCTAGACAGTAGTGTGTTAAAAATGAACAGTATCAAATCGACAATGCAGAAATATAAGCTAGGTGTACCACAAGGGTCGATACTGGGGCCTTTGCTCTTCTGCTTATATATAAATGATCTTCCTCAAATCTGCAAAGGTACAAACTGCCAACTATATGCAGATTATACTATTATTTATGTAACTGCAGACACTCCTAACCAGGCTGCAGAATTATTAACTAAGCAATTAGTTGGAATATCTCAATGGCTGCAGGAAAATTGCCCAACTCTAAACCAAATAAAAACAGCTTCAATGTGTTTTTTCTTTAAAAGAGAAACACACTGTTTAAAATAAATATCAGGAAATCGGGGAAGTATCTGAGTTCAAATATCGGCTAATGGACAGATCAGATGTTAAGAAAATGTCCAAGACTATCAATACTAATATAAACTGTTTGTTTGATAAGACCCTGTATATCTACCAAACTAGCTCTAATGTATATGCATGCAATATTATGGTATGATCATTATGTGTTACTGTTTTATCACCTGGGGCCAGGCCTTCAAATCTGTCATAAATCCATTAATGTCATCATTATACATGCGAACCCTAATAGTATTTGATCAGAAACCAGTGAAGTGGCATCATTGCCAAACTATTCAAAAATACCATTTGCTGAGTGTTGATAATTTTCTTACAGTTTATTTAGTGAAAACAATATTTATATTATTAATGGCCTTGCCCCTGAAGTAATTTGTCAGTTAATAGAAAAATATAATACTGAAGGTGCGAGAACAAGAGCTGGGGTCAGTGAGAACTGCAGAGGCAAAAGGTGCAGAACCACTCTGGGACAATCATCATTATTAGTCAGCTGTAGAACAATTTACCTCTGGATCTAAAGTCACTGTCAGGCATAAAACATTTTACAACAAAACTGAAGTACTGGCTGAAGGAACAACACTGTGGACACTGAAATTTAACATGAACATGTATTTTAATGTATTTTATTTGTGTGAATTGTAACTGCACTGTACTCATTTATTTATGTTATTAACCTTTATTTTGTTCAGATCATAAAGTGTAACCAGGGACGAGGGCTGTAAATTTAGCTTTTAGCTAGAAGCCTTGTGTATGCTGCATCTGTTGCCTTTGGGTAATAATGTTTTGTTTTACTGTCCTTGCAAAAATAAATAAAATAAAATAAAATAATTAACTAGCCTAACATACATTTAAAAAATATTACCAATGGGGGGGAAAATATTTTTTTTCAACAAACTGTTGATAAGAACAGAACAAAAGAAATCAAACCTCTCTTATAACATTTCAATATAATAAATTATATTTCTGAATAATGATTGTAAAACAGATTTAATGTTTTAATTTACAATATTTGATTTTTTTTTCTCATCTTCCCTCCAGATTTCTGAGGCCCCCCCTAGTGCCTCCTGGTGGCCCCCACATTGAAAAACACTGGTCTAGCAGATGCTTAGGAAAACGTCTAAAAAATGTTCTCTGCATGACTGGATCTAGGTTTTTGCAGTATTCAAATCATCAGGATAGCATCTGTTATCAGAGTGGGACAACGTTTTTTTCCAGTGTGGTTTGGTTCTGGTGTTCACAAGACCACTGAAAACTTAAGGTTATGAACATAACCCCGGTTCTCTGATTAGCATGAGTGAGTGTCTCACTAAGGGGGAACGCCTCCTGCGTGACCTCATCAGAAGCTTAAATTTCATTACGCCAGCCCTCATTGGCTGGCACAAGTGACGTCTATGTCAGGAGGGGCCCAGACCCTCCCTCTATAAAAGGGGCTGACATAGTGTCAGTCATTATTCAACAAGCTCACCTCTTCCTCGCTTTGCAGCAWGGAGGGTGGTCTGGTGAGACACTCACTCATGCTAATCAGAGAACGGGGGTTATGTTCATAACCTTAAATTCTCTTTCATAGCATTTGTTTTGTGTCTCACTATGGGGAGAAATACTGACTCCCAGATTGCCAAACATGCCTGTTTTAATGACAGCTGTTCCCAGAGGCCACTCAGTAAGAGGTTGCACAGTGAGACCCTGCACTTAGGACTGAATGTGCCAAAACAGGAGCAGTCACATCAAGCTTTTAAAACCTAGCAAAAGTGTCAGAGGAGGACCAGCATGCAGCTGCACACACTTCCTGGATAGGGACCCCTTTAAAACCTAAAAACCTTCTTCCAGAGGTTCAAAGAAAGAACCAGAAAGAGCTTATAGAACAGTGGGAAGGTCCCAGGATGGGGCCAAAGGTCTGGACGTGGGCAATTTGCGGCATGCCCATCTCATAAAACGGCACACCAAAGGGTGTTGGCCCACAGTTTTTCCCTCAAACCCAACATGACAAGCTGAAATAGCAGCCAAATATACTTTTATGGTTGAAAAGGCTTTGCCTCTTTCAATAAGTTTCTGTAAAAATGACAGGATTACTGCCACTGAACACTGATAAGGGATGATGTTAGAGTCTGAGCACCAGCTCTCAAACACCTTCCACATTTGCTCATACAAGGACCTGGTTGAGGGTGCTCTGGCACATTGAGTGGTGTCAATAACACCAGCAGGGAGTCCCTCTGCATTCTGAATCAGCCACTCAGGGGTCATGCCCACAGAGCCAGCCTCTCCGGATGGGGATGAAATATCTCTCCGTGCGCCTGGGATAGCAGGTCCTGGCTTGTTTTTTTAACTGCTAGTATCTGGGACATCTTTCTTTCAATTGTGATCCATATCTGATGATCACAGCTGAATGTAATATAATGAACGTAAAATAGAATGTAAATAAACCTATTAAGAGATTTGCCTCTTTCACTATCACAGTAAATTACTTAAGGTCTGATTTAAGGTAAAACATGTATATTGTAATACAGCGAGTGAGGTAAATGCCCAGATTAGCTACATAATGTAGCAAGAACAAAGAAAAGTTTTAATTTGTGAATTTTTTTTAATCAAAAGAGGACAAAAATCAACTCAAATGAAATAACTAGATCAAAAGCCTGCTGAAATACGTTTAAAACAGCAGCTGAAGTTTTCTTTTTTAAACCAAACATTTTGGAACAAAGTTACACAGACTGAAACCACCATGAACTGCCCTAGGTCCTGAAATACAGTAAGGTGTGTAAATTTCACCAAGCAAAGAAACAGAAGTTATAGCACGGAAAAAATAAAATAAAACACAAAGAAAACGTAAAAAAGATCTTTATGCATGCATGTGTCATTTTCTGAAAACACTCAGATATAAATATTTAACTGTGTGCACAGACCCCAACATTTTTTTTCTACACCGTCTTCCTCTTTGTCCTCTACCCAGCAACATCCATCCTTTATTTCCCTGCCGCCTCTTATTGTTTTCCCCTCCTCCTCCACTCCTCCCCTCTCTGCAGGTTTGCCAAAATAACAGCCTCTGACGGTGGGTTCGCATGAACACAGTCTAATGGGGGATGGATTCACCTCTTTTTTTTGGATATTTTTTTTCTTTGCCTTTTTGCGTCTGCCTATTGTTTAGGTGAAAGATGTGGGTGTGTGCGGGTGTGTGTGTGTGTGTGTGTGTGTGTGTGTGTGTGTGTGTACACTTCACCAGCCCCCATAGCAGTGGGAGAGGAGGAGACAACTGTATGCGTGAGCAATATCGTTTTCCCCTCCCTCCACTTTTCTCTTACCCCCCACCACCTCCTCATGCTTCTTTTCCTTCATTGCCACGACCATCAGGACCCATTCTCCCTCTCCCCCTCTCTTTCTCACCATCATTCTGCTTGGTTATGCAATGCACAGTTCCCACACGGTGACTAACTGGTGCTGGAGACCTGCCGTAACACTGCTGTCACCGGTGGTAGGTGTAGATCTATTGTGACACAGCGACAGGCACTCAGGCTTCCTTATGCCTCTACAGACATCTCCTTGGGATTTTCATCTTTTTGCGTTTTCCATGGAATATCACCTGCCAGACTCTGCCTAATTTGGGGACCTGCCTGTTCTTGTTCAGCTCAGCGGAGGCTGGGTGTCACAGAGATACATTCAGCTCACCCTGCAGACATAATCACGCACAGTGTTGGCACGGGTGCTTCAATGTTGAGATTTTTTTTTAGTCCACTGATCCCCAAAAGGATGAGCTAGTGGAAGTGTGCTGAGAAACAAGGAGGTGTGTAGATTTACAAACTGCGAAGGGAGCTGGTGTAGTTGTGTGGAGGAGTTTAGGCAAAGCAGGTAACTGGGAACTGGCGACCGAAAAGACGAAGCAGACAAAAAAAAAAAGGATGGGAGGAATGCTGGGGAGGTGGGTTGGAGGAACACCCGCTGCAAGCATTTTAACAGCAGAAATGTAAACCTGCTAAATATCACTGAAYGCAAACATTTGCAACGGCAAACTTCAAGCATTTTTTGGAAAGCGAGATTGCAGAACTTTCCAGGTGGCGCTGTAGAACGAAGAAAAGAGAAGTGACACAAGGGGGTTTTCTTTCAAGACAGCAAATTCATCGCCGTTGTTGCACCCCTGCTTTCCATTCTCCTCTTTATTGCTTGGCGTGCTGCTTTAACTGCTGGGACTGAGACTACATATCCAATCTTCTCCTGTTTCTACCCTGGGTCTATGTATGATGTCTTTAAACCCACATTTCTCCTGTGAGGACGTAAAAAGAATGCCGGATGATGTTGTACACCAGAAACGTCTTAGGGTAAGCCACTTTTTATTCAACACCATTGTTATGTTTTTGATCAGAGTTTCATTTCACACATCGCTGTGCAGTTGTGATGAAATTTTATTTAAAGGATAAGTGAATAAATGTGGTGCCATTCATATAAAAGCCTTAGAACTGAATGATCCCGTTCAGCTTTTTATTCACACATTTCTCAAAGGAATCACGCAAAATCCAGCTCTTTAATCTTTAAAGAGGTCTATACAAGGAAGGTTGGGGTTTAGGCTTGAACTGCCTTTAAAGATCGGGAGGTGATTAATTAAATATACTACACAAAAAATGTGCGACTATTGCAAGCTCTAAATGGTAGTGTGAAATTGCACTTATCTTGGCACAAGGAAACACCACAGAGCGTCACTGCTGGCTTTGTAACACTTCAGTTTCAGATAAGCTGAGGACGAGTCAGAGTGTGGTGACATCCACAGCTTGGTTTCAAGCTGTGCCAGATCATAAGTACCAATAATAAGATACTAATATCCAGTCTTTTTGGCGTAGCTATTGTTTTGTTTGATTTGCAATTGATTTCTTGTGGTACAGTGGTGATGCGCTTTGATACTGGCTTCTATGAATCAAATGCATAAGTAGAGGACAGGGGAAGCCCAGTTAAGCTATAACAGCAGCATACATCTTCAAATCCAACTGCGTTGTTGTTTGTCTTTCTAACATCAACTCTCTCTTTTTTATTCTAGATAAATGCCCCCTTGCCAGGTTAGGTGAGCATCAGGATCATGGGCACGACTGTCATCACTCTTGATGACGTGCGGGCACTGGAGGTCAAGGAAGAGCAGGAGGAGTCAATCTTAGCCATGTTGGGCATCATTGGTACTTTCCTTAACCTCTTTGTGATTGTTTTTGTTTACATTTACACCACATTGTGAGGCGCAAAGGCTGAGAAATACAAAATACTTTGAAGAATGTCAGAGTTAGCAGTATTGAAAGACTGCTTAATAGGAGACGTGTGACATGAATATCTACCCCAGAGACAGGAGGAGAAAACTTAAAAACCTGATAGAGGATGAAGCGGAAGAAGAAGCCATATTGACAAACAACAGGCATGCACTGGGAAGATAACGAAGGGCTGGAGGACATGGCAAGGGCAGAACATTTCTGGAAGGTGGATGAGATGACCTGGATGCAAACTGGGAAGCCACCAACCAAGACTGACCCAAACTGACCCCTCTATGGCCTAATAAAAGTAGATACTTTACCTGGATCTTAGAGTTTTAGACTGCTGGACCAATAATGAAGTCTTGTGGCAAAAACTAATAGCCAACCATTTACATATGCTTCATTCTTCTTGATGATAGTGTCATAGCTGCTTGTCTAGAAGGACAAGATAATTACATGCAAACCCTGTAAAAACTGCAGGGAAGCTGTACCAATCAGTTTTTAGGGCCAAAAATGTTAAATTGTGAAGGGTTTGTGTCAAACAGTATAAGAAAATGGCTGTACTCTCATAATTTTGAAAATTTAAAAATAATCTTACATTACCATTAGGACATTATATTTCATAAATGCTTATCATCCTGCTAAATTTTGATTTCAAGAAGGTCCTTTTCAAGACAATTTTAAAAAAGAAATTATTTTTTGTAGAATATTTGTCTTCACAGAAGCAAGAAATTCAGAATCATGAACAACTTGCAAAATAACAAATCATATTTGTATAAAGATGGAACTACCCTTTCATTTTATTTTCTGAACTTCATCTTTTGTCTGCAATTGATGTTCATAAATGGTGTGTTGAGAGTGAAGGATGAAAGATTTTGTTTTCCAAAAAGGTGTTTCAGCAATTTCTTTCCAATAATTAAAATGCTTTTAAAAAAATACATATCTGAATAAAGAATAATTGTATTGTGCAATGGAGGACAGAGTGAATTGAAAAGATAAAGTTAACAAAATAATAAAAACAAATTCCTTTGAGCTGTATCTAACCAAGGTGTATGTGAGAAAATATATGTTCAGGAATGTACAGTGAACATGGTTTGAACAAGTCATTTGTTTTCAATGACAAGTGAAAAACATTGCAGTAGTTTTATGTTATGACCTTTGTATGTGCATTCTGAACCCAGGAGGGTAAGTATTGTTGGTTTTTGAGAAAAAAATTATTTTAAGTCAGATCAACAGAATGAATGGGATCACTTTCATAAACTGGTGGTTCCCAACCTTGTCTGCTCAGAGGTTTTAAAAATATCAATTTATTATTTTGTATATATGACACGTTATGTATAACTCAGTTTATTTTTTCCCCTTTTACAAATAAAAAGTTTGTAACTACCAATTTATTCTTTTATTATTTTAAGAGATAAAGGTTGTACAGGTGTTTAGGAGAAATGGGAAGTCGGGAGAAATGGGGAGTAACAAGGAATGGGGGAGGGAACTCAGCTTGGTTTTGAAGTATGAAAGGGGGGCTTTGAGGAAAATAGGTTGGGAACCACTGATCTAAAAACATACTATGTATTTTTTTTTGGGGGGGGGGGGCACAAAAATATATTGAAGTGACTCCAAACTTTAGCATATTTTTTGTAAGAATAAACTGTGAAGGAATCATTTATGGCCATATTTCTCAAATTGTGATACAAGTACCACTGATAACAAGGTAATCAGCCATCCTAATCTGAACTGTAAACTTTAACATAATGAGTAAGAAACAAAGATGAGAAGTTGAAGCAAAAAAATGATCTTGGTTTAAAGAGAAACTTTTAAACAAAATCACAATGAAGAAATTTTGTCAACCCCTGTAGAAACAGGTGGACAATGGATAAACAACTCTTAAGACTGTACCTTACAACCAGGATCTGGTGCGTGTTTTCATATCGCAATGGTTTCTCCTGAATCCGTTCAATGACCAAAACAGTTGAAGCACAGGCTGGTGCATGAGCCCATTTCTTTTATTTAGCCCATGAAAAAAATACTGACTAAATTAAATATATAGACTGTTAAAATCATAAAGCTTATTGTTTTTAAATTTGTTGTTAGTATAAGTTTGTTAGCTTATACTGCTGGTCATTCTGTTGGAACTTGGAGAGCTTAGTATTTTCTAAGATGGTACTAATAAAAAAGTGTGAAAAGCTATTAGTCTGTGGTTTTACAGCTGTGCAGATAATCACCTCTAAATCCCGCAACCATATGGTCAAAGAGCCTATTTGCCTGTAGTAATGGAATATACAGTTCAAATGTGAATGGTGATAAATTGTGAATTTATAAGAAGAGTGTTACTGAATAAAGGAAGTGCAGTGCTTCTATAGTACCTTTCACATTGTCATGACTGCAAAATATGCCTTGTGCTGAGGGAAATTGAAGTAAATGTTTATGAGTTTGTAAAAATGATGATTTTCTATGCATGAGGTCAAGCACTTGTGCTTTTTAATTCTTTTGTAAAACCTACAAAAATTGCAAATCAAATAGTTGATAAACAGAATCAGGCATAATCTACGACAAATTACCCTTTACCTTCATGTATTCATACAAACATTTATTCAATGTGTGTGTGTAAAACAGCACATAGGTGCCAAGAAATATCCTGATACATGGTTGCATTCTAGTGTCTCGATTAAATCTGGAGTAAAATATTCATCAACCACCCTGATTATCCTCCAGCATTATGCTCAAGCTCACTTTATATAACAGAACCAAAACAGGCATTTCATCAATATTCTCAGGCTGATGTCAAAGTGAAGCAGAGGTGTGAAATGGTGGGTGCAGGATGTAAACCCCCAAAATACTTGAAACATATGGAATCCATTAAGTGACCAAAAAATGTGCAACAAATCTGGCCTTCAATTAAGATAAATTAGCATTGTAGTGACATTCAAAGGTATTACCTCTCATTAATGGCTTAGCTCCTAGTGATGGAGTGCCAGGCAACAGTGGTAAATGATAATGTATCCTAAAAGGCTTTGCCAAGACAGTAATGATTAATGTGGAAGAGCGGGCTTGGCTGATGGACTGCAGAGCTCAGTGGCGATGAAGGGAAGACCAGGAAGAAATAAAACATCTATGTTTTGGTCGACAAGCCAAGACCAAAAGGCAAATGGAAAGATGTTGTGAGTAGTTAAGAGGAATAAAGTTCCTCTTGACTAGGATTTATCTCTGCTGGGGAAACGGGGACAACATGAAGCTGAAGTGAATTTCTCCAATTGTGCTTATTACCAGTCTTGTAGACTGRCTTTAAATTATCTCATATAAATGGATTCAATGTGAGTGTTAACAGTCTGAAAAGAAGAAAAATCAAAAGCCAATTAAGAATCAAGTGTATGGTTTTATTTAAAGAGCATATGAAAAATATTAGAACTGACAAAAATATAAAATGACAGGAGAATGAAGTAGTGAAGTAATTAAATGAAAAGAATTAGCACAGGCTGCTTGAGTGTAGCGGGTGGGGTGGGATTCATTTGGTGCCTGACATTATACAATGCATGGATTACTTTGGAGCCATTCCAGCTTACGTAAAAAAAAAAATCATATGACCTATAATTATCCACTATGTTGGACAAGCTTTCTTTGTCAGTTTATCTTGTGCGACTCCTGCTCTGGAAAACTCCCACCTAAAATCAATAACCTGCATGAATCATCAGGCTAAACACCTGCCTTTCCAATATTTTCTAAATTAATTTAAAAAAACAGAGCCCCACAGTTGAGGTCTTAATGGATAGCAAACACTAGAAAAAATATAGCCAGCTAAATCAAAGGCAATTAAACTTGGTGGTTTTGCCTCTTACAAGAAACTTTCATAATTCTACCATGGAACATGTGGGGTTTAACTGTTGTGAGTTGTTGATTAGAGAATCTACACCAGTGATTAGAAGAAAAAAATGGGAGTATGGTTCAACTACTGGGATTTGTGGCAAACATTTTAACCATGGTAAAATAGTTTCATGTTATACAATTCATACTGTACCCCTGCAAATAGCCTATATGCCACGGACATACGGTCCAGCGCATGATGCCACTCCCGACACTTCCGGTTCGCGGCCAACACAGTATTAGTGAAAGATTTTTCACCCGACAACAACTCTTAATGTTCTCCACAGTACAGAATTAGCATATTACATGTACCAACATTAACACAGGAGATGTACACGTCCAGCCAAGTGGAAAAAAAATCACTCCAAAGTGCATTAAAGCCATAAAAACAAAGAAAAGACATTCGCGTCCTAGTCAAATGACCAATTTAGTAGGAAATACTTGCCCTTCATACAAATCTGTTCCAAATTGTGTATTAATTCAGGGTATGATTTACTTTGTTGTTGTTTTTTTTAATGGTATACATAGGTGGTTTTGTTTTTATGAATGAAAGAAACAAAAATATATAGACATCTCTTAATATATTTTGACAATTCAAAATACCTATTTAAGATAGCTCTAATTATATTCTGACTGGTACAAATAATAGATTTATCCTTAAGTTGTCGGGAGACTCCAGTTCAAAATATCTTAAATGTATCTTTAGATATGAGATAGGCTATATACGATTATTTTAATGCAAATTGTTGACTTTTTCATGTTCTTTTTTTTTTGTATTAAAAACAAAGCTGCTGCTGTTGATCATTTTGTTTTCATAAGCCTCGCCCCCAGGCCAGTGCTCTAAGGGAAACATTGGAAAGGTCTAAAAATGTTTAGTGAAGATGTTCTGGATGATAGAACTGACTGACAACCATGTTAATATTTTTGTAGTACAAATACGGTACATGTTTTATCTATTTTATCAAAATTTGATCATTTTTGTTTTGGGCAGGTAACTCTTCATGTCCGGCAGGTAACATTTGTTGTCACCTGCCAGACATGTCAGGTAAAAAAAATATATTGTCGAACCCTGTTACCACATAATTACATGGTAATAAGGTAGTATTTACCATTTAATTTCTTTTTTAATTACCTTGTAATTACATGGTAATAAGTGTACCGTAAAAGAAAGCGTTACCGACAAAGTTAAGTTCAGACCACATCTGTGCTCATTTGGGATTGAAGACAGAATTCACTTGAAATCATAACCACAAGTTTGTCATTGTACTAAGGTTTGTTTCCATTTATTGAATGACAGATTCATTCTTATACTTACTTGAAAAACTGCAAATAAAAAACATCAACCCCATGAGCTCTGACTCAAACAGGAACAAGTTCAGTTTGCTGCATTTTCAACACTGTTAATGGTCTTTGTTTGTTGCAATTGTACAATAAAACATACCACAGATAACATCTTTGGGGAAAAGTAAGTTTCTCAGGTCTCCAATCTGTTCATTAAAGCAAGTTTTTGTTGATATCTATTGACGGTTTGGACTGAGTGGCTCCCATACAAGAAAATGTTATAAAATCTGACACAACATGGCTTCCGCAAGCTATGTGTAAGCCAGCTAGTCACTTAGCTGAGGAAATCTGTCATAAAATAACTCATTTATGTAACAAATGCACACATTTCAAAAGGAAACTGTGCTCATATAAAGGCTATAATTCAAAATAAAGTCTGCTGATACTGAAACTAACAATGAGCTGTAAAGGTGAAAAAAATCCACACACGCATATTTGCATGCAAGTGTGTGTCAGAGTCATGCACCAGACAATGTGGAACAATTACAGCACTCACAATGCTTTTTATCAGCTATTATTTATTTATGAGACATGGGGCACATCAACACACACCCGTATGAACACAAGAGGAAATCTTGCAAAGCGAAACACCCAGCTGAGCTGAGCACAAAGAGAAGGTACACAATCAGTTCTACCTTGCTTCGAGCTGATAAGCAATACAAACACAATGCAAAGGAAGAACACAAACACACTGCATGAAATCTGTTCACACAAACAAAAGTCCCCCGATCGAACTAAATCTATGCATGCAGAAATAAAATGAGGCTGATTCTCTAAACAATGGCAGCATTAGCAATTCATGGCTGGTTTACAGCAGCTAAAAGTCGTGTGTCAAGTTCAAGGTTACATTTTCCTCAAGGAAAAGATTTTTATAGCCACAGATTTAAATATGGTATTAGAGGTCCAGCATTACAGTGGGTATCTAGTTATCTTGATAACAGGAAACAGTTTGTTCAAATAAATGATGTTAGATCTGAACTCTGTAACATCACACATGGAGTGCCTCAAGGTTCTGTACTTGGACTTTGTTATTTATTTTATATGTAAATGACTTGGTAAATGTGTCAGGACTTTTAAAATGTGTTCTTTTTGCAGATGATCCTAAAAAATGTTTTGCTTAGGTAAAGATATAGAACAAATGTTGGAGATGGTACAGACAGAATTTGTGAAAATACAAAACTGGTTTCAACTTAAACTGTCATTAAACTTTGATAAGACTAATTACACGACATTCAGCAACAGTAAGAGAACTGTCGATGTTCCATTTAGTCGATAATGTTGAGATTTGTAGAGTCAGTGAAGTGAAGTTTCTGGGTGTCACCATTGGTGGAAATATAACATGGAAAAATCAAATAAAATTAAGAACAAAAATAACTAAATCTATTGGAGTATTGTATAAAGTAAGAGAATTATTCAATGAAAAAGCTCTGTTTATGTTGTATAATGCAATGATTGTTCCACATTTAATTTACTGTATTGAAGTCTGGGGTAAAGCATGCAGAATAATTACAAATCCAATTTTTATTTTACAGAAAAGGGCTGTAATAATTATCACTAGAAAACATTACAGCTACCCATCAAATACATTATTTTATCAGTTGAAGATATTGAAATTTTATGACTTGGTTGATYATAATATTTTATTGTTGATGTATAAGGCTCAAAAAAATATATTACCTTCCAACATCCATGTAAATTTTGTTAAGAGATAGAGTTGTTATTTTCTTAAGGGGATAGAGATGTTTGTGAAGCCTTGGTTTTGTACCAGTTTAAAAGAACGGTGTACTTCAATCCAGGTGATAGGATTGTGGAATAGTCTGGAGGAAGATGTTAAAAATGCCAGATCTATGTATATATTTAAGGGAAWGATAAAACTTTGTTTTCTGAAGAAAAATGGAAAATCATAATTGTGAATGTATATGAATTGTTGTTGGGTTGACGTTTGTATTTAGCTTTGTTTTTTGATTTTCTTTGTTGTGTGTGTAAATCACTTTTGTTTGAACTTATTTAGGGGACAAAAGGGGCAGATATAAGATTTATTCTTCTTCTGCTGCCTTTCATTTTATTTTATTTTTGATTGTATGTTTTTTTGTAGTTGTTGTTGAATATAATTGTTTTGTTTTTAAAACGAATAAATTTCTAACAAAAAAATTACAAAATATTTGGTTAAAGAGTGTGTTTGGCCATTTCAAGTTGATGTTTGGTGGAACATTTTCAATAAATTATCATCTGTTGACAATTCTTTGAATTATCTTAGTTTGGAGAAACAGGAGCTCACAATTATGTCTGGGTGACATAYTGAGAACATTCCACTGTTCACAAGTTCTCTATTTTGCAATATCAAAATTCCTGTTTTAATGGGTATTCTTTTTATCCATTTAAATCAGTAGTTTGGTTGCTTCTAGTGCTGGGCTATAAAACTGGTGGCTCAGGGGCCACATCCGGTCCACGGATGAGCTCAGTCAAGGTCACCAATGAGTTCATTTAAAATAGAACAAGTATTAAAATCAGMAACAAATAATAAGATGCAATTATTATTAAACAAAATAGTCAGTTAATTAAAGGTAATCATTTAACAATCTGTTCTTTGTTGTACTAACTGTTTTATTCTGGTTCCTGCATCACGGTCTTTAGCCTGCATCAGAGTTTGTTTGGAACTGTTGTCATTACGCTTTAACAATCAGTTTGTCAAGTCATGTTGTATTTTAAATTTTAAATCCTAAAAGCCTAAAATAGTTGTGTTCTCTATGTGACATGTGTTGATCTAATCTGATCGTTCAACATGGTTCTGATTAGGGTTGGGCAAAATCGTATCATGTGCAATTAATCGTCAGAAAAACGTTAATCGATTATTTTTTGGCACTTGACGATAAATACGATTAATGCCACCAGGCAGATGGACTGGAGATTTTCCTGGTCAGTCAAATATGATAAACATTAAAAAAGTTCTGTAATTTATTTTTCGTAATTCCAGTTTTACTTGGCCTATCAACACAATTTTAAAAAATGACTTTTAGCCTGAAGTCTGTACTTTTGACACAATTTGGAACAGATTTTTACTGAGAGCAAATCTTTCCCACTAAAGTGATTTAAACTGGTCATGTGACTATGACATGCAGGCATCCAGGATCTCCAGGAGTAGAGCTGGGCGAGTAGTCATGCATTTTGGTCCAGCTGTGAAGGAGGAGGGTTAAGAAAARATTATGATGGGGTTTATTGTTTTATGTTATTTATTAAAGATTATCAGCATGACTCACCTTGCACACCAGTCAATTCCAACTCCACTACGAACTACTTCCTGCAGGCTTTTCACAATAGAACCACGTTAAGTCTCCATCAGCATAACGTCTCCATATTAACTAACCGCGTTAAATCTAACTGTGCACGTCACTGAAGAGGTGTTTACTACATTCAGCGACGGCGAAAACGGGATGTTTTTTTAAACGTCAGTCAATATAAGCAGCGGAATCGCCACCCGCGGCTGCAACTAGCTGCTCCAAACATTAGCATGCTAACGCACATTGCGGTGCAGCAAGGAAAAATGTCCCCCGGGAAACAACAGTTCACTGGCGGCCGCGACAAAACGTTCCGCTATTTAAACCGGAATGTCCAGTATTCAAAAAGTTCATATCATAACAAAAATAAAAACCGGTATTCGGTACAAAACGGTATACCGCCCAGCACTATCCAGGAGGTATTAATTGTTATCGGCTAAAAACCACAATTAATCGTGATTCTTTTTTTTTTCTTTTCTTTTTTTTGCCAATTTTGCCCAACCCTAGTTCTGATGGGCCGGATGTTCATAAACGAAACACATCAAGTTGGTTTTGTGTTTTTAGTCATTTATCTTTCACTGACATCAAATGGTATGAGTGTAATTGGGGGGACTGGTCAGAAGACTTTTGGTTGCTGGTTTTTTTATTTTTTTTTCCCCCACACAGGCTGTAATTTATGTTCTAGTAATTACTCTGTCGTGCTCTGGTCTTCTGTTTGACAGGCTGAATCTTTTTTTTGTTCTAGAGCTGGGTCTTTTAAGAGTCACTTTCGCTGTTGGATTTTAAAAGAGGACATTTATGAACTTTAGTTTTTACCTCAGTGAAGGAAGGACAGTAAAAACTACCRTCTAAACTCATCTACTGCAAAAAAATGAATACTAAAGCAGGATTTAAAAACTGTGGTAAATTTTGTACATCACAAAAAAGTATAAAATATAATGATATTAATCTCATACTAATCACCTTTATGTACAGGACTGACGAATTAACAACTAGTTTGAATGCAGGTAAAATCAAAGTGGATTCTGCATTCTCCACCAAAAAAGAAAATCAAAGTGGATTGCTGTCTTCTTAAATCAGCTGCAGAATCAAACATTTATTTTCTCAGCAGTATTTTATAAACATTTACATTGCAGTTAGTTGTTAGCAACACTATAAATTTCCTGTTGAAAGTGCCTGGTGTCTTCAAATGCAGCATACATCAACAGAAGCATCTAAAGAGCGACTGCTACCAGAATATAAAGTCCCAGTTCAGAACCAATACTCCACTATTCCCCAGAGGAACAAAGATGAGATATGAACAGTGAGCAGACATGATCAGAATGATGCTGCAACCCAATGTGTTCTACTGGAAGCTCACTGTACACCAAGAGGGTCGACTAAAATTAAAACAAAACAAACAAACAAAAAAAAAACCTAAGGGGAGGAAAATCTAGAAATTACCTGAACATGAGCAAAACATAGCTGTTAAAARACGGCCCCACCTCAGTTACATAAATAACCTAGCCTGGTTAAAACCAGACCCTGTACTTCACTTTGCTTCGTACAAGAGTCTGGACTTGATGCATAGAGAAGTGATTCTTGCAGGAGGCGTGGCCTCTGCTGAAGCATGTGTGTGTTGTCGCTGTGATGGAGGCTAAGCTAAGAAGCTAACCGGAAATCGCGTATGTGATTTCCTACTGAGAGGAGAAAAGTACCGAGCTGAACGAGACGACTGTAAATGAGAGCTTCTGCTTTGTCAGACAGATTTATTTTAATTTAGAAGCCTTGTCAACACGGACTGGCTTCATTTACTTCCTCCACTGCCGTATGCTAAACTAACTAGCAGACACTGCGCAGAAAGTCGACATCGTTCAAAACTCMGCCTTCTGTTTGCTGATTGGCCCAGGTAAAGTAAACTACAAGAGACATAGCGCAGAAAACTGACGTTCTCTTCTCTGATTGGCCCGGCTAAAAATCTGCCAGTGAAATCCTTGTCAATGGGAGAAGTCTCAGACGGAGCAGTGAAGAGAAACTAGAATTGAGCGGAGCTGTGTAGGAAGGCAAGGACCAGGCTATAAATAACCAGGCACTCAGAGAAACACTAAATGTTAAAAACAGGAAGAGATGAGGAAAAAAACAAGTATTTTCATCTAGAGAGCAAAACAAATTAAATGGCCAGCTTATTTTTACTTGAAGAATCTGCAGCTCCACCTGCTGTCCCCTCCTGCACTGACAAGCCATCTCCACCACACACACACACACACACACACACACACACACACACACACACACACACACANCACACACACACACACACACACACACACACACACACACACACACACACTATTCAGAACCAGATGAAAGCTACACAGCACCAACTCCAGATCCCAGTATTCACTGAAAACATCCAAACCAACAATGACAGCATCAAAAGATACAGACTGGTAACAATTCACGTCAAGATCCACCATCCACACACGGGTACACTCGTAAATAATATCCACAAGTCAAATCAATTGGTGTGAACACATATTAGATAAGATATGGGATAAATTACAGAAACCTGTGTGCATGATGTCAACATGTCTTAAAAAATGAGCCAAAGTTTAAACGTGCCAAGTGATGGTGTAAATAGTAAAATGCCATTTCAGCCTCCCCTTGGCTGGCTGTGTTCATCTCTGGTTTCTCTCCAACAGTCTTTTCCTTTTAGACTCAGAAGAATTGTGTAAAAGCAGTTTGCATCAGTCCAAAAGTCTCTGCTCAGAGGCTGTGGTGTTTTGTATAGCTGTCACCTGCTTTTCTAGAATAAAAATCTGTTCACTTTTCTCTGTAGTGCTGAGTGACGACTAAATGTTAGTGAAACGTAATGTTATGCATATAACTACTGTTACCTGAAGGAAAGGAACAAGGTACAACATCATGTATGGGAACCCACGCTCCTGCGTGTCCTGGCTGAAGCCACCTCTTATCACGCCTTTAGGCAGGTGACGTGATGACGACAGTCAGGCTCCGCCTACACAGATAAATACTGTCGCATCACAGTCACTCCTCAGTTCGGTAACTGCTCTTCACCGAGCCCAGCTGTGCAGCGGGGCCACCATGTGCTGTACCTCGTTCCTTTCCTTCAGGGAACAGTAGTTATGTGCATAACATTACGTTCCCTTTCAGTCAATACACTCGGTACAACATCATGTATGGGACATATATAAACGCCCCGCGGAGCAGCACCAAACTTGGGTCATAATAACATGCTAGTGCAGCACATCAGACCCAGCGGAGAGCACAGAGTGAGCCACCGAAGGGGCTGTCACATCTAAGCGATAAATGTGTGCGGTGAAGACCAGCTGGCCGCAGCACAGATGTCACTCACAGGTACCCCTTCAAATAGTGCCCAGGATGCTGCTACACCCCTGGTGGAGTGAGCTCCCACACCAGATGGGACTGGGAGACCCCTGCTGCTGTAAGCTAAAGAGATAGCCTCCACAATCCAGTGGGAGAGTCTCTGTCTGGAAAGAGCCCTGCCCCTGAGTGGGTTAACAACACACACAAACAGCTGATCACATGACCTCACCTCCTGTGTGCGATCAATGTAAATATGCAGTGCACATAGAGGACACAAAGAATGTAACCTCCTCTGCACATCAGATGCAAAAGGGGAGGATAAAAACTAGAAAGCTCAATAGACACGGAGCTGTAGTTAGAAGATATCACCTTAAGGAGATACGCCACCACTGCCGGGGGAAGGCCTCTGGCTAGCAAGCAGGACCTTTCAGCAGGTAGGCGTGCAGCCTCCACAACTCTGGGTGTGGGTGAAATATCTCCCCCCTTGCCTGAGAGAGGAGATCTTGGCGAAGAGGAAGCTGCCAGGGCTGAGCAGCCAGCAGGCTGATTATCTYGGCGTACCAAGATTTCGCTGGCCAGTGGGGCGCCACCAGAATCAGAGACAGACCCTGTCTGCGCACCCTCTCCAGTACAGGCAGTATCATCTCCACTGGGGAAAATGCATACAGCAGTACATTGGGCCACGGGTGGGCTAGAGCGTCCACGCCCCAGTGGGGCGTTCTGATCCGTTATGGAAAAGAACAGAGGGCAGTGGGTGTTGGCCCTTGTGGCAAAGAGATCCACTGCTGCCCTGCCAAACATGATCCAAATCTGGTCCACCACTGAGGGATGCAGCCTCCACTCCCTCACTAGAGGCCCGCTCCTGGAGAGTAGATCTGGACCCAGATTCAGTCTCCAAGGAACATGAGTGGCCCTGATAGACAGGAAATGCACGCTGCACCACTGCAAGAGAGTGTGACACAGTTCCAACAGGGGAAGAGACCGTGTTCCCCCTGTCTGTTTATATATGACACTATAGTCGTGTTGTCTGTTCTGATCAGAACATGTTGGTTCTTCAGAACCGTATAAAAATGTTTCAGTGTTAACAGAACCGTTAACAATTCCAGGCAGTTTATGTGGAGTCTGGACTGCTTCAGAATCCGTACGACGACGAGAGAAAAGACGTGTCCTCCTGGTCCGCCTCCACAGCAGCGGGGCATCTAGACCGAGCCGGGTTCCTCGTCGTCTTTCGACAGATGAACATCCAAGCCAATATAAACGGCTAACCCCTCCTGTACTCTACTCGGTCCGCCCAGCTGGAAGCGGGGACTTTGACTGACAAACATTCCTCGTCAGACTCAGACGGAACCGGGTTACTGGACTCGGAAAGGAGTGGGTCTTTTCGTGAGACYACGGTTTCGCCCAGCACTTTTTCTAAGGACTTAACCCATCCATCCAGGGTTGAGCGACGAAGCTGGCGGCCAAACGCACATGCTTCGAGCTCCGCCAACGCTCTCTGAGTGTGAAYGACCCCCAGACAGACTGGGCAAGACTCGTGCTGGCCCCTCTCATGGAGCAAGAAGCCGCGCCCACAGGGGCGACGGACGACCTCTGCTCCTTGAGGTAATTTTGGGCTCATCCCAAACCACAAAATATTGTATTTTGTTGAAATGAAAGGCTACTCAAAGCTAGCGCTCCGCGGGCAGACACACTTACCTGTAGGCAGCGGTGGCCGACACCAACAAAAGCATCTAAGCTAACTTTAAGAGCCTTCCAACAAACAAAGCTAACTAGCAGCAGGTAACTACCTAGGTTGAAAGAGGTGGGGGTTCTAGCGAGGTGAAGAGCAATGAAACTAAGGAGTGATTGTGATGGCAACAGTATATATATACATGTGTAGGCGGAGCCTGACATCTGTCGTCATCACGTCACCTGCCTAAAGGCGTGATTAGAGGTGGCTTCARCCAGGACACGCAGGGGCATGGTTCCCATACATGATGTGTTGTACCAAGTGTATTGACTGAAAGGGAACATGAAGTTTCAAGGTTTTTCTGAAATCATAAAGTAAAAGGCAGAGTAAATACTGATGGKGGGGGGGGGGGGGGGTCTTTCCTTTTGTCTTGCTCTGTATTTGTGCAAAGGGGCCATACCTGAGTCATTGCGCAGGTAGGAGGACATGGCAGGAATGAGGCAGGACTGGCTCAGTAGCTCCTGCAGCACCGCTGGCAGAGCTGAGCTGTTCTGGGATCTGCTGTCTGCAGAGGCGCCGTCAGCGCTGTGGCAGCTGCTGGATCCTGCTGGGTTAATGTAGCTCGCTAGGACCTTTAAACAGATTAGGAAATAGAAAAATTACTTAAACATTTTAAACACGTTAAAAAGTAATGCACAATTTTTTTTTTATTTTTGCTTTTCATCTGAGATTTCTTTAATCAGTCCTTCACYGCATTAAATTACCTTGTGTGAACTTGACAAAAAAAATAGATCAAAAAATGAGTGAAACACTTGTTTTTATATGCGAACACGCACAAAGACTTAAGAACATGTATAATAATCCCAATGCTGCTGGAGCAGGATTAACTGTGTGGTAAACAAACTGCTGTGCTGATGTGTGGTGAACAGCTAGCTCTCATGTCAGCGGGTACCTGGAGCAGGCAGGTGACATGCTCTTCCTCCAGCCGCTGTTTGGTGAGAGCCTGTTCTACATCCCAACCCGAGGCTGTAGATCCAGTCCCAAAACCGGTTCCCTTAGCCCAGTACAGCTGCTGCTCCTCACTGGTCCCGGCACTGTGACAGCTGGACATTTGTGGCTGCAAACACACAAGTTAAACACAATTATATAAGGATATTTTAACTCAAACTGACCATTTGTTTCTAACCACTGTTGATTATTCATGGATACGGTTTAAATATTTTTTTTCTTACTTTAATCTTTTTGAACTACCTCAGTTTGAGGAAATAGTTTAATTCTGACCAGATTGCTGGCTAGTTTGAGCAGGAATGAAGTTAAAGTAGATCGTTATCACTTTGAAACAAATCCAATCTAAAATATGTCATGAAGGTTAATGCAAATTTATAAAATATATTTATAAAATAGCTTTATATGATTATTCTGATAGAAATATGATATCCCTACTGAAAGTGCCTCAGGTTGTTACATGTGATGAGCTACAGCGATATGTAGCATTTTATGTTGCTGCTGATGATGTTTGGGCTTGCAAGTAATCACAAAACTTATGTAAACTGCTAAGTAATCAAAGACTGATAAAAAAGTCAATACTTATAAAACAGGGAACTTTTGAAATTTTTGAGATTGCAGTTTGTTTGTTTTTTTTAAGGGCAGCAATCCACTGTGGTCTTCATTCAGATTAGCTGTTAAATCGTTGGTCATGTCAGATTTAATCCAGTCCAGGAGGATGTAATGTAAAAGGAGATTTTGGTGAGGTCATCGTGAGGGCGCTCCTCAATGAGAGACACAAAACGAATGCTATAAAAGGAGAACTCAATTTGCTTTTCTTTTAGGTTCAACAATTAAGCCGTTTGTCACGGAGTCACAGTGCAAACAGGGATGTAGGCCAGGTAAACAAAGAAAGCCTTGAGTAAAGGCCAGGAAGGTGAAGAGCCTTTAATAATGACAATCATTTCCTCTTAGTTACTTTATCAGGGCTGGCACCAGAACAATCTTTCTGGCAGACAGAGGTATGAGGCCGAGGTGAGCAGCCTGACAGTCTGCGGTGATAAGCCCCAACGTCTGAAGTTAAAAAGCTCAACAATCTGTGTRTGTGCTGCATCAGCATTCACACTGAAGAAAAGCCTCAAGTTGGATCAATAACCCCGTTCAGTCGTGGCTGGATGAAACTGGAGTCGTCATCAACCTGTGTTAGTTTATGGTCAGTAGGTTACACATCGCTGTGCTGAAGTTTTAAACCACCCCTCAGTTCTTCGTTTACTTTGTTTCCAAACAGCCATTTCAGACGTTTATTTTATTATTTTTTGTTTTCAGAAAGTGTTTCTAAGTTTTGGACTTTGGCTGATTTTCACTTAGTTTCAGTCCTTGTAGTTGATTTTTAGAGATACAGTGGTTTGCAAAAGTATTCATACCCCTTGAACTTTTCCATATTTTGTCACATTACAACCACAAACATAAATATATTTCACTGGAATTTAAAAAATACCAACATGTTTTGTATAGATGAGGCAAATTTAAATTAAGACATTTAAAGAACCATTTTTTCTCAAGCTGTACA